>NC_052950.1:12621416-12947916 GCF_013358895.1 Oreochromis aureus
AAATTCTTGTGTTGTAAACAAACCAAAGAGAAATTACCAATTAAAGCATTTCAATTTCAAGTTAGGACAATAACAATTTGATAAAATAGCTGTAGGTTCACTTTTTCTTCCAAATAAAATTCACATTTTAAATGATTTCAATATAAGTGAACAAACGGCTCACCTGAAACAAAGAGGAGAACCGATAACATGCTGACTGCCACCATGTTCACAAACTCCTTCCCTGCATTTTAACACACAAACACAAAGAAATCTGTTTATCTAATCATTCCACACATGAAGTTTTAAAACAGCACCGACAGTCTGTTAAAGCTGTTTCACAAGAGAACTTCCCCTATTTAACAACATATTTTTTCTTAGCAGTGATCTCTCTGAATCTATAACCACACAGTTCATGTAAAACAACAACACCACTAAGTAAAATTCTATACATATTACATTTAAAATTACTTAATGCGTCTTTCATTTAAGTAAAAGAATCAATAATTATTAGTTATAGAGAGTAACAGTGAAATGTTTCCTTACCAACTGAACGAGTGATTTCACAGCGAAATGAGGGGGTTTTAGCACAGTTACAGTGAACCATGTAGCCTGACTGCTGTTAAAAAGAAGGAAGTTCAGAAGGAGAACATGTTCTTTAAGAAAGTGAGCTAAGGTCAGCCTGCTTGGTTGCAAAGCTGCTACGGGGATGGCATCACATGATGCATCTGACCGAAGCAGGAAAATAGTCACTTATCTGTCCTTCCTGTTAATATCCTGTGATAAAGGAAGTCAAAGATTACAACAACGTTAAAGTCCCAAATTACTTACAAACCATTAAAGAACTTCTTTACTAACTTGAGTTATTCCAAGGTTTTGTGCTTTTACACTATATATTTAATAACATCATGAAATTATATTATCTCTGTCATGTTTCACTAAGAGTGGATTCAAAGGAGCAAACCAACTCAGTCGTACAAACAGGTGAAAAAGTTGATTTACGGTGAATTAAAGAAGGAAAATGGAAACACTTGATGAGCAGGTGAAACGGGAAGGACCTGAAGAGAAAGAAAAAGGACAAAGACCGGTGATAAGCGCACACACAGTAACGTTAGATTAATGGGAGCAGGCGGGCAGGTGGCTGGACGTTTGGGAAAAGTGCAGGAAGGTGATGAGGAGAAATCCAGGCAAGCAGGTGAAGCACCGGCGTGAAGGTCCGAAGTGAGGAATCCGTGCCTAACGCTGTTCTCCGGGGGGGCGAACGGAGTAAACAGACGAGCGATCTTAGTAGGAGTAGCTCTGCAGAGGGATGACGACAAGACGAAGGTTACTGCTGGAGATTCCCGGAATGAGCCCATTACCACAGAGCTGAAGCACAGCTGGCACAACGCTGTTCTTCACCAGCTTGACGATGCCAAACACCACAAGCCGAACACCCCGAGAACTGCGGCCACGCCCACTCACCCACCTGTTCCTAAAGAAACGATGGGTAAAAACAGGAAAAGCAAACCCCACCAATCTCGGATCCTTACAATATCAACAGTAATTATACACACAGGTATTCTGAAGATATATGAGCACAAACTGGGCTGAGAGAAAAGGCGATAAAGGTGCTGATTAAAACTGAAAGCTTTAATCTCAACCTCCAGTTTTATTATCTCCTTAATACTACATGTCGTGAAATACATTCACACATGCATCCAGTTCACTCACAAAGTGTGATTACCTTTAAAAAGGAA
This sequence comes from Oreochromis aureus, assembly GCF_013358895.1. Lineage (NCBI taxonomy): Eukaryota > Metazoa > Chordata > Actinopteri > Cichliformes > Cichlidae > Oreochromis > Oreochromis aureus. The sequence continues at coordinate 12,623,135 of NC_052950.1, forward strand.
AAAGAGGTTTCACCAATCACAAATCATGAAATCAAATACAGATTTTTTTATTTTTGAAAGATGACATGGACAAACACAAAGCAGTAAAAACACACGAAAACCAAAATCATCCAGAACTTTATCCGGAAGTTTGCTAATGTCCGGAATTTACTTAATTCATCATTTGTACTATGAAGGTGATAATGTTTCTCTGTTTCTATTGTTAAAGCTATAGTAATGATTCGTTTTACTAAATATTAATAATTGACTTGATCTGTTGTTTTCATCAGTGCTTTTCTTTATTATATGAATTTGTATTTTAAAAGTTTCAAGTGTCACATGACCAGTGCTCTGTGTATTCTGTGGTTTTGTAGATGAATCAAACTGATCATGATGGTAGAAAAAAGAAGTGCAATTACACATCAGTGATACACAGAAAGTCCCCTGCTTTTTTTGGAATTAGGATTCTGTCACCCAGTGTTGGGTAATATGTTTCTTTAGCTTTTAAATGCTGCACTGTGGCACTTTTCAAAACCAGCAACAACTGTCTTTACTATCATGTGGCTGCTCGGTACGCTGTGTGCTGTGAGGACACTAGTATTTAAACCTTTCTTCTGTATTACCATTAAAACAACAGAGAATTTTAGAAACTTGTACAAGCTTTAGGTTCTTGCTAACCGTGGCAGTAAATGAAGGGATATTTTAAGTTTTTACTTCCTTAGATTTCACTTCCTCATGAGACTTGCAGACACTTTAGTTGTTAGATTATAAGCTCTGCTTATCTTTCTGCCTCTGGTTTGTTGGGACGTTTCAGTCTAAACCAGCTGAAAGAAAAAGATGGAAACAAGTTAGAAAGGAGGAAAGCTTCTTATTTAATTTTGGTTACATTATGATTAATGTTATAACTCATGAAAATACATTTGAAATTACTGGTATGTAGCTGACTCACCACTCAAAGATGACCAGTATGCTGACAAGTATTATGATTCCCACAGTCTTCATTACAGCCTTTTTCCCCCAGTGTTCGTCACCTGCAATGCGACAGCACGGTCAACTCCTTGATGGAAAATGACTCCTGACAAATGTGATTCCTGTGTTTACCTTCAAACAGCAGCTGACTGCCTGCTGATATCTGGATGTCCAGATGATTCCCGCAGCCGCAGTAAAACAATCTGTCTCGATCGAGTTTGGTCACCTCAAAGCTGTAAACCTTTGTGTTAGCTTTGATCGTCTCCAGTTTGTCACCACTGGTCATGAACCAGACATAGCTGTCAACAGGAGGGTTTGCCCGGCAGGAACAGGTTAGAGTCACCATGCTGCCCACTGATACAGGACCAGTGGGACTGATCAGCCTGGGAGGGTCTGGAAGAGATTTTGGAGTGAATAAAGGTGCACAAAGAGAGGGGAGGCTCTTTATTAAGGCTTTCTCTCAAAGATAAGACCTTAAAGTCCTACATGAAACACTGAGAGTCTCTTCTGTCTCTGCTGTCTTGGTGTCTTTTCCTTGGTTCACAGGATATCTGGCAGAGCAGCTGATCTTCTTTCCATCATGTGTGTCTGACAGAGTGATGGTCTGCTGGATTTTAGTTGTAAAGCTTCCATCTGTGTTTTCCTCTATTTTGTTGTGAGAGTCTTGTTGGAGATTCCAGGTGAGTTGAGGAGGGGAGTGTGGACAGGGAGTGAGAGCTGAGCAGGTTATAGTGACAGACTCCTTCTCCTTCAGATCACCTGAGATTGTAATATTGGGCCTCCAAGGAGAATCTGTGGTTTCACATTACATACATCAAATACAGTATTATTTGGATTTTAGTACATGATAACCATGTAAATACAGTTGTGTACTTTTAAGTGTGTAGTTTTTAACCTTGGTGCTTTTAGGACTCATTGGCATAGAGGTGTAATCTCATTACATTAGTCATCAATAATAAATATTAAGGTGCAATAATGTGTCAGAATGTAGCATTGTGCTAAATGGAAAAATAAACCAATTTTGATAACTTTGAAGAAAAATACTTTAAAGCTACTCAGTGATGGTGGTTCAGTTCCTGCCACTCTTTGAACTCACCCTGTAAATCTTTGTGATTTGATCTTGAGCAGTCGTGATGTTATTGTGCTGACAAATGCTACGTTTTACTCAAGTAATCAGACCATCTTCATTTTCCTGTGGATTTTTAAAAATACAACCCTATCATCGAGGATGATCTTATAAGCCTAGATTTGAAGCAAATAAGTACTTGTGCTAATTTTCTATGAAAACAATTTAGGCACAGTAAAGTAAACCGATTGGTTCCCAGATGACAGAGTTCTGCATTTCATATTAAATCTACCCTTAAATATATAATTGAGCTTCATTATTGCACCTCACATGCTCTGGAGAAAGCTCTGTGCTGAAACACATGAGTACGTTTCTGCTGTCAGTTGTTGACGATGAGCTTTGTGACACATTGCTTTGGAATACAGTATACTGGATGTCACACCACCAGAATTCTTACTTTTGAACTCCAACCTCTTTTCTACAACTGAGATTTGATGATTATAATGTTCGTGGGCTCATTTTAGGGCTGTAAAATGTGGGTCATATTTCTTAATCACGCGCATTGGGACAGGGTACAACAAACACAAACACTCTTTGTGAGGTCGAGGTGGTGTCATCTAAATAAATAGATATATGTTCTGGATTTACAGATTTATACCTACCGTAGTTCTTTTCTTGCTTATGATTCCAGCACAGTATTTTCCCTCTTTTGACTCTAACTTTCAGCCTCCAATTTATGATGATGATTTAAAGTTTTCTATAATAATATAAATAACATAATTTGTTATTTATTATAAACTTTCTTACCTCTAACTGTAATTTGAAGACGATCACAGTAAGCTGTGGCTTTGAATGGTTCATTCTCTACTCTGAAGAAGTATGTGTCTGTGTATGTGGTGGATAAATCAGAAAACAGAGTGGTGCAGTCTCTCTGACTCAGGTTCCCAGTAATACTCATTGGATAGATGCTAACTGCTCCACTACTGTTGTAGATCACATTGTTTGGATAAATGGAAATTTTGGTATCATTTTTAATCCACACTCCAAAGGTTTTTCTTGTGCTGTTAAATTTCTGTTCTTCTTTGGGTCTGAAGCTACATGGGATTTGGAGACAAGATCCACTCAGTGCTTCCAGCTTCTCTGGTGTAGTGACGAATAAAGCTGAATCCTCAGGACAAGCCAGAGCACCTGTGAATTTAGGGATTTAGTGTCAAGGTTAAAATAACACAGAAAATATTTGCATGCAAGCAAATGTTCAAATGTTGAAGTAATGTCTCTGAAATAAAAACAGCTCACCTGAAAGAATGAATATAGTCAGTAACATGCTGATTGTCAGCATGTTCATACACAGTGCTGCCATGACACTCATCATCTGACTTTGCAAACATAACTCAGTAAACAGGTCGACAAATTCATAGATTTACATATTTTGTACATTGTGATATATTCAGGCATTGATATTTATCCATAGGATGAATATCATTTTCAGATATAATATGATAGTGTGTAAAATCTACTTACCCTGAAAGTTAAACCAACAAGGATCTTTTTTTTTTGGCTTAAAATGGTAAGAAGTAAAACTATCATACACACACAAAAAAATCGAAATACTAAACAACCCCACCTATCAAAAGTAGAAACAATAAGGTCTTGTAATATTCTTGCAAATGTGTAGCAACTTTGGAATTTTATCTGCCAAGGGGAAATAATGAAAGAACAAACATAAGCAACCAGTGCATTAGCCAACCGGACAATTTTCATCTTCCTCTCCTTGTGGGTTTCAGTGCTTGTCATACAGTCACTGTTTTACCACAGTCAGTTTCTGCTTTGTTCTGATAAGAGCACAGCTACAAGAGCTAGAAATATCTTGCAATATGTCCACTCATGTTTTTAGTCATTTATTTATGTTTGTTCTTTAAAATCAGTCCCAAAGATGCAGTTTTTGCAGCTACACTTTAGCCTGATTGGTCAGTCTACGTCACGCATGCCCTGAGATGAAGATCCATTTCATCTCATTAAACAATTTTTTTAGTGTCTCATTATGAAAGTCTGTATAAAAATAAATGGTGAGGCCTGGTTTGGAGCAACAACACCATTTATTTTTTAAAACTGTAGGTGGATTTCTGAGCCTAGACTTAAAAATCAACTTGCAGCTGATCCCACAGTGACTGCAAAAGCTCTGATATCTTTTAGTTTGAGGCGTGACCGTAGAGATGTAGAGAATGTGAATGAATGAGACTGGTGCCATGCAGATGGGTCCTGCCCATTAAGAGCCTTAGAAACAATAAATAAAATCTTAAACTGACTTCTAAAATGGAGAGCAGTGAGGCCAGGGCTGGAATGGTGTTTATATTAGTAGTAAAGCGCTATACAAATACAGGCCATTTACCATATTTTTTGGAGTCAATTGACAGTCTTGCTGCTGAATTTCATACTATCTCCAAAGATGTCAAAAGAGATTGGAGGAGACTTAGGTATAGGGAGTTACAGTTATCCAGATGCAATAATATTTTGGACTTTTTCCTATCTTTAGCTATCTTCAACAACAGAACAGATTTGTTTGTCAAAGGAAAGTTTAGAGTCAAGAATAACAAATGTGTCATGAATGAGAATTCTAATATGCGGTGACCTAATTTGCCTTCAAAGAAGCTGCTAAATTTGGAAGGACCAAAGATGATAATCTCAGTTTTTCCACTGTTTAACTAAAGGAAGTTCTTAGTCATCCTCATCCACTCTTTAGTATCTTTAAGACAGTGGGGTCTTGGGAGGTTCTAGCGAATCCTGAGATTTTAAGGGGAGATACAGCTTTAAGTCATTAGCACAGAAATGAAAGTAAATGATAAATTGACTAATTCTAATATAGCAATTTTCTATTCTATTTGAGAACTCAGAATACTTTATACATACCTCTTTTACCCATCTATACAAGTACTCTTTTCTACACCTTAGTGCTTTCTTTTTAACATTCACACATACTCATCGGAGAGAAACTTAGGGACCTGGCAGTGGAGCAGCTAGGAGCAGCTTGGAATCAAACCACTAACCATCCCATTAGTAGACGACCTGCGCTACTTCCTTAACTACTCCCTAATTTAATAGATGATGTTATATCTCTTAAAAATATTATACGGAAAAAGATACAAAAAGGAGAGGAGTGGTTCCAGGATGGACCCCTGAGGGACACTACAAGAAAAAAAGAGCACAGGATGAAGAAAACTGACAAACAGACACAGAAAAACTTATCCTTATGCCCTTAAAACCAACCAGTGTCATCAGTCAGTTCAACCAACACAAATGAAAACTGTTCCATTTGATGGCATCTTAGTTTGCGCAGAATTAGTGTTGATTTCACTGAGGTAATATATGTGTAAATGTTTGTGCCTACAAAGCTGCTGAAAGCAGAATTAGGTTTGCCAGTAAAACCAACAGGCCTTTTACAATAATCCATTTTTATAGCTGAATTAAACACAGAGTTGTTTAGCCTCAGTAACAAAAAACACATTTGACTTGTTAAAAGAACCTCGTGCCAGCTGTGAAACAGCTGTTTCACAACTGGCATGAAACAGCAGCTGTGGGTGCAAATTGTGTGGTTGCTGTAGTTATGCTGCTCAGGCAGTGTGCAGGCTGCAGCCTTGGACTTAACTTTGAGTTCACAATCACTTCCTGTGTAAGACGGTAGTTATAAATTTAAGGAAGCTGATGTCAAAGACTGGTGGGAACTTGTGCAACACGTATTACTGACATCAAGGGTACACTTTTCTTCACAGCATTGCAGCTTTTTTATAGTTTTATTGAATAAATGTTTTTGAAATCATATTTTCTTTTAAGCATTTTTTCTATGTATACCACCTTATTAATTAGTATTGTTTTGAAGATGATCAAATGTTTACTTGTCTGTGTGTCAAAAAAGGCAGTCGTGTCTGCGGGGTTTTTTCTTCTTTCATCTCAATAGCGAGCCATGAAATTTTGCCCATAATATTTAAAACGATAAAACTTCATTAACCGTAAAATTGAATCTGCTGCATGAAACAACATATTGGCAGTGTAGTCTATAAGAAGCTTCATCTCACTGTGGCTCAGATGGCCACAAAAATAAATATCACTTTTTCATATCTGCAATTTCATCAAGTGGTGAGCTCAAACAAACCATTAAACCCTGCAGGGTTAAGCACAAAGGAAGTGATACTGTTTCACACACATTTTAGTTGTCATGCCACAAATGTGGGATTCTCAGGAGGAACTTGCAGCACACGCTTTGTGTGTTTCTTGCTGTAATGTTGTTCTCCTTTTAACATTCTGTTTGTTTTATGTGGATTTGTGCATTCTTTAACACAATATATAAATATATAAGATTTCCTCTCAACACATGTGTGTGCAAGTGCAATCAACCCTCTTCTATTTAGAGCAGGAACCCAAATGCTCTGCAGAGCAATTGCACTCAGCATGGTGTGGATGCCCTGATATATAGTTTTTACACATGATAAGTCTTTCAGCTGTAGGTATGAAGCAATCTTCATGCATATATGCATAGAAATAGAGTATATAAGGGAAAAGCAGACTTTGTACAATTCTAAGGAGCTTGAAAGTCAATATTTGTTATGATCACTGTTAATCCTAAACTTAGGACTGTGTAATACTGCAAATTTCAATATTGATCTGATACCAAGCAGAGGTCCAGTATTGCCAATACCAATACCATTACTTTTAACTTATAAAGACAGCTTATGTGTGTCATGATTTCTGAAATAAATCATCATCAATTTGCCAAATTCTGGACACATTTTAATCACCATTAAATCACTGAGAACTCCATAATAATTCACAATAAAACAAACCTTTCTTGCTTTTTTGAGAGTCCTGGAATGTAAATATGCCTGTCTTTAAAGCGCTTTGGGCCAGCTGCAATTGTTTCAAAGTGCTATATAACATAAATTGACCAATCAACACAAAAAGCAGGGATAGCTCAGTAGGTGCGCCTGCTTAGTGGCTGCCCACTGCTTCACTGAGTGAATGGGTCAAAGTAATTTCCCCACGGGGATCAATAAAGTATACATTATTATTAAGAAGTTTAGAAATGTTTTATTGTTCATGTTTGAGGTATGCTTTTTTATTTCCAATAAAACAATAAAGCTTTACTGCACTTCTCAGTGCCACTGAATCACATAGCCGCAGCACAGCTAAACATAGTAGTGCAATATTGATATTTGGATCAATCAGCCCATCAGTACCTGAGCTCTGTTAGGCAGCTTTCCTGACATTTCTTTAAGTAGTCTTTAGGAATAGTTCTCCAGGCTTCTTGAAGGACATCCTTCTTTGGATGTTGGCTGCCTTTTGTTTTTGCTCTCTGTCCAAATGATCCCACAGTGCTTCAGTAATGTTGAACTCTGGAGAGGCCAATTCTGACTGATAGTGCTCGATTGTGTGTGTTTTTGTTTGTTTTTCATCGAAGTACACTACCGGTCAAAAGAAGACCCCAGTTTGTGCAGTTTTTTATTGAAAATTATGCTGTTTAACTTCTTATTGCACTCTGAAATGAAGGCATAGTACAAATAAACAATTTGAGTTAAAAAAAAAAAATGAAAGAAATCATGGAATCAATATTACTGAGTGCAATTTTTCTGATGCCATGGTCCCTGTGCCTCATCAGCTGATCCCGTGTTAGGCAACATGTGTTTTTGTTTTTCGCGCTCTCTCTCTCCCGCCCGTGGCCCATGCACCTGTTTTCATCTCCACACCTGCGCCTATCTCCGTTAATCCTGAGCCCTACTGAAGACGGCAGCACTGTGCTACTCGTCGCTGGATCGTTGAGCAGCGTCAGTCACTCTGTAGTCTGAAAATTAGAATCTGTGCACGTTGTATATATTATCACCTGGTGTTGTCTTTGTAAATAAATTCACTGTCTTCTCTGCAAGGATCCTTGGTCTGCGCCTGAGTCCGTTTACGAACCTTGACAGCCATGCAGTTTTCGGGTGAAGCTATTACGGCTTGGTCACAATGTGCAATTTAGAATGTGCGAGAGTGCGAGTGTCTACACTGTTCTCGATTTATTTATACATCCACTCAGTGTATATATACATACACTCGCTGTGTACATGTATACAACTTGCCCAAGTCTACATTTAGTCTTACTTACAGTTTAAATATATACATGTACATTCTTAAAATACAGATATCTATATTTATATTCCTAGATTTTACACGGTACATACTTTAGACCGTACATTTGAACATTTTATTTTAAACTGCCTGTGACATAGTATTTTTATTCTATCTTATTTGAATTGATTTGATTGTTTTTTTGTTTGTTTTTTCTTAATTTTTGCTGCTCGTAACTTTATACTGTCCACTTTCTGCCATGACCAAGTAAATTTCCCACTTTTTGGGACTAATAAAGGTTTATCCTATGTTATCTATAGACCAACAGGTATTCTAAAAATATACATATATACATATATATATATGTACATATATATATATATATATACATAATATAATACAACATTATGTATAACATTAATCGCCTCCGTCCTGGTTCAGATCACCATTCCTTCTCGGTGTCACAGATCCTCCTCCTCTCTTTCTCTTTCCATCCCTTCTTTCCATCCAGCCACCATGGGGCGCAGGGCTTTCTGTTGCTCTGCCCCCCCGTCTTTGGAACTACCTTCCTCCTGGGATAAGAAACATCACTTCCCTCCCTCTTTTTAAGTCCAGACTCAAAACTCACCTATTCCATCCTGCTACTTTAATTTATTTTATCTATTTGCTCAATGTTTCATCTTTATTATTTTGTAAATTGTTATGTTTGTTGTTGTTATTGCTTGTGTACAGTTTCCTTGAGTGTTTTGAAAGGCGCTTTCTTAAATAAAATGTATTATTATTAGTATTATTATTAGTATTATTATCATTATATAACAGCTGAACACACCGGTGGCATTCTTTCTATAATAGAAGTCAAATATTCTTCAGAAAGTTCTTCCCACATCTGTTGCAGAAGTTCCCATCAATGTGTAGCATTTGTAGGTTGCTTTGCTTTCACTCTTCTGTCCAGTTCATCCTAAACCAGCTCGATGGGGTTTATGTCTCACTCCATGTCTTCAACCTTACCATCTTGTTCTTTTTTCCTGAGGTAGTTCCGGCATAACTTGGACTTATGTTTTGGGTCATTATCTTGCTGTAGGATGAACCCCTGACCAACTAGGCGCTTACCAGAGAGTGTTGCATGGTCCTGCAGAATGCTGTGGTAGCCATTTTGGTTCAGGATGCCTCTCACTCTGTACAATTCACCGACCCTGGATCCAGCCAAACAACCCCAGACCATCACACTTCCTCCTCCATGTTTGACACTTGATGCGACACACTGTGGAATCATCCTTTCTCCTATTCGACAGGGTACAAAGATCCTGCGAGATGAACCGAAGATTTCACATTTTGATTCAACAGTCCAGTCCAGTGGCGGTGTTTCATGGCCCAGAAAAGCCTCTTTGTCTTATTAGCAATGGCTTTCTTGCTGCAACTCATCCTGTCAAACCTGCAGCTCGAAGTCTTCTCTTCGCAGTTGAAGCTGAGACTTGCTTACTATGACCACTATTAAGCTGTTGTCCAGTGAGCCGTCTATCACACAAGCTGTTAAGTCTCAGAAACTTGTCCTCTGATTCAAATGTAGCTTTGGGTCTGAGTTTGCCCCAGTTTCTGAGTGCCTATTGATGCTAAGGAAACTGTGCTCACTGACACCTTGACTTTCTTTGCAATTTCTCTGTAGGAAAGATCGACATTTTTAGGTGTTCCATTGTTAGCTGCCTTTTTCTTGACATTTTTTTTTAGCAATTTTTACAATACTGTTCAACTGATGTTCACGAGGGAATGGTAGCCTACTACCACAGTGTGTTCCAACACTGCTTTTATGCAGACGGGGGGGTCAGTAATCCATAAAAGTTGGAACACCTGTAGGAATTAATAGCACCAGCTTTCAAGGCTTAATCAACCTCCACTGCTTAAAATTGTTAACCCATTTTGTGTTCCCTGAAAAGGCCCTTTTTATAACTCTGAAATGTACATTATTTTTCAGTTTTGGCTAACCTTACATAACCTTTTCTTTTTCACCTCTGGCAGTCCACTTACCTTTGTACCATTTCAAGTTATTAATTGGACCTGAAACGCAATAAATAACTAGAAACATTGGGGTGTTCTAAAACTTTTGGCCAGTAGTGTTTTAATGCACTGGCAGTGTGTTTGGGATCACTGTCATGCTGAAAAATTAATTCTGCCAATTCTAACAAGATCCCTGACACCACTGGCTAAAATAGACCAAACCATAACAGGGCCTCCACCATGTTTTACAGATGTTTACAGATATGGACACTTACTGCTGGATTATGCTGAATACTGTAACCAAAAATTGGAAATTTTGTGTCATCACTGCATAAGACCTATTGCCATCTGTAATTTGGCAGACCTGATCCTTTTCTCCTGGAGTCCATATCTGATGAGGCGATGGATGAACCATGCTGAAATATGCCAGGTTTTCGCCTAATAGCTCTTTGTCTCATGGCCATAGAATAGCATTTTTTCACCTTGTTGTAAAGTTTAAGATTAGTTCTTTGCCATGTTGTCTGGTGGTCGGATATAAGGAGTAGACTGAAAGTGAGAGGACAAAAAAAAAAACAAAAAACAAGAGCAGCTAATGTCCAAAGCAAAACTTTGCAAGACATTAGGGAAGTCTGGAGAACTATTGGCTTGCTCATTGGTAGCAAAATATAAAGATAAGAGGGAAAGCTTTAGACTTTTGCACAGTACTGTAAAAGGGCAACAAATGAGGATCTCTACAAAAAAATCATTTTTTTATTTCCAACACTTGAAATAAAACGGTCCAACACTCATTAAAATACAGCTAGCTCAGGTTTCGTTAGGTGATACAACAGAAAGTTACAAAAAAGTAGCAGTAGCAGTTTCCTTTAGTCTTAACTCCAAACATCACTCATCACAATAACGTCTCAGATAAATTTATGGATACATTCAGTCTATTTGGCCTTCTTAAATTTGCCTGGTGTGGCTCCAGTTTTCTGCTTTTTCTTTGCTGATCCTTTTATCTCAGGTTCCTGACAAAGACAAAGAAAACAGTATAGAAAATGTCAGGACTAGGAAAAGAAATCAGTCTTTACACCAGCAGTTTCCTGTTTTTATAACAAGATCTAAATTAAATATGTCAGTCAAACACTTCTGCCTGCTTTTTATAGTTACAAGAGAACTAGAAAGAATTTTAGATAGAAAAAAAAACCCCCACACACACACACAGTACCACAGTTTTCTGACATGTACCTTTCGCTTGGACGACAGAGATCCAGTGACAGTGAAGAAAGAGTCCAGACGTCCCTGCGTGCTGCCCTGTCTGCTCTTCACAATCTTCTTACAGCCGTTACGGATTCTGTCCTCACTGCACACACATACACAAATAAAATAATAAAAGCTTCACTTTATCCTATGAGTATGTTTGTTCACATATTTAACAGACAGAAAAAATGTGTAAACCTGCAAGACGAACACACTATAGATCAAATATCTTTTTATTTTTTAAAAGAGTGGAGGCGTCAGGCAGGAGGAAAAGAGGAGAAGCAGAGAGGAGGTTCATAGATGTAGTGAAGGAGGACATGCAGAGGGTTTGTGTGACAGGAGGACACTAGGGATAGGATTAGATGGAGGCAGATGATCAACCATCGAACTCAAAAGATGCCAGAAACACTTCATGTACATAGACAACAGTGCCACCTATTGGTCAAACATTAAACAAAAAAGTGTGTGTAGTCAAAGTCAAAGCAACAACAGATCATCTCCGTCAAACTAAGTAAATAGGTAAAGCAGAAGATAAGAATGAGTCAATATTTAGTTCACCTGAACTGTTTCTCTTCACACATGAATTGGATCAGTCCTTCCTCATCCGGCTCGTTCCACTTCAGCTCCACTGTAGAACAATCCACCACTTCTGGCTTCAAAAACAAACCCCTGGCTTCTTTGTACAGCCAGTCTTCTGGAGCAGGGTGCTTCTGCATAAAGACAAGCATTGCGCACACACACAGAATCAGAACCGGCACCTCGCTCAGCTGACCTGCACTACAGATTACAGCAACCTTCAACTTACATTGGAATCAATGTTCTCTAGAATCTCTTCGATGCTACCGTGCTGTTTGATGAGGTCGATTGCTCTCTTTGGGCCGATCCCCTTGATAGTGCCGCAGTAGTCACAGCCCAACAGAATACACAGGTCAATGAACTGGGATGGAGTACAGAAAGGAGTAAATAGCAAGAAAGACTGAGATCAATGTTGTGTTTAAAGCTCCACAGCACAAACATCTGATAGCCAGGAGAGTACCACCACATTTCTTTGAACAAACAGCACAGCATGCTGACATGCACCAGGTGATAGCTGTGTCATCATGAGAGAAGTACGGGAAGTGCTTCAGATTTAAAGAGAAACTTATTTATCTAAAATTTGTTCAAGACAGGAAAAGAACACTTTACCTGTTCATTGGTCAGGCCGATGTCCTGCAGGATGCGACTGAAGTGGAACTCTTGAATAGGAAGTTTCCTGAAACAATAATAAACAGCTTGTAGTTGACTATTTATGTTGCATGGCGACTATCAAACTACCAAATCCTAAAACCTCATAACTTGGTTCAAATTTATGAATTGGAAGTGTGAACTTATTCATTTGAACCATCTCATATACACATATATTTATATGGCAAACATAAATCTGATGTAGAATTAAGGCAACAACTTTAGGTCATTTCCACTCTGCTAATATCTCTGTCAAAGGTGATGCCGGTTCATACTTTGCTTCACTGGCCGTGAGATGTCTGAGAAGGATGTTTGTCCCAAAGGTCAGCCCGTCCATATCCTCTGTTGCCGTGGCAAACACCTTCCCTGCTTTAACCAGAGCAGCACAGCTGGCCTCAGCTTCACATGGAGCCTTTAAGGAAATGAAAAAAATAAATTAAATTACATCTAACAGAATGGTACACACAATCTGTCTTAATGCAACTACCTCAAACTGCACTGCAGAATCCCAATTCATGTATATTTTTAAGCTTTAGGCATAATTTAATTACATTTCTGTCTTTCTGTGTGAATGACCCCAGCTGGACTGTATAACTGTAACTTGGTAAGGGTAAGAGGATAAGAAGCCTGTAACATTGTAGGAACACTAAAACACAAATCATTCATGGGAGGGATGTCTCCAAACTGTGTAATAACTGTGCAAATATTCTTGATGCCACAAGAATGTGTAGAAATAGAAATCTCACCTCAATGTAAGGCACTCCCATCAGGGTCAGGAGCTTCTTACACTCATCATTATGCTGCTTCGTGACTTTAACCAGACGCTTAGTGAACTTGTCAATGTTCTCTTGCTCCCCTGGTTTGAGAGAGAAAAACATCCAATTAGACTTTCATGCCCAAAGTAAAACATGTTCACAGACTTTCCTATAATACTTGTGATATAGTCTGAGTCCAAGTGTGGTTTAAAAACTAGCAACTTCCAACAACCCCCCAGAAAAGTCTTTACCAATTTCTTGGGCCTGGGCAAGCATCTTCTCAGCTTCGGCTCTCCTCTCCCCTCTTTTCTCAAGCTGGAAGATGAAGACACGAGCAGAATAAGAGAGAGCTGTCAGTACAAATGTTTCCATTTGCAGATGGGTGAGGGCCAGAGGAAATCCTTACTCACCTCTGCTGACTTGAGCTGTGGGGGCTTGCCGTCAAACACATACACAGGTTTGATTCCATGTTCCAACATGCGAATGGTGCGGTAGAACATTCCCATTAAGTGGCTTGAAGAAAGGAGTAAAGGCAAAAATCATTCCTGTGTGTTCAGACCTAAGTTACAAATCACTGAGGTTAAACAGAGGAACTACTGCATCTATGAAGGATCTACAATTAGGTCTTCTTATTCAATTTTAAATGTTTATTGTTGCAGCAGTACCTTGTTGTCTCTCCATCTTCATTCTGCAGAACGTTACCATCTTGTCGCACAGCGATCAGAAACTGGTAGATGCACATAGAGGCATCAATAGCAATTTTCCTGCCTACAGAAGGTGAAAAGAGGTGCTCATTCAACAATGACATAAAGAGTTAGCATTCCATCATGCATACTACATACTGTATGTTGCAACAAATTGAGGGTAGACTGAAACTCATGCATCACTGATGTATAAGGAGTGTAATCTGGAACAGTTACCAAAGTAGTTCTTTATGTCTTGCTCTTTAATGGCACCAGGGGCCTGGTCAGCAATTAGCTTGGCAAGTCCGTGTATTCCCATTGTGTCAGAAAATCTGAGAAAAAAAGAGAGAGAGAGTGAAGCTCTGTGGTTAACATGCTGTGTCATTTCCATCCCCACTGCATTTCACAAAGGCCCCTATCACTGGTACAGGTCGGGTCTGCAGAAGCTTGAGAAAACAAAGAGGTCACAGTACAAGTTGTTTACAAATATGAAGCTCTTTTTTTTTTTTAACGGAGGCTTGATGTCAATTAAAAGACGAGCTCCGCCTCATTTGTTATCTCTCAGCAATGTGTGTGCCAGGTTTGTGAATTTACAATGATCTTTAAATCGACGAGTTCATGTAAGCAAACTGCCGAGCAGAAATGTATCCTGGCTTTGATCTACTAGTGTGTACCAGCTGACTTTAATGAAAATGCCACAGGATGCAGCAATCTACTATCAAAGTTAGCTTGCAGGTTATATATTGTTAACATTTACAACGGACTCACCAATTTAGTAAAACACCTCAGCTCGTGCAGCCGCTCCACGTCCTAGCGCGCGAGGAACTGACTGTTTCGCGGGAAATCAAATAGCAGGCATTTTCTATCGATCTACCGAGCGCCTCACTTCCAGGTACTCCGAAAAACCGTGCATCGATAGTGCAAGGTTGATTAATCAGCCCTGAGTTCCGACACGGAAGACCCGCAAAGGCACTGATTGGTTATTTACTGTTGAAGGAAATCCGGTTTATAGGAAAAAGGGGGAAAAAATAACACCGTCGAAAGCCGCGAACTCCCACCTTTTAGTTCATAATTTCCAGAGGCGTTAAAGACCGTAAATACTCCACGTTTATTTTACATTGCTTGTGAGTTAAATTTGTCACCGGCTGGGATTAACCGGTAAGATTTCAGGTGTATTCTTGTTTCTCCGCCCACTCCGGAAAACTCAGCCGAGTCGTCGTTATTTTTATTTTCTAAGGTGACGTGGAGTCGGAGCTCTTCTTCTTCGTCCACACTGGCCCATGTGTGAATAAAAGTACTCAGTGTACCCGGATATGAACGTAGTGATATTACGTTGACACAAGATATCAAGAATTTCCAAGATGCTCGGCTGTAAGGCTGAATCTTCACACTGAGCTCCACTGTAGCGGAGAAGAGAGCAGCCTGCTGGGGCCTGGAGTCCAAAGAAGCCGGCGGACAGACAGATTTTGTTGGATCTGGAGCATCGGGACGGACGAACGGTAGATCCGATTGTGCTGATTTCGTTGTTGTAGTCTTTTTTAGCGAGCATGTGCTTATTTGGAGTAAAACAGCGTTGATGTGGATGAGTCGCTTGTTTTACTTAAATTAAGGAGGCCCCCTTTGATTATAATCATGCTGCTGTCCACAGAAACAGGACACAGCTTGTAGTGTAGCGACCTTGCTCTTACTGCTTACTGCAGTTGTTGTATATACTATTACTTATCTCACTGTGTGAGGCATTTCTGCGTGTTTGCTGCTATTATTCATTCAACTGATTTAACTCTTTTGGCTTGAGTCTTTCTGAATACTTCGTGGGCTTCGTATGTAGTCTTGTAATCAGTAAAAAGTTCAGATGTGCATAGAGCTGTGATGCTATTCTTTAGTTCGTCACAAGGGACGATCAAAAAGTGATCTGGCTTATGTCAAAGGCATTGCAACCTTACCATTCAGACCAAATTTGCATTGCTGTGAAATTCAACACTAATGCCACATCAGCAATAATTCTAGGTCGCCCTTCTAAAGTTCTCCTTCTATCACTTGCATAAAAAAATGTGAGGATTGTGGTTTTTCTGGAAATGTAGTTGATAGGGAACACGTTTGTGTGCTTTGTAGAGTATGCAAATGAAAGGGGAGCCGTGGCATTGTATCATCATGCGTCACCATTCCAACGCAAACTTAATACATGTTCATATGCAAGTTAAGCATACCATGAACACTAATGTTTGTCTAATATGCTTTGAAATTGAAAGCAACTCTGAAACTCTGCACCTGGATGAAAACTGTCCCTCTGAGCAATGTTACTTATTTTCTGCTCTTATAAACTCCAACAGACAAACTGACAGTGCTTATTTGATCCCAAACCCTCTTTTGGGCTGATGAAACTGATGAAATGCATTGCAATTCACTGTGGTTACACAGCATCTGTGTTTGAGCCAGTTTCATCATTTTCTGCTGTGTTTGTTAACACAGCGCAGGAGTGACGTTGCATAAAATTATGCAGTTATACCTCTCCGTGTTAAGATAATTACGTGTCACATTAGAAGTGCACAAAAGTGAGAGACAGGCTAGCTTAAAATAAACCTGAACTGATAAGCTGTCGTGTTTTCAACAGGGGCCATGCATCGTGGAACAGGACGCACGTCAGGTGGCTGTCAGAGGATGATGGTGCTGCACTCTGTCTTGATCCTGTTCTCGTTCTTAGGCTGGGCCCTTGGCTACAAGCAGGGAGACAATGTGACTCTTTATGTCAACAAAGTGGGCCCTTATCATAACCCCCAGGAGACATATCACTATTACACATTGCCTGTTTGCAGGCCGGAGAAGGTCAGTATTAGTTCTGTGTCACTGCGTGGTGTTGGTCTGTTGTAACAAAACAGAAGAACTGGAGACATGTAGATGAGAGTGTAATGATAATATCTAAATCTCAGGACTTACGTCTCCAGTTCCTGTGAAAATATTTTTAAGAAAAGACTTTGCTATGTTATATTTTATCCCATATCTGTTTGTTTCTACTTGAGGGTGTAATATTGAGGTGAAGTGTTACTCCCAACCACAAAATCTGAAAATGCGTATTAATTCATGTTGAGTAAAGAAGTGTCTTTTTTATAGAAAGATCATGGCATTTTCTTGTAAAAATGTGATCAAAATGACATCCTGAAACATGAGAGTAATAAAAATGTTTTAATTTTGTGTAACTGATTTGCTGTTAAGAATTCACACATTTCACCAAAACACAAGCTTTTTCTTTAAGTTGATAGTTTATTTCATGGCTCGCAGGTTTAAGAGAAAAGCCATTATTGGAAGTTTGATTGTGTTGGTAGCAGTGGAGCCTGCATTTTCAAAGGCAGCAGTAACATTGTATTAACATTGTATCGATTTTTATTTAGCTAACAGTTTTGAAATAACTGCTCTCAGAATTATGATCACCTAATTTGGCACTTTTTAAAAAAAAACATCCTGTATATTAAATGCTAATACTTCTTTCATCAGGTGCATCATAAGTCTCTGAGCCTGGGAGAAGTGCTGGATGGTGACAGAATGGCAGAGTCTTTATATTACATCCGCTTCAGAGAGAACGTGGAGAAAAAAGCTCTCTGCCAGCTCACTCTTTCAGAAAAACAGGTATTTACAGGAGTAAATTTGTAATAGTTAACATGCCTAACATCAGAAAACTGGTTGGTAATAAACTGCAAACATTCAAAGCTTTGACCAGCACCACTGTGAGGATTTTCAGCCACGTAAAAATGAAACAAAAATGCTATTCTACTCCTCAACTTAAAAGCCAAATATCTACCCAACCAACTAATATCCAAAATATCAAATACAGGTCCTTCTCAAAAAATTTGCATATTGTGATAAAGTTCATTATTTTCTGTAATGTACTGATAAACATTAGACTTTCATATATTTTAGATTCATTACACACAACTGAAGTAGTCCAAGCCTTCCATTGTTTTAATATTGATGATTCTGGCATACAGCTCATGAAAACCCAAAATTCCTATCTCAAAAAATTAGCATATCATGAAAAGGTTCTCTAAACGAGCTATTAACCTAATCATCTGAATCAACGAATTAACTCTAAACACCTGCAAAAGATTCCTGAGGCTTGTAAAAACTCCCAGCCTGGTTCATTACTCAAAACCGGAATCATGGGTAAGACTGCCGACCTGACTGCTGTCCAGAACGCCATCATTGACACCCTCAAACAAGAGGGTAAGACACAGAAAGAAATTTCTGAACGAATAGGCTGTTCCCAGAGTGCTGTATCAAGGCACCTCAGTGGGAAGTCTGTGGGAAGGAAAAAGTGTGGCAGAAAACGCTGCACAACGAGAAGAGGTGACCGGACCCTGAGGAAGATTGTGGAGAAGGACCGATTCCAGACCTTGGGGGACCTGCGGAAGCAGTGAACTGAGTCTGGAGTAGAAACATCCAGAGCCACCGTGCACAGGCGTGTGCAGGATATGGGCTACAGGTGCCGCATTCCCCAGGTCAAGCCACTTTTGAACCAGAAACAGCGGCAGAAGCGCCTGACCTGGGCTACAGAGAAGCAGCACTGGACTGTTGCTCAGTGGTCCAAAGTACTTTTTTCGGATGAAAGCAACTTTTGCATGTCATTCGGAAATCAAGGTGCCAGAGTCTGGAGGAAGACTGGGGAGAGGGAAATGCCAAAATGCCTGAAGTCCAGAGTCAAGTACCCACAGTCAGTAATGGTCTGGGGTGCCATGTCAGCTGCTGGTGTTGGTCCACTGTGTTTTATCAAGGGCAGGGTCAATGCAGCTAGCTATCAGGAGATTTTGGAGCACTTCATGCTTCCATCTGCTGAAAAGCTTTATGGAGATGAAGATTTCATTTTTCAGCACGACCTGGCACCTGCTCACAGTGCCAAAACCACTGGTAAATGGTTTACTGACCATGGTATTACTGTGCTCAATTGCCCTGCCAACTCTCCTGACCTGAACCCCATAGAGAATCTGTGGGATATTGTGAAGAGAAAGTTGAGAGACCCAAGACCCAACACTCTGGATGAGCTTAAGGCCGCTATCGAAGCATCCTGGGCCTCCATAACAAATCAGCAGTACCACAGGCTGATTGCCTCCATGCCGCGCCGCATTGAAGCAGTCATTTCTGCAAAAGGATTCCGGACCAAGTATTGCGTCCATAACTGAACATAATTATTTGAAGGTTGACTTTTTTTGTATTAAAAACACTTTTCTTTTATTGGTCGGATGACATATGCTAATTTTTTGAGATAAGAATTTTGGGTTTTCATGAGCTGTATGCCAAAATAATCAATATTAAAACAATGAAAGGCTTGAACTACTTCAGTTGTGTGTAATGAATCTAAAATATATGGAAGTCTAATGTTTATCAGTACATTACAGAAAATAATGAACTTTATCACGATATGCTAATTTTTTGAGACGGACCTGTATATGGGTAAAGCTACTCACCAGCCACTTTGATGGGTGCACCTGTTCAACTACTTGTTAAAGCAAACATCTAATCAGCCAATCAAATGTCAGCAATTCATTGCATTTTGGTATATAGGCATGGTCAGGGTGACCTACTACAGTTCAAACCGAGAATCAGAATGCAGAAGAAAGGTGATTTATGTGACCTTGAATGTGTTGGTTGGTGCCAGGTGAGCTCCATCGAGTGCTTCAGAATTTGCTGATCTACTGGGATTTTCTCTCGAGTTTACCGTGAGATTGTCTGAAAAAGAAAATATCCAGTGAGCAGCAGGACTGGGTGAAAATGGCCTGTCGATATTCTGGCCAGAGGAGAATGGTCAGACTGCTTTGAGCTGATAGGAAGGCAACAAAAATTCAGATGGCTAATCAATACAACCAAGGTATGCAAAAGAGCATCTCTGAACACATAACATGACAGTAGATTGGATGGGCTACAGTACCTGTCAGAACAGCAGAGGCTACAGTTCACACAGGCTCACCAAAGATGGACAGTAGAAGACTGGAGAAATGTTTCCCGATCTGATGAGTCAGAACTGGCTGACCACCACCGTGTACCATCTTCTGCTTCAAGGAGGATAACAAACCATGTCACAAAGCTTAAATAAACTTAACCTGGTTTCTTGAACATGGCATTGACTGTGCTCAAAATCTCTGAGGAATGTTTCCTGGACCTTGTTTAATGGAAATCAAGGCAATTCTCAAAGTGGCCAGAAATTATGTGTAAACAGATTTCCTTTTTAGATCTGCTGGTCTGTAGCAGTGAAGTTATTTTTTCTTTTTCTGGATAAGATGATAAAACTAAAACTGTTGGGTTTTTTGCATTTCATGGAAGTCTTTCATCCTTTGTTACCTTGGATACATGTATCCATATCAGGATCTAATCCCTCTTGATATTTGCTGTTACACCTGTACTTTGTTGTATGCTGAACCATGGAGTCTGTAAAATAGCAGTTTCACATAATAAACATCTGTACAACTTTAGCACAGCTGTTTCATTATGTGAGGCCACAACCTTTTTCTAATAAAAAAAGAGGGTCAATACATTTTAATGAACATTTTAACAAATGTAAATGTGCCAGATTATAGCCCTAGGCTAATTTCCATCTGTAGACCCTCTGGCAGGTTGATGTTACACACAAGTTAATAGCAACATACAGAGACACTATTTCTAGAACATGTATACAGACAAGGACAAAAAACAGTGATCCCATCATATTAGAACAAACAATGACAACAACTACTGCTTAAAATATGTCATCTGTTAACTGTTGGTGCTTGTTTTTTCCTTGGTAGGTGGACGAGCTTCGTGAGGCCATTGAGGAGCTGTACTACTTTGAATTTGTCCTGGACGATATTCCAATTTGGGGTTTTGTAGGATACATAGAGGAGAGTGGTTTCCTGCCTCACAGCCACAAGGTAGAAATTATGGAAATGTTTTATTGATATGCTAAGCTCTTGATAAACCAAATGAAGCATCATTCCTCTTACTTCTAAACTCCTCCTGCCTCTTTTCTGTTCTATCAGGTGGGTTTGTGGACGCATCTGGATTTCAACATCGAGTACAACGGCGACTCTGTGATCTTTGCCAATGTCTCAGTAAAAGACGTTAAGCCTGTTCCCTTAGAGGAGGGGGCAGGTGCAGCAGTGGGGGGTGTCGGAGTAGGCGGAGGCAGCCTGACGGTGACCCATACCTACAGCGTGCACTGGTTTGAATCATCTCTGCCCTATTCCCGGAGAGCTGAGCGTCTCAGAGACTACTCGTTCTTCCCCAAAACACTGGAGATCCACTGGTTGTCCATCATTAACTCACTGGTGCTGGTGGTGCTGCTTCTTGGCTTCGTCATCATCATCCTCATGAGAGTCCTTAAGAATGACTTTGCTAGGTGAGCAAGCGACGCAAAGACAGTGAATAATGCATTGCTTGAATACAAAAGACAAAACAAAATGTCAGGTCTCTGTGTCCCTTTAATGTGGTTTAATAATGGGTTGGCTGAGAACAGAAGGCTGGAGGTGCAATTCCCGGCTGCTTCAGTCTGCCTGCCAAAGGACCCTTGGGCACAATACTGAAGGGGGCCAAAGTGGGCCAAGAAAGTATCTCCCACAGCATTACACCACCACTACCAGCCTGATTTGTTGATATAAGGCATGCTTTCACGTTGTTAACACCAAAATCAAAAGGCCAGACAGTTTTTCTAGTCTTCTCATATCCAACTTTGGTAAGTTGATGTAGGTTATAGCCCCAGTTTCCTGTTCTTGGCTGACAGGAGTAGCACCAAGTGAGTTCTGCTGCTTTACGCCCATCTGCTTCAAGGTTGGACATGTTTTTTATTCTGATGCTCTTCTGCATACGTTGGTTGTGACGAGTGGTTATTTGAGAGACTGTTGCCTTCCTGTCAGCTCAAAGCAGTCTGACCACTCTCGTCTGACCTCTGGTGTCAACAAGGCAGTGAGCAGCTTACTGGATTTTCTCTTTTTCAGACCATTCTCTGTAAAACCTGGAGATGTCTGTGCAGGAAAATCAGAGATTTTCCTTTTCTTTATTTTATGTCCTTGTATCTGTTGAACACTTTAAGGGCTTTTGTTGGTTTTTCTGTCTCCAAGCTCTCATTTTACTACTATGTTTAAATAGAAGCTTTAATGTGAAGTTTAGTCCTTAATGTAGTTTCTTTTTGGTCTAAATGTGCAAAATTGTATGCAATTCCTGGACCTGTATTACCTGCAAGACCATGTAAATATAACAGAGCCGTTTCTTGCTCTCTTTTTGGTTCTCCCAATCATAAAAATACTTTGCTTTCACCTTCAGGTACAATGTGGAAGAGGAGGGTGGCTGTGATGATCTGGACCAAGGAGACAATGGTTGGAAAATCATCCATACTGACGTATTTAGGTTTCCTCCTTTCAAAAGCTTGCTCTGTGCTGTGCTGGGAGTTGGGGCTCAGTTCCTTACCCTTGCCACAGGTGAGGATTGACTCTCAAATTCACAAACACAATGAAACACTGGCCTGTTTAATCCCAGTGAGGTATCTTGTTTTTTGTTCCCTTTGAAAATTGAGCATTCTGGTTTTCTTAGCACTTCTATCCCATAACAACAGTCTTTGTCTGAAGCATTAGAGTAAAAGGAAAAACCTGATACTTGTATATACATACAGAACATATGATAATCACCTTAATATATCCTTTGTTTGCTTTAGCGATAATCCTCATGGCATTGCTGGGAATGTTCAATGTGCACCGCCATGGCGCCATCAACTCAGCAGCCATCGTCCTGTATGCTCTGACCAGCTGTGTGTCAGGCTACGTCTCATGCAGTTTCTACACACAGATCAACGGCCAGCGCTGGGTGTGGAACATCATCCTCACATCATCTCTCTTCTCCGGTAAGTGAAAATGGAAGCGACCCAGCATTTAATAGCACATGTTCACGTGTCAGATTCTCATCAAAGGCTGCACGGTCGGTGTGCGTGTTTTTTCCGCCCCCTGTTGGATAAGGAAGGACGAGTTAGTGAAATTAGCATAACTTCAGGTGTGTACTTGTAGCTCTAAACATAATACAGCATTTACCTGAAACCATTTTTCAAATTAATTGTGAATTTATTCATGAATATATTCAGATACCAGATTGGATTGTTTGTATTTCTGATGTTTAAAACAATTTAGGATTTCATTTCCTTTCCCCCAAAAACCTCTAAGAAAGCTGGGGGGGGGTGCTTGTTTTTTGTTTTTGTTTTTTTTAAATAAAATTCCACATTATTGGCATTCATGTTTCTTTACTAGAAAACGTAGTTCATTATATTTAACTGAAGTTAGAGCTGGGCGATAGAACGATAACAATATGTATTGCGAAATAACTTTTTCTCGATAGAAAAATTAAACTATTGCGATAGGCCTCGTCTCTCTTGTCCTCTTAAAAAAAAAAAAAGAACAGCCAATCCAAATTAAGTAGCGCAGAGCTGAACCAATCACAGCCGCAGCGTCACGTCACATGACTTGTTACGTACAGCACAAGTGCCAAGCCGCACATGTGTATTTGTTTGGGAAGCAGCCCCATAAGAGCACCTGGCTGCAGCCGTGCCGTGTCTGGAAATACAATAAAGCGGTGCATGCTCAATCTCTGACTGAAAGCGCTAATTCGTCATTCGGCTTTTGTCAGACTAAAGTAACTGTTAAAACTGTTTGAAAAGCTAAGCTATACAACAAGGAGAGATTGAGAATTTCCTTTTAGTTCTCAGTTTATTTGATATTGACAAAAGTTAGTCAATTTTGTCTGTTCTTCTGTAAAACAAACTAACATTTATTTTTAGAATTAATATTTTGTTTCTTAGTGGAATTGACAATTTAGTAGTCTGTTTTGTTTGTTCTATTTTGAAACTTAAACGCTTTAGCGGCTGCCTTTTGTGTAGTTTGCAATATTTCCCTTTATTTATCTCAAAAAGTCTCATGTTCCTTAAGTACATCTACCCTGTTGAACTTATTATGGGAAATAAATATTTAAATCAAAACAAGCTGCTGATTATTTCACATTTTACTTGTGAGCAACGGCACATTTAAATCTTACAAATATAGTTATTTGGCTTATATCGTGATATATATTGTTATCGCCTGAAATGAAAAAAACATATCGTGATATGAAAAAATCTTATATCGCCCAGCTCTAACTGAAGTCATAACATCCACAGCGTATCTTTTATCAAGTAGCAACACTGTTGAAATGCAAAACGGTTATCTGCCGCACTCACACCTCATGTTGACCATTTACAAAGGAGCTGGCAGGTTAAAGATTAAAGACCTAATGTCTGATTTAGTTATCAGATATTTCCATTCTCATATCTGCACTTGGATGTGGTTAATTTGCATGTTCTTTTTTTTAAGTTTTGCAAAACTGTTTTAAATAATAAATACAATTGATTTTGATAGTTGTTAATTTAAAAAGTATTTTGCGGGATGACTCGATGGTGAAGGTGTACACCATGTGGGCACAGATGGTCTCACCAGCTGATCTCTGGTTTGTTTCCCACTTGGGCTTTGTGCTGAATGCCATTAACCTACTATTTGTCACAGTTTTTCGTAACTATGTTATCAAATATAGGCTTAAAAACCCTCAAAGTAAATAAAAGGTATTTAGTAAGTAAAAGGTACTCAGTTAGTTGTAATAGTTGAATGTACAGTATCAATCCACATCTAGCCAGTAAATTATTTATTCATGAATCTGTGTTCACGTTCCTTATGACATAATGCTTTCTAGCAACCCTCAAATGAAAACATTACATGGATTATTAGATGCTGCTCTTTTATTAACTTGATTATTCATTCCTGCAGCTCCACTGTTCTTCACGTGGAGTGTAGTGAACTCTGTCCACTGGTGGAGCGGCTCCACTCAGGCTCTGCCAGCCACCACCGTGCTCCTGCTGCTGGGCGCTTGGTTGCTGGTGGGCTTCCCACTAACGATCATCGGTGGCATTGTGGGAAAGAACCGAGCTGGTAGCTTCCAGGCACCGTGCCGCACCCGTAACATCCCCAGACAGATCCCGGCTCAGCCCTGGTACAAACATACGATTGTGCACATGGCCATCGGCGGCTTCCTTCCCTTCAGGTGAGCTGACCTCAGGTGTTTAGTCAGGGGGACATTTGTAGAAGTGTAGTCATAGATCAGAGAGTAGAAAAGGTGACAATACAACACTTTATAGTTTTACTCCAAAGTAATTAACATCAGACTTGTGAACTATTAAAGGGAAACCCATCATCCTGAGCCTTAGGAAGATAATAACAGGGACAGTCATTGCAAAAGTGAATTTTTTTTTTCTTTATTCTGTCACCTCATTTACATTCAGGTGTTTTATAGATCACTGCGCACTATTCACGAATGTTTCCAGTAACTAAAGTTTGGCTAAACAGAAAAATATCAGGGAACTGTTGCACTTCATTCTTTTTTCTTTATTTTTTTTAATGCACCATTTACATAAGCATACGTCGAAGTTGAATTTAGAGTGACTGGCTCTAAATAGAATTGGATAGAATTACTCCCTCTCGTTTTTGGTTTTTTAACACTGTTTTCCATCCAATCTTTCCCTAAGTGCCATCTCAGTGGAGCTGTACTACATCTTTGCCACTGTTTGGGGAAGAGAGCACTACACGCTGTACGGCATCCTGCTGTGTGTCTTCGCCATTCTCCTGTCTGTGGGCGCCTGCATCTCTGTGGCACTGACCTACTTCCTGCTGTCTGGTGAAGACTACCAATGGTGGTGGAGGAGTGTGCTGAGCACGGGATCCACTGGCATCTTCATCTTTGTCTACTCTGTTTTCTACTATAGGAACCGGTCCTCTATGAGCGGCCTGGTGCAAAGCACTGAGTTCTTTGGGTACTCCCTGCTCACAGCAATGGTCTTCTCCCTGATGCTGGGCAGCGTGTCCTTCTGGTCCTCATTGGCATTTATTCGCTACATCTACCGTAGCCTCAAGATGGACTAGAAATTCAATTGGAAACACGCAACTCTAAACAGACATTTCCACATAGCACACAAAGACAATCTTCATTCTCCTCTTTTGCTTTTTCACTCATACACACCTGTTGCATTAAAGTGAGGAGAAACAGGGGCCTTTTCCTTGATTTAAAAGGGTTTAATAGTTAAACTTGGACAGCTTGCTGGATTGGTGAACGGACAGATGAGTTTGGGGGTGGAATCACATAGATTTATGATAAAAGGGGATATTTCAACACAAAGGGATGATTGCTTCCCATCAGGGATAAATGGGTAAATTGTCGGATTTGCTACGTGAGTGAATGGATTATGTTCAGACTGTGCAGCATCTGATTCCCGCTTCCTGGTCCATCACAGTTATGCTGGAGCTATATGTCCTAAATTTCCCACAGTATACTTTACCTACTGAGACCAGCAGAATGGTACTGTAGTTTTGGCTTATTGTGCAAGAGCTATTAATAAACGCATTGTTTTGCACTGGCCTGTTTGAGCTCCACATGGCCTTGCAGCGGATAAGAAGAATGATGCCTTGTAGATTGAAGGTGGTGGTGAAGGGGGCAATATTGTAACTGTATTCTGTGGTCTCCATTGACTGTGATTTTGGTTCTGATGTAAATATAGTCTTTACAGTAAAACTCTTTTTAATACAATACTGCCAGTGTTCTGGGTTTTTCCCTCTTCAGTTTTGTTTTGTAACCTCAAAATCTATAGTGCTGTGCAAAAGTCTCATGCAACCTAATTTCTTTTTAGAAAAATGGGAAATGGTTGCAGCAATGTTTTGAAAATTGCAAACATACATGGAACTGAGCCGTCTTCTAATTTCTTTAAGAAGTCTTCAGGAATAGTTCTCCAGGCTTCTCGAAGGACATTCAAAGCTCTTCCTTGGATTTTGGTCGCCTTGTGTTCAGTTTTCTGTCAAGATGATCCTACACTCAAGTTGAGGTCTGTACTCTGGAGAGGCCAATCCATAACTGATAATTCCATTTTATCATTATCATCAGGCTTAACCATTTTAACAGTTTCCTCAAGGCCTTTTATACTGTAAGAGGCCTACATTAAAAGAGAAACCCCCCAATAATCAGACAAGCACCTATAAGCAAGTACTTGGTGACTGCAGGAAGAGCAAAACTATTCTTTAAGAGGACAAAATGTTTGGCAGAACCAGGTTCAGAGAGGGGTAACTATCTGCCGTAACTGGTTTGGCTTAGAGGAGGAAGATGGGACAAAAAACACTCATCACAAGAAGCTAGGCCAACTGCAGGATTAATCCTACCTTAGGTTTGAGGCCTGATTATCATTATCACCTGATTTAGCCCTAACTATATGCTTTATCAAAAAGGAACATGTTTAGCCCCATGTTAAGAGTAGATAGAGTGTCTGTCTCCCAAAGCAAAACTGGGAGCTGGTTCCATAGAAGAGGGGCATTCAAGCTGAAGACTCTGCCTCCCATTCTACTTTTAAATGTCCAAGTAAGTAAGTACACAAGTAAGCCAGCAGTCTGAGAGCGAAGTGCTCTATTAGGGTGAGATGGTACTATGAGGAGTTTAAGATTGGGCCTGAATAATCAAGGTTTTCTTTGTTTAGAGATTTGCACAAATAATAGAAAGCTACCCTACATAATTGTTTAATATGAACATTGAAGGAAATATCCTGGTCAAAAACTCCAAGATTCCTCACATTATTACTAGAGGCGAAGGTAATGCCATTCAGAGTAAGTATCTGGTTAAACACAAGTATTTCTAAGCTTTCGAGAGCCAAGTACATAATCTCAGATTTATCTGAATTTAGAAGCAGGAAATTACAGGTACTCCAGGTCTTTAAGACACACAGGTTAACTAAGGGGTGTGTATCAGGTAGCTTCATGGATAGATAAAGTCACACATCACCTGCATAGCACTGAAAATGTATGCTTTGCCTTTGAATGATAGCAAAGTGTGTGAACAAGTCTCTCCATTTAGGTGAGCAAGTTGGAGTCAATTAGATATGATTGATCACAGATTATTGTTTTATATTGATTATTGGTCACAGTATATACTGGGATGAGTTCTGAAGCCTAACTCAAACACAGAAAATAAACCATTTCTCTGCAGATGATGGCCGTTATACAACCGGGGGCGGCTCTGCTGTGGTAGCATGGGGTGATTGTGTCGTTTACTAAAATAAGCTAGCATTAATTATATTAATTATAGCCTTGCGGCAGTTAATGTAATTATATATAATATAAATTTTAAAACGGTATATATTGCATGCTGTTTACTCCCAAACACAAACACACACACACAGATCATCGAAACATCTTTTTTAAAGAGTTAGAGAAGTATATTTTAATAAAGAACATTTGTACTTTTACTTCAGTAAACATTTTTACAGAAAGTACATACACTGTAGTATTACTTCTTTTAAGATTCAGTTTTTATTCATTATCAGCACAAAGTAAAAACAAACAGAATGACAAACATTTAAAATAATTACATACATTTGCAAGATACAGATATGGGGAGAAGAGGAGAGAGAGAAAAGACATATTTACCATCTATTCAACCACAGATTTAAAAAAAAAAAAAAAAGAAGAGACAAAAGTGAACTCCTTTGTGCTCACTTCCTAATTACCTGAAGGGATCCTAAAGACAACCAGCCCCTCTCAACAGTTGGGACAAATCATCTGGCAGATAAATAAGCAAGGGAGACCAAACATTGAGGAACAAATTCTCATTTCCTGCTAAGATAGCAGCAACTACAGTGAATTGTTTAGAAAGTAACAGTAGGTGGTTTATAGGTGGTGCTCTTAACTGAGTTAATAAGAATACATTTACAGCAACAATAGTTTATCACATAGTTTACGCTGTAGATAAGTTGATGTTGTTTCTTTTGAGGGTAAACCAAGAAGAAAATATCCGGGGTCCCATTGGATCTGATTCTTAAAAATATTGCTCAATTCTTGAGATATGGAACTCCAAAACCTTTTAATTAGTTTACATCCCAGAGGTAATGGAAAAAGATAACATTTTAGCACAAGTCTAAATGATCCACATGGGTCAGCATGGTTACTAATATGTGTTAGCATGAGAGATTTTAGAACAGAAAATTATACCAAAAATAGTAGCCTGACAAGCCTTAAACAGAACCGTTTCCTGCTGCTACAAACTCTCTGCATTTTAGGTTGACTGCATTCTTAATATTTGCTACCAGATGTCGCCACCTTAAAACTGAAAGTTACCAAAGTGGCAGGATATTTGGACCACCTTTTAAAACCCAAAGGAACCTGAAGTGGAGAGAGAAGGTAACAGCTAACATCATGGCCATATAACAAAGACTTTCAAGTTGTCTTGGAGGTTAGCCAACTCTATTAATATTAGCTCATAAGCAACAATGCAAGTACATACTTAGAGTGATTTGCATCCCCAATCTCCCATCTTTGAAATCGGTTTCTCTGCTGAAACAGCTTAAAACAAAGCAGGACGGTGCTATGTGTCCTAAGACTGACCTAAAGCAATGCTCCCAAGTGGGTTTTTTAAGGCTTGTTGGTGTGGGCAGGAATATGGGGGGCTGAGCTTCTTTTGTGACCCACTTCATAAAGCAGTCAGGCCCCTTCCATAAACTGGCATTATTATTCTGTGTTTCAGTTAAATTTAACAAGCTTCCCAAATATTTAAGTAATTACACGATTTCAGCAACAACAAAAAATCATGCATCAGAATTCGCAGTGCTTTTTTTCAGGAAATGCAATCCATAGTTATTTTTTTGATCTAAACAGTCTTGATACTGGGTCACAAATCTGTGCAGACAGAAAATATACGAGCTGGGTTTGAAGTGTGGTGTATAGACTAGAGTGCTATCAAATACACCTGCCTTCAATGAACCCAGCCCAATCACAGCCACTGGCTCACAGCAGTTGTGAAACAAACCCACTCACACATAAGTGGCCATTTCCCACAGCAAATGTGGAGGTGAGTTAATATGCAGGTGATACCAGTCTATCATCTTACACAGCTGATTACAAATCTTGCAGCCAACATTTTGATATCACTGGTATAAAGAAATGGAAAACGCTGACCCCAATACTACAAACTGGTCATTATCTGTGAGATTATACTTCTCTCCTTGCTGTCCTTTCTTGACATAGAAATCCTACACATCCAGAGATTAATATCCAGAAAAGTTTAAGATGGAAAGATTTAATAAAGCCCATTTACATGTCTACTTTCTAAGTTCATTTTCTGGGTTGGTTTTTTTGGGGGGGTGGTTTTTCCCATCAAACCTGAAAAAAATCTGCTTGATTGAAACAACAATGTCTTTCCCCACGCCCTCTGAATGCCTCAAAAGCTACTCCTTAAGTTCAATTTAGCACACAGAGCTTTCTAGATCTTGATCGCAAGCAGATATGTTGAAGCCAGTTTTAATACACGGGGCACCAAAGCTGGTGGACTGGAAGACGCTTATGATGTTCAGCTTTTCCTTTTATCCTGCTTATTGCTACCTGTATCACATCTTTCCAGAGGAGAACCACGGGAACTCAGGAGACAGGAACCCAAGTACTACAATGCTGCAGCTACTGCCAGAACCAAGGAAGAGCTCCCATCTCACAGCCCTGAGCAGCAAACCATGGACGGCCAGTTTCACTACCAGGACTCAGCCAATGTACACAAAGGAAAGCCAGGCCAAGCTGTCTGCCAGTGGCTCATCAAGTATGTATGCATGTTCAATTTTTATTTATACAGCGCCAAGTCACTATAACAGTCACTTCAAGGTGCTTTATATAATAAGAAATTTTTTTGGTAATATGAACTAATATTAGCAGAGTTAGCTAACCTCTGACCTGCTACAAAAATACCCTGTGTTGTAAGGCCATGTTTCAGTACTTCTCCCAGAAGTACTTTCCAGACTAGAAAAGGAGGTCTATCCCTGTTTCCAATTATACCACTGTTTGTTTTGTTTTGTTTTTCCCCAAATGGCGACACTTAGTGGCAAATTTTAAAGCGTGCCACCAGAATAAAACCTTAAAGCTCAGCAGTTTACTTTTGTATTTTCTGATCTAAAGTCACTCACGTCAACACATATCAGTAACCATGCTGACCCATGTGGACCATATAGACTTGTGTTTACTTGGCCTCTGTCTTCCTTTCCACAGACTTGTGGAGTTCTGGCAGCAGCCTTGAAGGTAATCTCCCCCTAGCATACCTCACTATATGGGCTGAGAGAGCTCTTGATTAGGAGATGAGGAACAACATCTTTGAGACTGCTGAACTGTTTCCAGCTCTGTGGAAAGGAAGGAGGATGGCAACAAAAATGCCACTTTGCATGGTCTACAGAGGACAAGCACTACATATGAGCCCTAGCTTAGCCCTAACCCTAACTTAAAAGTTCTTGTCCATCACTTTAATCTGAAATGTTACTATGACCCACAGGAGGTGAAAGGCCTGACCAACAAACAGGTGAATTCGTGCTCAATTTTGGGTCAGTCTGACTCATTGAGTGAAACTGTTTCCAGCTCTGTCACAGAGGAGAAACAAGTTTTTACTGTCCCAAGTGTGGTGGCCTGAAGGAGGAGAAAAGGAAAGGGTAACTAAATGGTACTGATGCCACCTGGGCGTGCAGTTACACCTCAGGAAATGTTACATTAGCCAGTGCAAAGGTTTTCCAGTTACAAAGGCACACAGACTCTGACAAGGCAGACGTGTGGCAAATTAATTTTGAAAAGTTTATTAAATTAACTGAGAATATAGAACTGTGGGGAAATATAAAAAAATAAAACACAGCAAATTAAATGGCGGGACTTGCAATACCACCAGACCTTTCAATTTAAACTCTTAATTACCACACATTGCTTAAAAGAACAAGATTTGTGGCCACTAGCTGCTTTCTTTGAAATAGCAGCTCAAAACTGTTTATTAATTTGGCCACTTTGGCACTCCTTCCTCTAGGTTGCTTCCCCAAGGGCTACCACCAGTTACTCACCCGTGACTCGCACAACCACCTAAATGGTTGTCTAAACATCTCCCAGTGTTTACACACGCATGGATAAGAGGGAACCTCACCAAACATCAGAGCTATTGTAAATGATGCCAGCTAGTAACAATGACTGGACTGAGTGTGTCAGATTTTCTGTGGATTTTATCTGACAGCCATTTTAATGTTCTGTTGATGTTGACTTAACAGAGACTGTCTTTAACTATTTTATCACCACAGTAAAATGAAGTACTGCCTTTCTTTTTTTTTTTTTTGGTGCATGCGTGGGTTGTTTTATTTTTTTTATTTTTTATTTTTTAAGTCGCCACTTAGGTGAGCTATTAGATGGAAATGTTGCATGTTTTTGATGTGCAGTGTCCAGAGGGGAGGCTGCAGATAAACCTCATCAAAAATGGTCTTGGTGGTTGTAAAGAAGGGGAAATGGGAAGAAAAGGCAGAGGTAGGCCAAATTACACCAGAACCAGACTGAAACTCAGTAGCCACAAGTTTAAAATCCACATGTGAATTTTTGTTTCAAATTATCAATGTGCAGAGGTGGTCAGGAGAGCAGTCCAACAGTGAGTGTCCACAGCCATCTGTAAAACATGATGGAGACTCTATCAAGTTTGGGGCTGAATTTCAGTCAGTGGTGTTGGAGTTAAGCTCAAACACACTGTCAATGCAGTAGAAGCAGTCATGGATTGGTATTCAGAGTCCTGACCTCAATGTTACTGAAGCAGCGTGGGATCATCTTGACAGTGAACAGAACAAAGAGCAGTCAACATCCAAAGAGCTTTGAATGTCCTTCAGGAAGCCTGGAGAACTATTCCTGAAGGCTACTTCCAAGGCGCCTTGGAGAGGACGTTGGGTCTTGCTTGATTACTGAATGATGAAATATAATATTTGATTTTCATAGATTTCCAGTAGACTGTATTTTTATTCCATGAACATTAAGTTTTAGGGTCACCTGAAACTGGTTTGTCAGGCCACATCACACATGGCACTGATCATGGATGGTATCGAAACTTGACTGTGCGCTGAGGTGGCAACCCCTAACCCTACGCAAGTAAATTAAAATAAATGTGTTGGGAAAAATGTACTTCTAAAAGTAGTTTTATTGCACCGTGTTCATGTACTCATGAGCTGCTGTAACATGAAACAAATGGCTGAATTGCCATCTCAGCATGCAGTCAAATTAGGTAAAGTCTTGCTAATGACTTACTAATTTTATTCAGGTGTGTTGCAGCAGGGACACATGGAAAGGTTTCAGGACATCGGCCCTTGAGGATGGGAGTTTGACACCTGTGATTTATAGCGTTTATACTGGGGGGGTAGAACTCAGCCGGGGGAGTGCAGGTGCCCACATGTTGTATTTCTATACTTCAGAATCTAGCTAGTGCTACAGAAGATAAGGAAACATGAAGGGAGTGACATTTTAAGTGTCAGATAATTTCATATTCAAAGGCTGTGCCTTTGCTGATGTCTGAGCTGACAATGCTTTTGTGTCATTTGTCGCACAGTGTGTTGCAAGCTGAGGTCCAGCTGTTATGTTTCAGATGTAAAGGTAGATTTGAAGTGCTCAGTGATGCTTGATAAACTGCAAACTTAAAGCTTAAATATGATGTCATAGTTTTAATCACATATTGGGTCTACGTTCATGATTTGCACTTCAGTTCCATCCTGCAGGACATTGGCTGGAGCTGAAGTGAAGGCTGATGGGATGATGCCCTGATCCAGTTCATGTGTGATGAGAAACAGTTCAAGTGAACTAAGTGAAGTATTGACTCATTTTTATTTTTATTTTTTTTTTTCCCTGTTCTTTTTCTCATTTATCTGCTCACTGAGTTTTCTTGCCATGAGAACGAAAATGATCTGTTGTTGCCAGTGTTGGGAAGGTTACTTTTAAAATGTATTCCACTACAGAATACCGAATACATGCCCTAAAATGTATTCTGTAACGTATTCCGTTACGTTACTCAATGAGAGTAACGTATTCTGAATACTTTGGAATACTTAATATATTATCATGCTGTTTACAACTACATGAATGTCCTATTGCTGTGATTTATTACTGTTACTGAAGGTACGTAGTACGAAACGTAGTAAAGGGACCTCTGGCTAATACGTCCGGTTCCCTGTCGGGCTGGTAGCCGAAAACTAGCTTTACTTTGTTGTCTGGGTCAACTTTGCTTGCGGGAGACAGAGAGAGGCGTTGAAAGGCTGCTCCAACGGAACTTATTTTTTCCGGAGGAAAACACGAACACAGTGTACAGTTGAGTCTTAATAGCTTACTTACAAATGGGCTCCTCAGGCACTCTTCTTGGCTGCAGGGGTTATTATTATATTTACATGCTTCCAGCTCCCGTTTTTGCTCCGTGACAGCTCGGACTTTTCCTTTCTCTCCCTCCCTCGCTCACAGAGACACATAATGGGTATGGCAGCCCATTCTCGCTGCAGCACGGACTACACTGCCCATCAGGCTACATGCTTTAGAGCTATGCCTGTAGCATTCTGCCTTTTTTAGCTTAGCACAACAACAACAACAAAAAGCGCTCTCTCACCCAGGAAACACGCAGAGAGAGAGCGCGTCACCCTGTAACCATGGCAACCGTAACGCTGCCGCCTGGAACAACAGAATGTAGCTGTCAAACAAACCCAAACAATCCTGACCCGCGACAATATGAAACAGGAAAGTACCGCCGTGTATTCCATTTATTTCAACAAAGTAACTGTATTCTGAATACCACCTTTTTAAACGGTAACTGTAACGGAATACAGTTACTCATATTTTGTATTCTGAATACGTAACGGCGGTACATGTATTCCGTTACTCCCCAACACTGGTTGTTGCTGTGACTTCAACTACACACACTTCTTGTTTGTTTGACCACTAGGTGGCACTGTTGTCTATGTACATGAAGAGTTTCTGGAATCTTTTGAGTTCAATGGTTAATCATCTGCCTCCATCTAACCCTTTGTGAAAACACAAAACTTCTGCATGTCCTCCTTTACTACATCCATGAACCTCCTCTCTGGTTTTCCTTCTTTCTGTCCTGATTGGCAGCCCCACTTTTTTTTTTTTTTTTTTTTTTTTTTTTTTTAAATGTACAGTGTGGTGTTCTTGCAGGTTTATACAATTTTTATTATTTTATTTTGCCTGTTAAATATGTGAATGAGAATGCTAATTGTTCGGTTTTGTGTGTGTGCAGTGAGGACGTTGCTGTGACTTTGACTACACACACTTGTTATATAATGTTGGACCAGTAGGTGTCACTGTTGTCCATGTACATGGAGTGTTTCTGGCGTCTGGAGAAAATCAGAAAAATTAATGAACTTTTTAACACTTTATTAAAAAATATTATAGTATTTCATTCTGCCAAAGTCCTTTTTTTTTTTTTTTTTTTTTTTTTTTTTTGTTTTGGAAGAAAAATCATTGGTGATTCATGCATGTCTGACTTCAAAACAGACGTGCATGTGTGATTGTGTCATCTGGAGCAGGGATGGCTCAGTAGGTAGAGTGGTTGCCCCATGATTCACTGGGTGAATGGGTTAAATGCAGATGAGTAATTTCCCCACGGGGATCAATAAAGTATACATTATTGTTATTACACAATTCCTCTAATTCATCCACCCTTTTTCCTCCTCAAGTTTGCCTCCATGTGTTGGTTGTAGAATTTCTTCGAGTGGGGGCTGGCTCTCACTTGTATTCTAGAAACATTAAAAAAAACAAAACGTTTGTTTGGATAGTACTGCCATCTTTACCACCTCTTTCATTTTGGATGGGTCATGGTAAATCTTATCAAGAGCATTCTCAGCCCATGTGGTGAGGTCTACCAGGGGAAGACTCCCTTTAAGGCTGCTGCCAGGATTCTAAGACTAAAAGGCAAAACTGGTTTAAGTATCTCTGCTGAAGCAGGTAGTTTGTTGCAGAGGCTGCAGAGCTTCTGTTTAAACCAGGGGTGTCCAAAGTCCGGCCCGCGGTCCAATTGCGGCCCGCGGTCCATTTTTAATTGGCCCTCAAGTAATTTTATAAATAGAATAGAAAATGGCCCGCACTTCAACTTTTGCTTGAGTTTATTGCACTTCTTAGTTTTAACACCAGGGGGAGCTACTGTTGATCAAGGCAGTTGCTCCACCAAAAAGGACAATCACAGAAGAAATTTACCCCCAAGTTACTAAACATGGCAGAACCAAAGAAGCGAAAGGTAGAAAGTGAGTGCAGAAAATTTCAGACACGGTGGGAGAGTGAATATTTCTTCAAAGAATTAAAGGGGACGTGTGTCTGTTTGATCTGCACTGAAACTGTGGCAGTTATGAAAGAGTATAATGTACGACGTCATTATGAAACCAAACATCAGGCCTATGCATCCTACACTGGTGCTGAGCGAGAGCAGAAATTAAAGCAAAGGGTAGCTATCCTGCGGGGTCAGCAACAGTATTTTTTTTCGTGCTCAAATTGTCCAGGAAAAGGCTCCAATAGCAGCTATGAGGTCGCCCAACTCATCGCAAGACATGGCAAGCCTTTTTCAGATGGAGACCTCATAAAACACGGCCTCGTTAAAGTCACCGAAATAACGTGCCCGGAAAAAGTGCAGGACTTCAACAACGTCAGCATGTCCGGAAATCCAGTTGTGCGACGCACTGAAAACTGTCAGCCAACATTAAACTGCAGCTGTCTGATAAAGCTGTGCTTTTGATTTTTACTCCCATCGCATGCGATCCGAGCACTGATGCCACAGACGCCGCACAGTTGCTAATTTTTTGCGGGGAGTGGACGAGAGCACGAGCGCTTTAGGTGAGTAAAAATATATTCCACAGTACACGTGTGTTAATAAGCATGCATGTGCAGGTACACATGCTTCAAATATCAATAATGCGCATCAATTCTGTCACTACCCTGCTTTTGCGCACCACTTTCTTATATGCGTTTTTCTTGTTAACACACAGAGTACACACCGCTGTGCGCAGCACACGCAAAGTCAGCTGATCTCATCTGATGCAGATCTGCTCCTTGATCAAGTGACATTTGTCCGGATTTTTGGCACGAGTGGCGTACGATCAGCACCGCGGCTGGATGGCCCGATTTACATACCCAGCGCAGCTGATACTCACCAGAATAATTTACTAAAATTATATGCACTCCTGTTATTAAGTCCAGTTCAGTCTGTTAATGTTGATAACGGTTTCAAACGAACGTTAACAGGTGTGTTGCTAAGCCTAATAACTTAAATAACAAGCTTGAAATGTACCCGTCCCATTTTCCCCTTTATTGTTTTTTCTCTGTGCTGTAAATCTTCTAAGAAGAAATCTGCTGCTGTTCTGAGAATGAGCTACCAAAGCTTTTTCTGAATAAATCAATAAAGACCCATTTATGGAGAGCTGTGATGAAGGCAGTTTTGTCTTTAATTATATTCAACAATATAACACATTTGACCACTTTTAAATGATTTTTCTAACTTTAATAAGCTACAGTTAAGGTTATATACCTAATTTCTAGTAAGTGGCCCCGCCCCTCCTATATTTGTATGTATGTGGCCCTCAGTGAAAAAAGTTTGGACACCCCTGGTTTAAACTATCATGTTTTGCAACATAACCAACCATGCTGATGTCAGCTCAGTGTGAGTGGAAGACATGGGCATGATAATCAGTGATGTATTCATAAACTGCAAAAGGATGTACCTGTTCCAATTCACTTCCTTGTAAACCTCCCTCACCCCAACTCTCTGCTCCCATCCAAATTCACTGGTCATAGAGCACTTTTGGTGAGGTGAGGACATGCTTTTCCTTATGAGGTGTTAACAAACAGCCTCAGCCGTGGAAGCAGTGTCTGGTGGGAGAGCCCACACCAGAAATATCTATGCTGGGTGGAATAGTGAAATGCCCGGCTAATTCAGGACAGACAAAGCAGAGCCACAGGGGAAAATTTTTCACCATACCCATTTATTAATCCAACTGAGAAAAAGTAGATCTAAAGAAAACTAGGTGCTAACTTTAACCAACATGTGACTTAAATTATGACACTGCAATCAAAGCAGATTAAAGAAAAGAAAAACAAAAAAACAAGTTGGGTTAAGCACAAACAGGCCCACCAATCAATACTAACAAGGCTGGAGCTGTCACAGTAGGGACAGAGAAATCTGTGGAATAATGTTTGCCATTGTACTCTGGATGTGTTGCCAGACCCATAAGACAGTTCTACACGGTGTTACTGCTCACAGAATGGGTCATGGAGCACCACAACACAGGATTCAGTCTGGTTCACTTGGGCAAGATTCCCATTTGTCCATTCCTCATAACTGGAGGGTGTGCACTTGTCAGGCTGAGGCGCTGATTAACAATATATATATCAGAGCAACAATGAGGACATTGATTTTTTTCTGTGGTGCACACAGGTAAGTCAGTCTGTCACACCTTACTGCTCTGTTGTCCTAAAGATGACTAAACTTTTAGGAATAAACTTTTAAATTTAAGTATATGAAAATCTGGTGGCACAAAAGTCAAATTTTTGTAGCGGTTGTGTTGTGAAGCTTTGGGCAATTAATTATGGTTATTTTTTAATTAAAATAATCTTCGTAAAAATTGCATGTTAACTAGCTTGTATGGTGGGTCCTGCAGTTTTTCATGTATTCCTGCTTCCAGCTAATTTTGATTTTTTTGAATTAACCTTTTGGTGATATGTTTTAGAGAACAAAGACCAAACGACTCAATTTATTAAAATGAGAGGAGAAAATGATAACCTCTTCACTGGGGTGAAGAATTTGGCCACTGTGGCATGGAGGTACAAGAATAAATCAATTTACACATCATATGCATACGTTCATACGAGTACAGTTTTATTAACACTCATACTGTACAGAACCTGTGATGTCCTGATTCCTCTTGTGTTCTGCTGTGAAAACTTTTGGATTTGGAGATCAACACTTCTCTCTTATTTTTTTGTGTGTGATCAGGACAATTGTGGAGAAGATGGGCCTGCAGGGGAAGGTCACCCTCTTGCAGGCCAGAAAGAAATGGGATAACTAAAAAAAAAGGAGGGGGGGGGGAAACGAGGGACGAAAAAACCCCAAAGAGCAACAATATATAAGAAAATGGTGTTAACTAAAGTGTGTTAAAAAGTTATTTTGGCTAGTTAAAATCGAAACATGGTTGTGTGATATTTGCTTAAATGTGTTCCAATTTTGGAAAATGTACGATGATTCAGCTCATAAATCATGACACACTACATTAATTATTTGACTCAGTGCTGCTCATTTATTGACTCGATTATTCATTCCTGCAGCTCCTCTTTTCTTTTTTTTCTTTTTCTTTTCTTTACTATTTTCTGCAGCATTAATCTCTTGGTTTGTAAAAATGTTGCATTTTACTGTTATATTTATATGTTCTTTATAGATTTTAATGACCAATTTATCACCATCCTCTAATAACTACCCTTTTGAAGTAGCTGACACTCATAGGGATCATTTTGTGCCAAATAAGAGTTACTTGGCCCAGAAAACACACATATTTACGTGAGCAAATACCCAACATGATGCAACTTGCAATGGTGACTTATGCTATCAATCTAACCTGTTCTGGAGCAGGTTGTGTTCCAGATTAGAGACCAGCAGTTATAAAATCACTATGTACTAACTAATCAGTTATCCAGAAAATAGCGCCACCATTCGTGGAACTTCCCTCTGAGGGATCTGTTGTCTTTCACTGATGAGTATCAAAAAAGAAGCAACGATTCTAAAACAAACCCATTTTTGATCATTTTTTCCCCTGTTGGCTGTAATTTTTTAAGTTATTTTGTTATTTAAACATTAACATATGATCCTTAAATGGACACCTATTTGTACTTTTTGACCTTATATCAAATATGCACACAGTCTAAAGCCTATCACCGGAGCCGCATCACTGGAGCCACAGCACCAATCTATCTGTCCATCTCCTGCTCCCCTCTCCCCTCACTCGTGAACAAGACCCCAAGATACTTAAACTCCTTAACATGGGGCAGAAACTCGTCCCAGAACCAGAGTGGGCACTCCTGCATTTTCTGACTGAGCACCATGGCCTAAGACTTGGAGGTGCTGATTCTAATTCCTGATGCGTCACACTTGGTTGTGAACCGCTCCATTGTGAGCTGCAAATGAAAAGATTGTGCCACAGAAAGACTAGAAAAAATAATTTAGACTATATGACCAAAAACACAAACACAAATGTTAGTTAAAAAAAAAGGGCTGCAAGGTGTTGCCTCAGCAGATGGATCTGCGTATTTGATTTGGGACTGGTTTAATGGTAGAACAGCAGTAATCTTTAGCCACAGATTCACATTTCCGCGATTGAGTATTTTCAGCAATAAGTCAGTGTGTGTTTAAATTTACATTGAATTAATTTCCTTATTTCTTTAAAGGTGAAAGTGCATGTTAATGAATACATCAGTGTAAATATGCCAGTTAGCCAAAAGGCTACCCTTCATCTGTCGCCCCTGGCAGGTCAGACAAAATCTATAAACACGAAATTTAACACACCATCAGACAATGTAGAACGATCTAGTCCAGACCACAAAAACATAAAATTACAACATGAAATGTCATAGTACATAAAACAATAAATATAAAACATACAACAATAAAGATAACACATATTAATATAAAATTAATAATCACTAATCAAATTCCTCTTTAGCCATTGTTTGAGATGAGTTTTAAATGTGTTGAAGGTAGTACATTCTCTTATTACAGCTGGAATATCACTCCAAATCTCACTACCTGTAACTGATAATAACTGTTTGCTGAGTGTTATGTCTAAAAGGTACTGCACAATCGCCTCTAGTAGAGGATCAGGTTTGTTTTCCACTGATAATGGATTTTAACATGACTGACCAATGATTGTGGAGCACGTCCATGTTGGATCTTATAAATACAACGAGCAAACTTCAATGTTTTAAAATGTTCAAAACTTAAGATATTATATTTCTGAAGTATGACGGAAGGAAAACGTTACATTATTTCATAGTTTAAAAAAATCCAATTTCATATGATCAAATTTATGTCAAAAAATCAAAATTTTATTCCCTCCTATGTCATGTGTGAGTACTGTACTGTAAATGTCATGTATATCAGATGATACTGATAACCTATTGCTAATTGCAATAACTATGCAGAGGTCTCTAGGCCTCGACTTTTATGGAGCATGTGAAGTTTGGGGCAGAGTGGACAAAGAAAAGTTTCTCAGCAGGTTCAACAGATTGCTACAACACAGACCGATGAAGTATTGCACTCACTCATCCAATGTGGCAAACATGTAACATACACCCTAAGACTGATCCTGCTTTTTACTCCTTTGTTATGATTTAATCTGATATTCTGTAGCCTTGGAGACAGTTTGCATAGATTAGAATGTTAGATTCCTGTGATGTCATCAATGCCCATGTTTTGTTTTAATGTCTTGTGATAGTTCTAACTGCATACAAAGTCAGAGTTCAAGTGAGTTTAGTACAAAGAGTACAATTTTGAACCAGTTTCTGACATGTCGTTAAAATCTCAGCCAACCTTTACCACACCACGTGCTGTGGGTGTGCGTAAATATCTAGGTGAGTAAAGTCTCCTTTACCTGTTAAATTCATCTTAATTTGGGGCTTTTCCTTCGGGTGTTTTGATTCAGTAGTAACCAAGTGATCTTTGTACAAACTGCAGACCGCCACACTGAGCCCTGGTTCCTCAGGATAGAGGACAGGACGTCAGATGGGCGAATCAAGAGCTCCAAACGAAAAGATTGTGCCACAGAAAGACTGGAAAAAGCTTCCAAAAGAAGCAAGGACAGCAAAAGTCCAACCCCAGGCCTCAGCCATCTTGTCTTGGAGAAGTGTAAGTGAGACATTCAGAGAGATTCTTTTGTTTTCTAGTTATTGATCATCTGTAGGCCTGTGTGGAGTTCAGAGGTCTAATTGGTTTTTGTTTTTGCAGCTGCTTTCAGAAAGAAGAGCAGCAAACGAAAGTCAAGCAGCGATGGAACAAAACAACCACGCAGTAAAAAGAGCAAGACATCAAGCTCACAGGAGGAGGCCAGCTGCTCCGTCTATGAGACAGATGCACCTTTGCCCAGCACATACAAAAGTCACAGTATAGGTAAGAAGTACACACCACACCTGCAGTGATAGAGCCTCTTTCCCAAGCTCTCAGAGTTTAGCTGGTATCCATCTGCTAATCACCAGGAAGCTTCTAACAAAGCCTGTATGAATGTGTACATTGAGGCAATGACAGCTTTCCTACATACAACTAATCACAACCCCTGTGTTTGTTTTGTCAATCTGTAGAGGACTTTGAAGAAAAATACAAAGAGCAGGATAAGCTGGGTGAAGGAGGCTTTGGGACTGTCTTCTTTGGAAAACGCAGAGAAGACAATTTCCCAGTATGGCTTCTTATGTGTGCACTTTACAATTCTTCTAGTTCCTCCTGTTCTCTTTTTTCTAAAACACATTTTCTCTGTAATGCAGGTGGTGATTAAGCATGTTGCTCATGTTTTAGTCAGCTACCAACCAGTGGTAAGAAATGTTTGTCTTTTTCTGTTGTTTTCCCCCAACGTGTACCTCAAACAGCCTAATGTTTGAACACTGACCTTGATGTTCTGTTTCTCAAGCTTCTTAATGGTAAAATGACCAAGATTCCCAAGGAGGTGGCATTGCTAATAAAAGTGGGGGCAGGACCAGAGGCTACAAGCAGCAATGTGACGCCCGTTTTAATCGACTGGTATGACTTGGAAGACGAACTCATTATGGTCTTTGAAAGGCCAAAAGAAAACATAGACTTGGAAGCCTACCTGGCAAACAGAAGAACCTTTGTGCACGAGAGGGAGGTTAAGGTCAGCGAGTGGCAAGATAACATATATGGCAATCCTTAATGGATAATGTAAATCTGATTATTTGAACGTATTTTTCATTTGTCTGTCAGGTCATAATGAGACAGCTGGTACATGCAGCCGCTGAAATGCAATCCAAGGGTGTCTTCCATCGAGACATTAAGCCAGACAATATTGTGTTTGACACATCGCCTGATCATTCAGCATTTCA
This sequence comes from Oreochromis aureus, assembly GCF_013358895.1. Lineage (NCBI taxonomy): Eukaryota > Metazoa > Chordata > Actinopteri > Cichliformes > Cichlidae > Oreochromis > Oreochromis aureus. The sequence goes on from NC_052950.1 coordinate 12,666,084, forward strand.
ATGTGTCAGAGTCATTGATTTTGGCATTGGAGTCACTTTTAGACCAGAAGCAGTCACACGAAGAAATGGTAGGTCGTCAGCCTCACTGTTTAAATGTCCTTGCCTGCCCACACGCTTAGTGCCCACACGCTTAGTGCCCACACACTTAGTGTACACATGAATTCCTTACCATGAAAAATTTCTCTCTGGATTTTAGGGACCAAATCACCTGCTCCAAACTGGCAGGACTTTAATGCCACCACAGCAGATTGCGTCACAGTTTTGCAGCTGGGTATGGTGATGGATTGGCTGGTACGTCACATCATCCCTGATGACAACAACACATCTGAGATGCGCACTGACATTTCAGAGGGTAAGCTGAATGTTAATTCTTTAACCTGTCGCATTACGAGGCTTGAAAATTCTGTTTTCTGTGTTATCTGTCTTTATCTGTATCGCTAATGCACACGCAGACTTATATAAACACCAACGTGATAAACTCGAACCCCACTTTTGTATTTCTGAACAGATTGCAAGTGTTTTCTGTTGGGTTGTTACTGTCAGAGCCATGAAGACCGCCTCACCCTAGAGGAAGTTCAGAATCATCCCTGGCTCAAATGATGTATTGATGCCAAGCAAAACAGTGTTACAGAGCAGAATCTCTAACAGAGAAGTATTCGGTCACATTCAAAAGCTATGGCACATAGCTGTCCATGTTTTTATCATTTCTATCATTTTTACAGGGCCCGCCCCTCTGGAAGCACCCCACAAGAGCAAGTGGACCATGAGATCACAGTGGAACTTCCACCCGGTCTTTAGTCTTGTTGCCATTGTATTTTCCATACATTTCCCACCCACCCCCAGCAATCCGTGGAAAGGGGATCTCTCTCTGAATTGCCTTTCCCGAGGTTTCTTCTCAAGTTTTTGAGGAGTTTTTCCTCGTCTTCTTAGAGAGCTTGTGCTGGGTTAAAAACTGTTGCTACTATCAGCCTGAGTTATGAATACAGTTGTGGCCTAATGTTTTGTCAGTGGTACAAAGTTTGCTTTTGCGCACTTTGCCACTTCAGTCTGTATTTAGAGCCACAACTGTATACACAACAGACCGAACATGCTCAGCTTTGCCAAAGCTAGCAGGAATTGGAGTTTAATTTGATCAATTAATTATTTATGAATCAATTTAACAAACAAATGGGCAAATGTAAAGAAATGTATCAATCAGGGAATTAGTAGCAACATTAATTGAACAATCTAAATTTATTGGTTAATTATTAAATGAATCTGGATAACTCATCCTGCATCTCCTGTGTGTTTATGTCACTGATATTGATTTATTAATGATTATTTGTTTGTACTAATGCATCATAATTTCCTTGAAAGTTAAAGGGTCTGGATTTCATTTTTTTGTTTTTTTGGGGTTTTTTTTGCCTGTCCCGTTTGGTTCTTTTGCCATCAGAATTATTGTCTAAAGGCGAAGAAAGATGCCCAACGGATTTACTTTACCAAATTGACCATCCCAGCCTTGCTGTAATGGTCCATTTGATTCACCTTTTATTGTTTATTTTATTTTCACTTGCTGAATACGGGACAGACTTGACTGGAGGAAAGAAAGGGAGAAAGAAAGAGGAAAGAAAAACACAGCTGAGAAGAGGGACGGGGAAAAAGGGCAAAAACAAAAACCGACAGAATAAGCAGACAAAAAATACATATATCGATCACCTGGATCACCTGTTGAGAAAGAAAGAAGAAAGCAAGCAGAAGAAAACGAGAGTAATAAACATCATCACAATGATATATGGGAATATGACAGTAAATACTAAATATTAAACATTATTGTGCAGCACGTGAGATCGACAGCGCACAGTGTGCTTTGAGGTAGGAGCCAAAAAGGGTGTAGTTTGTGTGTGTGATCATCCGTGTGTACACCTGTGAGCATGGACGCGCTTGTTTTTTTTAAAAGGTTCCTTCATGTAATGATCTGCTAGAGGGTGTGGGGGCCACTGCCCCGTCCTCCAGGGCATGAAGCAGGTATGGAGGAGATCAAAACTCCAGACATCCAGAGGCCCCAGAACACAAGAGACCAAGGAAGACCAACAGAGGGCAGCCAGCGCCACTATCCCAGAAAGAGCTGAGGAGAGTCCCAGATGAGGGGTCACTCAGTAGCCGCGGAGCAGAAGCCAGGGGGGGTTGCAGTGACGTGCCCGTGAGCTCCGCCGGCATCCAGCTGTGCCTGAGTGACCGAGCCCCGGGCCGAGAGGCCGAGGGTACCCCACCCCCGAAGTGGCCCGAGCGAGCCCCAGGCTCCAGGCCCCGATAAGCAGCCACCAAGGAGTGAGCTGGTGTGTGCCTGGGCGCCCATCCCCGGACACAAAGAACCACCAACGCACCGATGTCTGAGGCGCGCGCCACCGGCAGGGGAAGTGGTGGGGGAGATAGGCCTCCAAACCTTGGAGGGCCTGAGATGTCCTCAGAGAGGTGGCGTCTGATACCCAACCTGACATATAGACACAGACATACAGGCACACACAGATACAAACATCCATTCCCACCCTCATGATCTTATAAGCAATTACTCCACACTCAACCAACGTGAAGACAGACATAAAGAGACGCTGTACACACAATCACACTCCCCAAGCGTACTCTAAGAACCGGGTCTAGGTACCCTTGCCCCTGGAGGGGGAAACTGCACCCAGACCCAGGTAGTGTTACCCTTTTCCCTGCAGTGGGGAGAAGCAGACCGCCCCGTTCATGATTTGCACTTCAGTTCCATCCTGCAGGACATTGGCTGGAGCTGAAGTGAAGGCTGATGGGATGATGCCCTGATCCAGTTCATGTGTGATGAGAAACAGTTCAAGTGAACTAAGTGAAGTATTGACTCATTTTTTTTTTTCCTGTTCTTTTTCTCATTTATCTGCCCACTGAGTTTTCTTGCCATGAGGACGAAAATGATCTGTTGCTGTGACTTCAACTACACACACTTCTTGTTTAATGTTTGACCACTAGGTGGCACTGTTTATGTAAATGAAGTGTTTCTGGAATCTTTTCAGTTCAATGGTTAATCATCTGCCTCCATCTAACCCCATCCCTAGTGTCCCCCTTTCACACAAAACCTCTGCATGTCCTCCTTTACTACATCCATGAACCTCCTCTCTGGTTTTCCTTCTGTCCTGATTGGCGGCCCCACTCTTTAAAAAAAAAAAGATATTTGATGTACAGTGTGTTCTTCCTGCAGGTTTATACAATTTTTATTTTTATTATTTTATTTTGCCTGTTAAATATGTGAATGAGAATGCTAATTGTTCAAGTGTAGCTTTGATTTTGTGTGTATATGTGTGTGTGCAGTGAGGACGTTGCTGTGACTTTGACTACACACACTTGTTATATAATGTTGGACCAGTAGGTGTCACTGTTGTCCATGTACATGGAGTGTTTCTGGCGTCTGGAGAAAATCAGAAAAATTAATGAACTTTTTAACACTTTATTAAAAAATATTATAGATTTTCACAGACTCAAATGCATGAAGCAGTATTTCATTCTACCAAAGTCCTCATTTTTTTTGGAAGAAAAATCATTGGTGATTCATGCATGTCTGACTTCAAAACAGACGTGCATGTGTGATTGTGTCATCTGGGGCAGGGATGGCTCAGTAGGTGGAGTGGTTGCCCCATGATTCACTGGGTGAATGGGTTAAATGCAGATGAGTAATTTCCCCACGGGGATCAATAAAGTATACATTATTGTTATTACACAATTCCTCTAATTCATCCACCCTTTTTCCTCAAGTTTGCCTCCATGTGCTGGTTGTAGAATTTCTTCGAGTGGGGGCTGGCTCTCACTTGTATTCTAGAAACATTAAAAAAAATAAAAACTTTTGTTTGTTTGGATAGTACTGCCATCTTTACCACCTCTTTCATTTTGGATGGGTCATGGTAAATCTTATCAAGAGCATTCTCAGCCCATGTAGTGAGGTCTACCAGGGGAAGACTCCCTTTAAGGCTGCTGCCAGGATTCTAAGACTAAAAGGCAAAACTGGTTTAAGTATCTCTGCTGGAGCAGGTAGTTTGTTGCAGAGGCTGCAGAGCTTCTGTTTAAACTATCATGTTTTGCAACATAACCAACCATGCTGATGTCAGCTCAGTGTGAGTGGAAGACATGGGCATGATAATCAGTGATGTATTCATAAACTGCAAAAGGATGTACCTGTTCCAATTCACTTCCTTGTAAACCTCCCTCACCCCAACTCTCTGCTCCCATCCAAATTCACTAGTCATAGAGCACTTTTGGTGAGGTGAGGACATGCTTTTCCTTATGAGGTGTTAACAGCATCAGCCGTGGAAGCAGTGTCTGGTGGGAGAGCCCACACCAGAAACATCTATGCTGGGTGGAATAGTGAAATGCCCGGCTAATTCAGGACAGACAAAGCAGAGCCACAGGGGAAAATTTTTCACCATACCCATTTATTAATCCAACTGAGAAAAAGTAGATCTAAAGAAAACTAGGTGCTAACTTTAACCAACATGTGACTTAAATTATGACACTGCAATCAAAGCAGATTAAAGAAAAGAAAAAAAAAAAACAAGTTGGGTTAAGCACAAACAGGCCCACCAATCAATACTAACAAGGCTGGAGCTGTCACAGTAGGGACAGAGAAATCTGTGGAATAATGTTTGCCATTGTACTCTGGATGTGTTGCCAGACCCATAAGACAGTTCTACACGGTGTTACTACTCACAGAATGGGTCATGGAGCACCACAACACAGGATTCAGTCTGGTTCACTTGGGCAAGATTCCCATTTGTCCATTCTTCATAACTGGAGGGTGTGCACTTGTCAGGCTGAGGCGCTGATTAACAATATATATATCAGAGCAACAATGAGGACATTGATTTTTTTCTGTGGTGCACACAGGTAAGTCAGTCTGTCACACCTTACTGCTCTGTTGTCCTAAAGATGACCAATGGCTGGAGCTCAAAGTGCAAGTAAAAAATCTACACTCCACCGTCACAACTGAAGCAACAACACAGAGGTGAGTCTTTGCTCCCCAACCTTGTGTTCAGTGGAGCAGAGCGCTTTAATTGTCAGGTGGAGGTAAAACCTGCAGACCGTGGCTTTGTCCAAATTCAGGGGTAGCATGCTTTGAAGGCCGCATTTGTAGGCAATTATGTCACAGTGACGCGACGAAGGCTGTCCAAATTCGAAGAGTCCTCCAAATGAGGCGACAAATGCGTCTTTTTTTCCCCAGATTTGGAAGATGGGTCGGATATATCCTTTGTGGCCCACCATATCCCAGGATTCATTGTGGGTGATACAGGAGAATTTTTCTCATAACAATCGCAGACGAAGTGGGAGTTAATGTGGGAGAGGAATACACTTTTAAATTTAAATATATGAAAATCTGGTGGCACAAAAGTCAAATTTTTGTAGCGGTTGTGTTGTGAAGCTTTGGGCAATTAATTATGGTTATTTTTTAATTAAAATAATCTTCGTAAAAATTACACATTAACTAGCTTGTATGGTGGGTCCTGCAGTTTTTCATGTATTCCTGCTTACAGCTAATTTTGATTTTTTTGAATTAACCTTTTGGTGATATGTTTTAGAGAACAAAGACCAAACAACTCAATTTATTAAAATGAGAGGAGAAAATGATAACCTCTTCACTGGGGTGAAGAATTCGGCCACTGTGGCATGGAGGTACAAGAATAAATCAATTTACACATGATATTCATACGTTCATATGAGTACAGTTTTATTAACACTCATACTGTACAGAACCTGTGATGTCCTGATTCCTCTTGTGTTCTGCTGTGAAAACTTTTGGATTTGGAGATCAACACTTCTCTCTTATTTTTTTGTGTGTGATCAGGACAATTGTGGAGAAGATGGGCCTGCAGGGGAAGGTCACCCTCTTGCAGGCCAGAAAGAAATGGGATAACTAAAAAAAAAAAAAAAGGTGGGGGGGGGGGGAACCCCAAACATTAACAATATATAAGAAAATGGTGTTAACTAAACTGTGTTAAAAAGTTATTTTGGCTAGTTAAAATCGAAACATGGTTGTGTGATATTTGCTTAAATGTGTTCCGATTCTGGAAAATGTACGATGATTCAGCTCATAAATCATGACACACTACATTAATTATGTGACTCAGTGCTGCTCATTTATTGACTCGATTATTCATTCCTGCAGCTCCTCTTTTCTGACGGCTCCACTCAGGCTTTGCTGGCCACCACCGTGCTTGTGGCAAAGCATCTGGTTGCTGTTGGGTCATGAGAATCCGTGGCATTGTGAGGAATAACCAGGCACCAAGATAATCACAGAGCCAGTTAATTTCCACCATATCACCTCAGATTTCTTAAAATGAAGTATACAAAGTTTGAGGTACGGTTTATTCTTTGAAGTGTTTCTTGGACAATCTTTGAGGGCCATTTGAAAGCTCCAGATTCTTTAGATTAACTGTCTCATACTTTGATTGTGAATATAGAGGATTGTAGCTCAAGGTAACATGGAAAGATGGAAAGATAGAGGTCTAAAGACTCATTTCAATGTTCAGCCTCTGACAAAAGGTTTGGAGACATGTACAAGGTTCAATTTTGAAGGTGTGGGACTAGCATTTTATTTACAGCTTCTAATACACAAGACAGATAATATTCAGTGTTAGGGTTCAGAAATTGAAGGAGGAATACAAAATAATGACCACTAATCTGGCCGGGTGAAGTTAGACGAAGATTTAATGACACGTGCGGAGAGATCTAACCCTGTTCGCAGACAGCATCAGATCTCTATCTCCAAAACTTCAGAACACAGTTTTATACATCGGGGTATTAGAACGCCCCCTCTTGCGTAAATTACATGGATACGTCAACTCAAAACCACAAATGTTCTGTTTGACAACTTGTGACACGGTTTTAAAAAGAACATCACGTCTTCGCCTCCATGCAGATGTTTTCCCCCACAGCTCGTCTCACCGCTGTCGCTTATCGCTGGAATCAGCAGATCGGTTTCCTGAAACAGCTCGGTCGCGTACGCCGGCACTCTTGCAGTTATAGCAGAATTAAATCTGAACTCTTTACCACAAAATGAGCCTACTACTATGTGTATGTACTGTATGTGTGTGGTTATGTCATAACCGCAACTGCACTTTGTCTCACCTCTCACCTTCTCCCCAGACAAAGGCCAGCACATCCACAACTGAAACTGATGTGTAATATATTGAATAAATGTCTTACTTAAATGGTACTACTTAAAACTTAATCAAAGAATGTAAACAAATAAGAGATCATAAAAATAACCTGATAAGCGTGTGTTGCGATCCTTCCAAAGCTCCAGTCAAACTCACAGTAGATTGGCTGATCATAACGCCAACCAAAAGTTTTTTGACCCTCACTTGACCAAGGAGCGACAGCTCTTTCATAAGCACAAAATGCAATTGTGTATAGATGATTATAATCATTTTCATAACAGAAGTTCCAAAGGTTTCAAAGGTTGCCAATATGTTTGCTCCTCCTAATATAGTCTAAAAGCAACCCCAAGCAAAACAGATTAAACTTTCCCCTATAAATGATCCCTCTAACTAAGTGTGTGAGTGAGTGTGAGTGTGAGTGTGAGTGTGAGTGTGTGTGTGTGAGTGTGTGAGAGTGAGTGTGAGTGTGAGTGTGTGTGTGTGTGTGTGTGTGTGTGTGTGTGTGTGTGTGCGCGCGCTAACCACAATCGCACCCCATTTCACCTCGCCGACTAGCTCCTGGCCTCTCACCAGACAGAGAGACAGAAGCCACTCTCGTGTATGTAATAACCGAACCGAACCTATGCATGTGTACTCTACTGAATAAATGTTTTAATCAAGAACCTCTACTAAAAGCTTAATCAAAAGATATAAAAGTATAAAAGATAATAGCATCATCGAAACTGCTCCTCAGACTAACTTTCACTCAGACTCTGGTTTCGGTTTCACTTCCTGCAAAGCATGCAACTTCAAAAACATGTAACTTCCTGTCTTATTTTGGCACAGAGTTACTCTGCGTTAGGCCTTTTCTTTCACCATGCAGTCTGCATATAAACATTTAAGATTATAAATTCAACTCAACAGTTTAAAGTGGTTATAACTGCACCTGTAATAAAAGCTTAATTGGGTGCCAATATGTTTAAACATCTAAATGCAATATCACTATTAATAAATGCGTCAATGCAAATGCTTGTTATATGATTATGATGCACTAGCAATAACAAAATAATGAAACTAGAAATAGTAAAATGAAATAATAAAAATGGCAGAAAAATAACACCTCATTTCCTTACATCAGTCTAAATCATGCACATGGCATTACAATTACAACATATGGGAAAAAAAAAAAAAACGACAGATGGGTATAGCTTCAACAGGCTGTTGGCAAGACTCTCCACTTGCTCCTTCAAAACGTGCATTGTAAATCCTGGGGCGTTTTACATTGATACCAGTGTTGAAAGAGCAGAGGTAGAATTTGTGCTGGCGGCCGTTGCCTGGTGGCATTGATCAGCCAAACATCTGGGATTAGGTCCAGGCACAACATTGCCCACAGCAGGACAGTGGGTCAAAGTCAAATTTACTGAGGATAAAACACAGAAAACATGAAAGAGATTTTCACTCCCCTGCTTTTTATAGCAGATAACCTTAAAAAATATTCTGCAGTATATCAAAAACAGAAGAAAATCATAAACCAACATATGAACATTACCTGATGTTGCTGAAGTGAAGCAGAGCAAAGTTACAGAGGTTTTATTAGAGGTACAGCTAAGCATTTTGCAATTTGGTATAGTTTTTAAAAGTTTACATTTGTTTGGTGTTGAACAGCAGAAATGAGGCTCTCTTGTCAGAGGTCATTTTTTGGGGGTGACCCCCCCCCCCTGCCGGGGGAAAAAAACAAAACAAAACAAAACAAAAAAAAAAACAGCAGGCGATGGTGCTGTAAACAACAGTAGACCGGTGTGTAATAAGCAAGCGAATAATGCAGAAAACTGAGATTTGAGTTGTTTTTCTTTTCTTGAAGTACACTGAGAGAGAGAGAGAGAGCTGTGCAGGAAGTGTGGTAGAAGCAAAACAGCAAAAGTAAGAGGGAATTAATGAGGATGTTTATCAAATGTGAAGCACAATTTTGATCATTTTGCTGCTGGTTCAGTGACTTTTGGTTGAAGAGTGAAAAAACTGCACCATCAGAATCTGAAATGTCGGCGTTTAGCTCCGACAGCGGTTCTGTGTATGTGCTGTAATTCCATTCTTTGTTTACATCTTTATGTGGAATCCATTGACCAGGGGCCCGTTCTTCGTACCTCGCTTACTACATCCAAGATCAAATGACACATCCAAGATCAAATCATCGCGCTAACTTTGAGCTCGCTAATCCGGTTCTCCGAACACACCTGTTGTTGACGATTAGTATAGCTGGATGAAGTAATCTGAGATCACTGGGTGGCTTAAAAGGGGTTACGCATCGATAGTAGAAACATTGATCGGCAACCCTGTGATTGGTCGGCGAAGATGTCGAAGGAGCAGTATTTCACGGCAGCAGACCAAGAACTCTTGATTGAGGGATATCAGGAGTTTCAGAGTTTAATTAAAACGCAGGGGAACACTGCAAAGGCTGCAAAAGCAAGGAGAGAGGGCTGGCAGAAAGTTGCTGACAAATCAAACTCGTAAGTGATCCATGATATCACATTATATCATGTGATATTATATTATACCACATTATATTATATTACATCATATCCTCTTTCACATTAGAGCCACAACAGGACCCACTAGAACATGGGAAAAAGTAAAAGTGAAATATAAGAATATTCCACAGAATGGTAATATTTATCACTTATATTGCTTTTAGTCTATGACAAGAGACCCTGGAATAATCTGTTTGTTTGTTTATAACAGCAACCAAGAAAAGGGTAGAGCAAATAAAGACAGGTGGTGGTCCTGCACCCCTCGTCACACCCCTTTTGTACTGTGACATTTATTGACATTGTGGGTTTTTGTGTGTAGTTTGACATAACACTCCATCACTTTTACCTGTTCCCATGCAAGGGGTGACTGAAGCATGCACAGTAAGTCGGGAGTAAGTATATACAGTACAGTAAGTGTATATATATATATATATATCTATCTCTATGGCGGTGGGATGTCCCTCGGCTCCGTGCCCGCTCAGGCTGGATCCAGATGGGTGCTGCGTGTGGAGTTGGAACCAGTTGCTATAAGGACTTTGGGCCGTCCACCTTCGTGATATGCGCAATCCGATACTAAGGGTGATGAGTGGGCCGGGTAACGCCCATGTCGACGACAGACGTTAAACACCTCGGAACGGGTCGGGTTGGCACCCGTGTTCTGCGAGGAGAAGAGACCTGTCAACGACCCACGGTGCCATTATATATATATATATATATATATATATATATATATATATATATATATATATATATATATATATATGAATGAGAGAGAGAGAGAGAGAGAGAGAGAGAGAGAGAGAGAGAGAATAATACCCTCACGGGAGAATCGATATCTCTCTATGAGCACACCGTCGCGCTGAGCTAAAGGATCCTGTCTATCCCGCAATATACGCTAAATTCTGTAAACTCTCCTTATCAATCTTGCACCTTCCTTGCTCGCGTACAAACGGACAGGACATGGCTGCGACAGACTTCCCAAATCCACCTTCGCTTATAGTCGTGGTCTCTCATCTTGATTGCACGTAGTAATTTACTATTACTACTCTAAAATACGAATTACATCTGACATGATCTACTACATGTAATAGAATGATTAATAGTACATTTCCCTTTTTTTCGGAAATGACCTGTATGTATCTGTATGACATCAATAAAAGAATCAAATGCTGCATTATCTTTAGTTACACTGATAATATTTATTTATGGTAAAACAGTGGCGAAATATCGCTCTTGCTTTCATATAACTGCAGCGGACATACTTGAGTGGCCGCGATCTAATCCTGTTTACATAAAGTAAACCTGCTCCCGAGCAGGTTTACGCTTACGGATCTGTTGCTATGACAGCAAGTCCCGGATGAGCTTCGGAGAACCGAATGATCCAAGATCACACGAAATCGTCAACATTCAAATCCGGCTAACTTACTTAGCGAGGTACGAAGAACGGGCCCCTGCTCTCATTTGCTGTTTTAGATGTTGGGGAGTGGGAGTGTTCTTGCAAAATACATTTAAATTCAAAACTGATTCAGGATTTAATGAATCGATATTGCATTAGTCAAGCTAAAATCTATTTTAATTGGAAAATCAATTTTGTAAACCCACCCCTACGAAGAAGATGGGGCACAACATATCCCAAAACATAATCATTCCACCCTATGGCAAAGAAAGTGCATCAGATTCAAATGCACCAATTCACATCTCCCTGCATTGGCAGGACACTTCCATTAGGGCTGGGTATCGTCACTGATTTCTAGAATCGATTCGATTTCGATTCACAAGGTCCCGAATCGATTCGATCCACGATTTGATTCGAATCGGGGAAATTTTGCCTCAGACAGTCAGAAATATTATAATTCTGATCACTTATCAGTACATATCTATATTTTTATATCTATAAAAAGAAAGCTGACACTTGTGAGACTATCAGAGGTGTAAGCTTCACAGCAGATTCCTTTGTGTCAAAGTAACTGAGGATCAAACACACAAAAACATGAAGCCGATTTTCCTGGTCTGGGTTTTTATAGCAGATGACCTTAATAATGTTGTGCAGTAGATCAAAAACGAAGTGAAGCAGAGCAAAGTTACAGAGATTTGATTAGAGACACAGCTAAGCATTTTTTTAAATTATGCAAAATTGCAAAGTTTAAATTTGTTCAGTATTGAACAGCAGAAATGAGCCTCTCTTGTCGGAAGTCAGTAAAAAAAAAAAAAAAAAAAAACAGCGGCCGACACCGTAGACTGGTTGGCAATAAGTAGGGGTGGGTTTTGATTATCGATTTCGAGAGAGAGAGCGCTCTACATGAAGTGTGATTTTATCATGGTGGAAGCAAAACAGCAAAAGTAAGAGGGAATTCCTGATGATGTTCATGTGAAGCGAAATGTGAAGCGTAGTTTGGATCGTCTTTGGCTGCTGGTTCAGTCAATATTGTTTGGAGAGAGAGGAAACCCCCAGCTTCAGAATCTAGCGCAAAAAGGACGTAAACACAAAGCGCCCGCCGACGCTTCAAAATCAGTGAGCTGTCGGCTTTCAGCCCCGACGGCGTGTCCATGTCCGTGTACGTGCTGTTGGGTGAGAAAGGCGACATCTCACTGATTCAGATGCGCTAGGTCCGCGTTTTGTGTTTACATCTTTGTGCAGAATCCGTGTACCTGCTCTCATTTACTGTTTTAGCTGTTTGGTGGTTGTAGAAATTTTGTGAGGTTTAACCTGAGATTCTGGTGTTTTGGGCAAAATAAATTTATATTTAAAAATTTATTCAGGATTTTAATGAATCGATATCACGTTATCCAAGCCAGAATTGATTTTAATCGATAAATCGATAATCAAAACCCAGCCCCAACTTCCATCCACTACACAGTGATTCAAATCAATGTGCACAGAACAACAGCCTCAACCAAGGTAGCAGTGCCTGCCAGGGGAGCCCACACCAGAAAACTGTCAGAATGAAGTTCATCCATCTGGTCAACATTTGTGTTGGTCGGAAGATTAAACTACCCTACTAATTTAGGACATAAAGAAAGCAGGGGCCAAAATAACAGTCTTCACCAAACCCTTTTGTTAATTCAAATGAGAAAGAAGGAACAATATCAAAATAGGTGTTAAACCACTTGCAACTTTAATTAGGAGGAGCAGGAGCTGTGAAGAAAGAAGCCCACCAACCAATAACAACAAGGCCAGGGCTGTCACAGTAGACGTCGGAGACATCAGTGCAATGTTTTAAGAGTTTCTACCTGGTACTTGCAGGGAAAGCTGAAGGGTCAGAACAGCTTGCAACATTTGACTAATTTCTCCCCTACACATACTTCCTCTTAAAAACACAGCATGTTTCCAGAGAAAAATAGAGCAGAGATTCCACACTTCATGGCTAGGACACAATCCAGAGAAACTCAGCAATCATCCATGCCCTCGCATAGTCAACTCAATAAGCAGCATCAAAGAATCCTCCCACAGACAAACAGCCCCAAATAGCCCATGTATGCCGAATCCTTTCTATTAACAACAGGGCAGCGTGTTGTGCACATCCACCAGTAAATGAAGCTTCTAACTTCACTTCAGCAATCATTTAACAGTCAGGGCCTACCTCAGTGTCTGGATCCATATCTGCTGACTTAAATCCTCTCCATCCTTGATGCAATGCTCCATCTAGAGATTCTTCAATAAATAGATTTTTGTTGGCAAATTTTAAAAACTCCAGAATCAAACAAAAAGCCACTGAGAAGCTGATACTGGGCCTGCATACATGTGCAAGGCCATCTACAAAAACAGTGATCACCGAAACAAAAAAGAACTTTAAATCTTTATCAATAAAAGAAAACTAAGGGAAACAAGTCAAATGCAAAGCACACAAAAGAACCAAAAACTCAGCAATCCCAAAACATAAAGCCACACATCGATCCTCTCTGCTCCAACTGACACTGCATGAACAGATGCCTAAAATAAGCAATCAATACCGCCCAAATCACGTGACCCACCATAAACTATCACAAAATACTTTCAATACAAACCTCTTAACGGTGTGATTTCTGATGGTTATGTTTAACAACAGCATGAAATCTGTATATTAAGTTCAGACAGGCCTCCTACAATCATAATCTACAATATTTGGTGGGATTGTTGAAAAGTGAGTGAATCTTTCAGAAATCTTGCTGCCATGTTCTTCTTCTTTGGGTTTGGCAGGCTAGATGCATCAGTGGTGTGTTACTGCCATCTACTGTTCATTATTTCCCAGGTCAGTCTTCTTCTGATTAAACAGGCTGGACTCGAACTAGAAGCACAAAGTCAGCCTCAGATCCCTACATTGTCTTATATAGACTAGCACTGTGTAGATATTGTAACTGTGTCTTTGTTTTAGTGCAGCAGTCCAGTTAGATTTGAAACTTAAAGTATATTAGCAGACATGAATGACTTCCTGCCTGTCATAGTTTCAGATATACAGTGTTAGATTGGGTTGGGCACGTCTGGTGTATTATCATCTAATAGCTGAATGTACAATATCAATCCACGGTCACTCAGGTAATGATTCATTCATTAATCTGTATTCACTTTGTATTTCACAGAGGCAGAAAATTTCCAATGTATCTCATCTCTTATCAGGTTTCTGAATATGAAGTATTCAAGTTTGAGGTAGGGTTGTTGTTTGAGGTGTTTCTTGGACAACCTTTGTGGGCTGTTTGAAAGCTTCTGATTCTTTAGATTAACTGTCTCATACTTTCATGGTGAATATAGAGGATTGTAGCTCAACTTAACATGGAAAGTCTAAAGCAGGGGTCCCCAATCCCAGGCCTTGAGGGCCGGTGTCCTGCAGGTTTTAGATCTCACCCTGGGTCAACACACCTGAATCACATGATTAGTTCATTACCAGGCCTCTGGAGAACTTCAAGACATGTTGAGAAGGTAATTTATCCGTTTAAATCAGCTGTGATGGATCAAGGACACATCTGAAACCTGCAGGGGCACTGGAGACCCCTGGTCTAAAGTCTGTAAAACATTTGGATGTTCAGTCTCTGACAAAAGGTTTGGAGCCATGTAGAAAATTCAGTTTTTAATGGGTGAAACTAATAATTTATTTACAGTTTCTCATACACAAGGCAGATAATATTCTTCATGTATATTATTTTTACAAATACTGGTCGATACAACAAAATAAAGAAAAACATCTATCAATTCATGTCTTAATGTTTTATACAGAACTTCTGATGGTGTTCTCTGATTTCCCAGGATGTATTTTTGATAGACTAACATGCATTTACAATAGCCAGAGTTGACTGAATTCAACTATTTCTAAAGTCCAATAATTACAAATAAAAAAGGGCCAGAAATTCACCCCTTTCCTTTCATTTAATGAAAGATATCAAATCTGACAATCTGTTATCTTGAGCTACATGAAGACAAGAAAATAAAACTTTATTACAAAAGAGCTGATATATGTAACAATATCTGTAATTAAAAGAGCATTGGCTGCTGGCAAGGCTCTCCACTGGCTCCTTCAAAACGTGTATTGGGAATTCCAGAGTTCTTTACATTCATACCAGTGTTTTAAAATAACAGGGTTGAATTCATACTGGACGTTGCCGGTGGCATCGACCAGCCAAACATCTGGGGCGAGTTGGGGAAGGTCCATTGAGGTAAAGCCACAGGATGAGGATAGTGTGCCTGATTATTAATTCTCAAAGTTCATGAGTGGGGGCTGTCCCTCTCTCTGAAACTGAATCACAGACAGGTGGACTGTCAGTAAAACCAGAATACTTGTTTTAAATTATTGGAATTACATTTCATTCAATACAATCAGTTCCCCAGATAATGACAGAATCAGAAACAATCCTGTTTTATAGTAGCAAATACTTACATGAAGTGGGACGCCCTGATTCACATGCTGAGGATGTGAACTCCTCCTAAACTTACTCTGTCTGTTTTGAAACCAAGTTTTTACCTAAAGATGGAAGAAAACAGAAAACATTTCATGAGTACTGTGATGGACCAAGTTGAAAAACAAGAGGAGTCACAGGAATTATTTGAAAAATAGGGTTGCCATTTATTTAACCCCAAAATATATTTACAAAAGCAATAAATGTTGAGCTCATAAAAGAGGTCAAAGAAACAAAACTGAACTCAGGCTAAGACTACAAACTTAACAAACCAAATGACTGCCCAAACAAAGATAACTGACCTAAACATGAAATGACACACAGGGGTATATATAATGGCTGATCAGACCATTGTGACACATGAGGGGTGACAAACAAACACAATCATAAATCACAACACAATGCAGTACATTCTAATTTGTTAATAAAGTAAACACTAAAGAAGAAAATCAAAACCATTAAACCCTAAACCCAAATATTTAATTAAATACAAATACTTTATTTTTAAATGAAAGAAAACACACATTCTCCCCTTCAATAGGAAGTGGTGGTGTGGTCCAATTAGCCCCCTTTGCATATAATGGTGTCAAACCCTAGCTACCATCTTTTGTCTAGCAACTCCCAGGGATGATAGCAGGTAAGAAATAAAAAGATAAAGGTTAGTCAAAAATGAAGTGGTGTGAATACATAAGTAAACTAAATGTGCGCGCTTACAAATAGAACAAATGTATCCAAACCAATCAATAAAGTTATTGGAAACTAAAGTGTGTTACTATGTTCAAATGAAAATACAAGAGTTACTGACTTTAGAGTGTGGCCACGGGTTTGGCCATCACAAGTACAATTGACCCAAAATTCAATTTCTTATGTTCCAGTAGGTTTAAAAAACACTCACCTGTTTGTAGGTCAGTCCTGTCATCTCTGCCAGCTGTTTCATCTCTTTTGGATCATGGTAATGTTTCAAATTAAACTGATGGACAAGAATATTCAACTGTCTCTCTGTGAACACCACCCGGGCCTTTCCTTTAGGTTTCTCTGGAGCAGTGCTGGGATCATGCAGAGTAGCAGTGATGTTGCCATCCTGGCTTGGGACAGCAAAATCTTGTTTCACCTCTGAGACAGAGCTGGAAACTGCCTCCGAAATATCACCGGTTTTGATGCTCGTCTCCTTTTGAAGAGCACTCTCCACCGATGTAGCGAGTTCTTCCAAGGGAAGACTCGCTTCAAGGCTGTTGTGATAACTCCACGAGTCTGTGAGGGTAAAGGGACAGAGGCCAAGTAAGTGCAAGTCTATATGATTCATATGGGTCAGTTACTGATAATAATAATAATAACAATAATAATGATAACAATAATTAAAAAAAAAATTTAAAAAAAGAGGATATTTGTACATTCTTTAAAACCAAAAAGGATTTAAAGAGGATTTATTTATTTTAATTGGAACTGTTGGGGGGGTTGAAATACATTCTGGAGGTTCTGGCTAAATACATTTAAATTTAAAACTGATTCAGGATTTGTATAGCGCTTTACTTAGTCCCTAAAGACCCCAAAGCGCTTTACACTACATTCAGTCTCACACACACACACACACACACACACACACACACGATGGCAAGCTAGATTGTAGCCACTTCTCATACTTCGTAGTACCCACCATACGTAGTCCGTGAACTGCGCTTACTACGAAGCGTGCGGTCGCTGGATTGGGACACAGCTAGTGATTCAAATCAATGTGCACAGAACAACAGCTTCAACCAAAGAAGCAGCCTGTGCCAGGGGAGCCCACACCAGAAAATTGTTAGAATGGAGTTCATCCATCTGGTCAACATTTCTGTTGGTTGGAAGAATAAACTACCCAGATCCCAAAGCCCAGATCTATCCTTGTTAGATTCCAGAGTTTTAAAATGAAGGAAGAGGTGATCCATCTGGCATGGCAGAAAAAAGGTTTCACTATGGATAATCATCTAATCAGCATCGACCATGACTACGCTCCAGCAATTTTGAAAAAGCGGAAGGAATACGCCGAAGCCAGGCGCGCATTGAAGGAAAACAAGACAGATTTCCAAACCTTGTATCCAGCCCATTTGAGAGTACATTACGAAGATGGAAAGACAACGTATGACACGGTTGAAGAGGCAACAGCGGACATGGCGAGCCGGGGACTGCTGGTAAAAGTGATTGAAAAACCAGTGTCACTCTGGGAGAGGATTCAATGAGGAGCATGGCAGCCTGTGCGAACAAGGCGGGCTTCGGAGGCGGCGAAGCCATACAGCTTCAAAGACAAATTGCAAGTGTTCAGACGTTCATCACCGGATAATACAGGTTAAACTTAATCCAAACTACAACAAATGGATTTCAGTAGTGATGACTGACGGTTAAGACAAGATAAAGAGCCAGACTTAACATAAATGTGTTAAGTAACTTGATCGAAGTAAAGGGACAAAAGGGGGAGAGGACCATCATGACTGTTGTCACAATAGAGGCCCTGCAACTCATTTTGGGTTGGAGGCTTTCCCTCGGACTTGCTACAGGTCAGTAAGAGGACCGTGTGAGTGGAAGTCAGAAGAGAGAGAACTGTTAAGTGTTCACAATTTAATTTTTTGTTGGTGGCAATTTTTGTTTTGCTGTGTTTACGAGGCAGCAGCTTATATGAAGTGGGGGAGAAAGTGGGAAATTGCAAGGTATGAATGCAGGGAGAACCAATTAAATTAATATCTTTTAATGTAAATGGAGTTCTAAATCCGGTCAAAAGAAGTAAGATTCTGTCTAAATTAAAAAGGGAAAAGGCAGAGGTGGCCTTCCTCCATTACACCCACCTGAGTCAATCAGAACATGATAAATTGAGAAGACAAGGTTTTAAAAACATTTTTGTCTTCATATAAGGCAGGATATAGGAGAGGAGTTGCTATACTTATTTCAAATACAATTAATTATGAACACACATCAGAACTACAGGATGGGGAGGGAAGGTTTATAAAAATTACGGGCAAAATTGAATGTCTGGAAATGACTTTTATAAATGTGTATATTCCTCCAGGAAGCAACTGGGCAGTATATAAACAAATATTTGATTTAATGGTAAATTCACAAGGTCTGGTAATCTGTGGAGGTGATTTCAATAAAAGACTGAAGCCTAAACTAGATGTGTCTGGAGCATGACACCGGGGGAGTGTCGCAAATTATACTATGGGACACCCTAAAGGCAGTAATGAGAGGAAAAATAATTTCAATAACCTCTCATCTGAAAAAGAAAGCTGCAAAAATTAGTCAACCTTCAGGCAAAGTCAAAACAATTACAACGGGAAGATGGATACAAAGGTATATGTGAGATTTAAAAAAAGAAATAAAAAAATACAGGTTGAAATTGATAAAATCTATACGCAAGAAACTCAAAAATTGTTTTTTTAAAGCAGAACTATTATGAGATAGGAAGCATATCCTCCAAAGTCTTAGCCTATAAATTGCGTAAACAAAGACTGGAAAACACAATTTTTTAAATAAAAAACCCTCAAACAAAGATCATTGAAAATCAATTAGAGAAAATTCAAGAGAGCTTTGAGTTGTTCTATAAAGAACTGTACACTCAACCACAAACAACAGATGAAATAAAAATGCATAATTTTTTTAATAAATTAAAACTACCAACTCTAACGAATATCCAAAATGAAAGTTTACTTCAACCAATAACAACCAAAGAACTTAACCTGGCAATATTGAAATTAAAATTAGGCAAGACTCCAGGTTCGGATGGGTACACTGCAGAGTGGTACAAAAACCTAAAAGAGGAATGTTTGTTTGTTTGTTTGTTAATTTTCTCAAAGGCTGAGAAAGCCTTTGATTCAGTCAGATGGCTTTTTCTTTATAGGGTATTGAAGACTTTTGGTTTTCACAATAATTTCATCTCAATAATACAATCCTTCTATGATAAACCAAGGGGTTGCGTGAAAGTCAATGGATATGTATCTGAATCTTTTACTCTAGAACGAGGGAACAGGCAGGGCTGTCCGGTCTCACCACTTCTATTTGCACTCTGTATTGAGCCTACTGGTCAGTTTATAAGAAACAACACGAAAATTAAAAGGTATTGCAATTGCTAGGGAAGAACAAAAAGTTGCAGTGTTTGCACATGACGTCTTGGTGTTTTTGAGGGAACCTGAAGAATTATTTGAGGAGTTGATGTCGTCTCTCTCCGACTTTGGAGAACTGTCCGGTTATAAACTAAACCTAAACAAAACACAGGTAATGGCACTAAAGTATACAGCATCTAAAACTTCACGAGATAATTCTAATATAAATTGGGAAGCTGAAACACTTAAATACTTGGGAATAATTCTAACTAAGAATATTTCCAATCTATCACAAGTAAATTATGGTCTCTTGTCACAGGCCATGGAATCTGATTTAAATTCAAGGATATCAGCAGTGAAAATGAACATACTCCCAAGACTCCTATATTTATTTAGAACTTTACCTGTTGAAGTAAGTCAAACACAGTTTGGGGAATGGGACAAATTGATTTTGCGTTTTATCTGGCAGGGGAAAAAAAAACAAGAACTAAATTTAGTATATTACAGTTAAGCAAAGCAAAAGGTGGGGCAATGCTCCCATGTTTACAATACTGTTATTATGCATCTCAGGTCATCCCCCTGCTGCAGTGGTGTAACCCTGATTTGAAAGCTAAGTGGAAATCCATAGAATTTAATACAACCTCTAAATTTCAACTACAAGCCTCAATTGTGGATAAAAAACTGGCAGACCGTTTAGAAGGCAAAGGATTGTGGATAAGCCACACTCTAAAAATATGGAATAAATTGATTCAAATATGTGGTAGTGAACAAATACTAAAAGAATTTAGATGGTGTGCTTACGATACAGATTTTAAACCAAATGAAAGTGATAAAAGATTTCAGTCTTGGATAGAGAGGGGACTAACAACATTCCATTCCTTCACACATAAAGGGACACTACAGAGGCTTCAATCTTTACAAATAAGAAATGGCCTAAGACAAGTAGATTTCTTCAGGTTTCTTCAACTGCGGGATTATTTTAACAAATATTGCAATATCCCAAACCCAAACTCAGTTGAGTCAGGAATTTTTAAGATAGTTAAATTAGCATGTGTTGGTTCTCTGAGAAAGACAATCTCCAAACTATATGATGTGCTTCTTCAGGCAAGGAAGGATACTACTCAAAATATTAAGATTAAATGGGAATTGGAATCAGGGATGGGTATAACAAACGAGAAGTGGGAGAGGATTTGTAACTTTCATTGGTACTCAACAAGTTCACTATCTTGGAGAGACCACTGCTGGAAGAATATTATTAGATTTTTCAAAACCCCTCATCAAACTAGATATAAAAATGCGACAGCGGAATGCTGGAGAAGATGTGGATCAGAAGGGGCACATCATTACCATATCTTTTGGGACTGCCCTAACTTAAAAAATTACTGGCTGGGAATTCATAAAACTCTGTATGAGGTTTTTAAGATAAAATTTGATATTAATTTTGTAAATTTGTACTTGGGCCTGGTTGCTGGCTTGGTCTGGGGAGGGGACACAAAGGTCTTACAAGCACTATTAGCGGCCAGCAAAAAAAAGAAAGAAAAACCAATAACCAGAAAGTGGCTAAATCCAACTCCGCCAACACTTGAGGACTGGTTTAATGTGGTTTTTGAAATATTTAAAATGGAAAAATTGACATTCTCCTTAAAAATGAGAAAAGACAAATTCTACAAAATATGGAATAAATGGATAAGCTTTGTGTCCCCCCCTGCGCCCTGAATTGGTGTATCTCCCATGTATTGTACAATGTCAGTACATCCTCTACTTCATAATATGTTATACTGGATGTACTTTATGTAAATAATTTAATAATGCCACATTTTGTATACACTGTCAAGCCACCGAGTTCACTTTTTGTTATATGAATGGAAAACAAAAGGACTAAGAAAAAGTCTCTTTTTTGACTAAATAATATCAATGCAATTTATTGTAACAAGTCCTTTTTCAATGAAAATATAATATTAAAAAAAGGAAGAATAAACTACACGACTAATTTAGGACATAAAGAAAGCAGGGGCCAAAATAACAGTCTTTGCCAAACCCTGGCATTGTGGGGACAATTCAATAATCGCTGGACATTGGTGGGGACATGTCCCTTCAGTCCATGCCAAATCTACGCCCTTGGCAGGCTAGATGCATCAGTGGTGTGTTACTGCCATCTACTGTTCATTATTTCCCAAGTCAGTCTTCTTCTGATTAAACAGGCTGGACTCAAGGTAGAAGCACAAAGTCAGCCTCAGATCCCTACATTGTCTTATATAGACTAGCACTGTGTAGATATTGTAACAATCTGTGTTTTAGTGCAGCAGTCCAGTTAGATTCCAAACTTATAGTATATTAGCAGGCATAAATGACTTCCTGCCTATCATAGTTTCAGATACAGAGTATTATTATTTGTCGTGCATATCTGGTGTATAATTGTTTTATCCAATAGCTGAATGTTCACTCAGTTAACAATTTATTCATTAATCTATATTCATTTTGTATTTGCTTGCTCACATTCAGGACATTGAAAAACATCTTATGGCATAATGCTTTTCTCCTGCTGCAAGGCGCCTGGTTGCTGGTACACTTCCAAGTCATGATCATCGGTGGCATTGTGAGCAAGAACCTGGCAACCTCCAGCCACCATGCCCCATCCATAACATCCCCTGACAGATCCCAACACATGAAGACAATAAGATTCCGGGGTTGTTTACATTCCATTCTGTGCTGAACTGGAGTTCAAATCAAATTCAAATTTTATTCGCCAAATACACAATCATACAAAGTACAACATGCAGTGAAATTCCTGTGTCCTGGGGCTGCGGACGTAGCCACACCAGAAAGAAACCAAAAAAAGACAGTGAAAATACATACATCAGGGACAAGAGGAGAAAAAAGAACTCTAAAACAGTAACAGTAAAAAAACAGGTCTTCCAGGGACATCGGTATGAAGAGAGACGATGTTTGGGTTTAGTGTAAAAGGGCTGCCTCCAATTTCACAGACAGTCTAAATGTCTGTCACTGGTCACCAGGTCTGTCAATTTCTCGTTGAAGAGCTGTGAGCTTCTCCAAGATCTTATCCATGTTGTGTTCAATGAGAACAGTCTGAGTACTCACAGCTCTTCCCATCGCTTCGATCATAGCGGCTACCTTTGCGGGGTTTTGAACAGCTGTAACGTATTCATGATGGCTGTTGCCTGGTGGCATCGACCAACCAAACATCTGAGCAGAGTCGGGGAGGGTCCATTGAGGTCCAGCCGCAGAATTGCCCACAGCATGACAATAGTGGGCCTGATTATTTGCACCCATTCTCATTGAATTTACCTGGTGCTGGGTGTACCGCTCCCTGAGTGGGGGCTGTCTCTCTCCCTGAAACTGAAGGGGACAAGCGGACTGTCAGTAAAACGAGAATAATTGTTTTAAATTATTGGCATTACACTTAATTTAAATACAATCAATTCCCCAGATAATGACAGAAACAGAAACAATTATGTTTAATAATAGGAGATACTTACAAGTGGGATGCCCTGATTCACATGCGTAGAATGTGAACTCCTCCTAAACTTACTCCGTTTGTTTTGAAACCAAGTTTTTACCTAAAGATGGAAGAAAACAGAAAACATTTAATGAGTACAATAGACCCAAAATTCAATTTCTTATGTTTTAGTAAGTTGAAAAACACTCACCTGTTTGTAGGTCAGTCCTGTCATCTCTGCCAACTGTTTAATCTCCCTTGGCTCATAGTAACGTTTCGCATTAAAGTGATGGACAAGAATATTCAACTGTCTCTCTGTGAACACCACCCGGGCCTTTCCTTTAGGTTTCTCTGGAGCAGTGCTGGGATCGTGCAGAGTGGCAGTGATGTTGCCATCCTGGCTTCTTGGGACAGCAAAATCTTGTTTCTGCTCTGAGACAGCAGGAAAAAAAAACTTTAAAAAGGTAAATTGCTGAGTCTGAAACACAATAGTTTCCCAGAAAAAAAAGAGGTGGGATATTTGTACATTCTTTAAAACCAAAAAGGATTTAAAGTGGACTCCCTGATCAGCTGAGGAGGGAGAAATGGTGACTTCTGCCATCAGGACTTCCCATGTGGAAAAGATATATATAAATCTTATAAAGTTTGTATCTGTCTTGTGTGAAACTTGAAAACAGATATAAGATCGCTTGAAAAATTATATGAATGAAACTTGTATGTTTTGGATACTTACCAAAACAATATATGAAAGTGATGAGAAAGTGGCCACTTTCATGAGTAAATCATACAAGTTTTTACTATTTTTCCATATGGCCTTACAACACAGAGTGAATGAATATTTTTACAAGTTGTCTTAGAGGTTAGCCAACTCTGTTCAAATCAGCTCACTAGTAAACAATGCTGAGTACATACCTGGAGAAAAGTGCATCCCATAATCTTCCATCTTTGAAATCCCAGTGATTAAAACAGGTAAATTGGAATAAGTATCTCTGCTGAAAGAGCTCCAAACCAAGCAGGAAGGTGCTGTGTGTCCTAAGGCTGACTTAACAGCAATTCTCCTGGACTTTTAAGGAGGTTTGTGGGTGTGGGCAGGAATGTGGGGGGTTGAGCTTCTTCTTTTGTGAGTTGCTTTACAAAGCAGTCAGGCTGTTTCTACCAACTGGCATCATTTACATTTCTTTAAAATGCTGTTTCTCAGGTCTGAAAAAAGAAAGTACAGTTAGAAAGCAGCCGTACAAATGAACTTTACCAAATCCTTCCAACTAACACTTTTCAAAATCTCAAAAATGTAATGCCTAAAATTAATGTTTTTACTTTCAATTTAACCTCCTACCCATTACTTTAGTGTCCATTTTAACAGCTCTTAAATTAGCAAAAAATAAAAATAAAAAAATTCAACACCAAATTCAGTTCAGTGGGTCATTCAATGGGTCGTTCAGTAGGTTGTTCAGTGGGTCTTTCATTTGGTCATTCTGTGGGTTGTTCAGTCAGTGAGTGAGTGATAGCAAGGTTAAGTGGAAAGTGATCACATAGATCATTTTTGCACATTTTTGCAAATGCGTCCTCACACTAATTTGATCTCCAGGCATTCAGTTGCACCTCTGCGTAAACCCCCACAGCAGCTTTTTAAGGTCAAAACAAGCTTATCAAAATCCGACAAACCGTTAAGAAATCCGACACTGAATATCACGATGACCACTGACCTTTTTATTTGTGTTTATTAACTTTATTAAATGAAGCAATCTGAAAGTGGAAACTGAAATTAAACCAATTGAACTCAGCATCTTTGAAAATGTTTTAAAATAAGCAACATTATACGAATATTACAAACAACTAATGACTTACATAATTTAGATCTTTGTGATCATGTGGAGAACATTACTGAGTTTATAAGGCAGCAAATGGTAGCTTTCACCTTCTTTGAAATGTACCTCTACATTGTAAAACTCTGAAACTAGAACACCCACATAAGTCAACGTCAACAATAGCAAGGCTAACGATCCACACCAACGCCCGTCAGAAACCCCACAGACACATGCATCTGGCCCCCTCTGGCTCATTCAGAACTCATTCATAATCAGAGACACACCCAGTTCAGCCAGTGACCACTAAACATACGCTAATGTGTCTTTTAGAGTTCCTGTATCACATCCTGCTACCTCTGATTAATTATCAAGTCAATGCAGATAGATGGCACCAGGGCCATGAGAGAGAAATGAAGGTCCATCCATCCATCCATCCATCCTCATCCGCTTTATCCGAAGTCGGGTCGCGGGGGCAGCAGCCTAAGCAGAGAAGCCCAGACCTCCCTCTCCCAGCCACCTCCTCCAGCTCATCCGGGGAACACCAAGGCGTTCCCAGGCCAGCCGAGATATAATCTCTCCAGCGCGTCCTGGGTCTGCCCTGGGCCTCCTCCCGTGGGACATGCCCGAACACCTCACCCAGGAGGCGCCCAGGGGCATCCTTGTCAGATGCCCGAACCACCTCAACTGGCTCCTTTCGATGTGGAGGAGCAGCGGCTCTACTCTGAGCCCCTCCCGGATGGCCGAACTTCTCACCCTATCTCTAAGGGAGAGGCCAGCCACCCTTCGGAGGAAGCTCATTTCTGCCGCTTGTACCGCGATCTCGCTCTTTTTCGGTCACTACCCACAGCTCGTGGCCATAGGTGAGGGTCGGGACGTAGATCGACCGGTAAATTGAGAGCTTCGCTTTTACACTCAGCTCCCTCTTCACCACGACGGACCGGTGCAGCGTCCGCATCACTGCAGCCGCAGCACCAATCCGTCTGTCGATCTCCGGCTCCCTTCTCCCATCACTCGCGAACAAGACCCCGAGATACTTGAACTCCTCCACTTGGGGCAGGAACTCATCCCCGACCCGGAGTGGGCACTCCACCCTTTTCCGGCTGAGAACCATGGCCTCAGATTTGGAGGTGCTGATCCTCATTCCCGCTGCTTCACACTCGGCTGCGAACTGCTCCAGTGCGAGCTGGAGGCCCCACCGATGAAGCCATCAGAACCACATCATCCGCAAAAAGCAGAGATGAGATTCTGAGGCCACCAAGTGAAAGCCCTCCGCCACTTGGCTGCGCTTAGAAATCCTGTCCATAAAAATTATGAACAGAATCGGTGACAAAGGGCAGCTCTGGCGGAGCCCATCACCCACCGGAAACAAGTCCGACTTATTGCCGGCAATGCGAACCAAACTCTTGCAACGGTTGTATAGGGATCGAATGGCCCGTAACAGTGGGCCAGACACCCCATACTCCCGCAACACCTCCCACAGGACACCCCGAGGGACACGGTCGAATGCCTTCTCCAAGTCCACAAAACACATGTAGACTGGTTGGGCAAACTCCCATGCACCCTCAAGTATCCTCGAGAGGAGACTGGGGACATTGAGAGAAATGAAGGTGTTTGTGTTAATATGCCTTGATTTGAAGTAATTTCAAAGACACAGAATTCATATTATGTGCAGATGACGCAAAGTTATTGTGGAAGTAACTTGGAACAACTTCTGAATGTGCTAGAAAATGAATTCTTGGTTATTTCTATAATCAATTAACACTGAGTCTGAGCAAAACAAAACCAATACTATTCAGGAGTCTGATGATAAATAACAAAGAATTAAAAAAGTATCTGAAAAAAACTTCTTGGGATGATAATACAACACAAAATAGTATCATCCCATATCACTTATGAAACACACACCCATATGTTCTGCAAAAAAAGCGTTATAAGGATCATAAATAAAAACACTTTAAAAGAACCACCATATTCACTTTTTTATGGAGCCCCGCAAGGGACATTGTACAAAAAAAAGAATGAAGATGGAGTTTGGTGAGATGGTTTGCGAAATCTCTCACTACTTTTTCATGGCGGTTCTGTTTCTGTCCATTCAGGAATCAGAAGGGTCCATTTAGTAGACAGGGAGAAGGATTTGAAGTGTTTCATGCGGTCAAGAGAGGTCCCACAAGAACACATCATACAGATGCAACAAGACAAAGTATGTCTAAAATTCAGTAAGTGAAAGAACAAGATAGCATAAAACACTGGGGTTGAGAAGGTGAGTAACTTGTTTAAAAGCAGAAGTTGTACATGCAAGCCTTTAATGTTAACTCTTGTAATTATGTTGAGGTTCATTAAACATAACTCGTTAAGTGTACATATGTTTTGAAATTTCATGTTGTTATCTGGCTGTGCCGTTACCATGGTGACATGGACGCCATGGCAGGAAATACTTGGTGGACGCCTCTCCTTATATGTTCACTTTTTAAAAAAAATGTTGCTGTCCATACGGACAATATTGATTTGAAAATGTTTAGCTAACAATCTTGTCAACACAAAGTTCTTTATTTGGAGCACATTTCTACAAGAAAGATAAGTTACCGCATTTAGACCATACGGCACACCGGATTTTAAGGCGCATTATGTCATGGGCCTGGGTCTGTGACCTGGGGATCATGTGTTATTTTTGAGTTTAATGAATATTATGAGTTTCATTTGTCTTTCTTAATCATTTATAGTTGTGATGTGATCTTCTCCTAGTTCCTTTTTTCCCCGTGTGTGTTGTTGTGTCAGTTTTGCTGCCCGCCAGGCCTGGAGAGTCCCTGCCTTGGAGCCAGCTACACCTGTGATAATCACTCACCTGTTGCTGATCTGCTAATAAAAGGAGCTCAACTTAAGAGGGCAGTGGAGCAGCAGTCGGTGTGGGATTGTTAAACTAGAAATACAGTTAGTGCTCAGCTTGTATTTCCTATAGTCATGCAATTTATTATTTTTAAGCAAACGTATGAATTTTTGTATTGATGTACTTTTGTTAATTTGATCTGTATAGGTGTTCCACACACTAACTCCTGTGACTGTAATGCTGTCATATTTTACATTAGTCCTTACCATTGGCTTGGCTCATCTACTCCCCTCATAAACACTGAGTTTGCTACATTAATAGTTAATGTTTTATTTTTAGTAGGGTGTTCAGTTTTTACAATTTCTTTAGGCAAGCCAGGACCAACATCAAGAAAAAAGTCATTAAAACCATTTGCAAATTGTTTTATGTCACTGATCATTGTATTTTGTATTTGAAAGTTATTGGGATATTCCAATCCTTTAGTTCCTTTATTTACAATATCATTTAGTACTGTCCACGTTTTTCATATTTTATTTTATCTAAAAGTTTACTGTAGTAATTTCTTTTACTCGTTCTGATAATTATTATAAATGTATTCTTACACCTCTTATAAGTTTGTTCAGCATCTATTGTTCTTCTTGTACAACAGATTCTTTTTCTTACATGCGTTTGTTAGCCATGTTTTCAGTTTTCTTTGCTTTATCCACCAGGAGACAGCGTTTATTGTAAAGAGTTAATATTATTGATAAGAAGTTTTCATATGCCACGTCAACATCTTGAACATAGATCTTTCTCTAGTCTTGGTCACTTTTCTTTGCAAACTCCTTTGACTCCCTCTCTATCACTTCCTTCGTTCCCTTTATCTGTCACTCACACATGCATGCATCCATACACGCAAGAAAACATAATTTATTAACTCACCGCTTCTATGTAATACCCCCCAATCACTTTCAGATTACTATTTATTGTGTATGCATTAAGACAGATTATTTTTCTTGATAAACCATCAACACTCCCATTGATACAGATGGCATATGGTTTCAGTTTATCGTAGGAGTCCAGGTGCCAGATGAAGTTCAGCCCTTTTGAAAAATAGTTCCTTCGCCTGAGACGTCTTGCTTGCCTCAGTGCCACCCCTCAGGGATCCAGCTCATTCAACACCAAGCGTGCATCCCCTTTCCTCACGCGTAGTCAATGTTCTCTGCATTTAGCGAACATCCATCGGTACAGGTGAAGCTACCAGAGTACTGCAACTGGTTGTCAATGAATTCAACCAAGACTTCCAGGTCAGAGTACGCTTTTGTGATGAGTATGTCCCCTTGCGCTAAGAACTCTCTTCAGATGTCTCTCACTTTTATACAAATTGTGTGTACTGCCAAGCACTGTTTTAATGTCTTTATAATTTAGTCCAAGCTCAAAATTAAAATGTACTTACTTTACTTACTTTTTAGCCTTTTTATTAAATACTCTTAAATTTAAAGACTTGGTTGACCTCAGAACTCTACACATAATTTATAAAGCAACAAACAAATCTTTGTCCCACAACATTTAGAACTTGATCAGGATAAAGACCAAATCATGATGACCTGAGAGAAATCCTTATGTTCAGCAAAGCTTCAGATGAGGATTTCTTCCATCTTGGTCTTGCCAAAGCACATGCTGGTAGTTTTCACAAAGATTTAAAACACTTCCACCTCATCTGCAGTTTTCAACATGGAAGCTACATGCATGTTTTATACTGTTTTACAGGTTTTATTTCTTTCATTTTTATCTTCCTGCCATTTAAATATAAAACATAGGCTGCTTTCATATCAATTTACAATATTTGATATGATGTTAAAAAGCAAAAGTCATGAAATCTTGTGTTTAGCCTCTGACCCAGAATGTCACAGCAGAAATAGAGACTCATCAGACCAGGAAACATTTCTCCAATCTCTTATTGTCTAATATTTGTGAGTCTGTTTCCTCAGTTTGCTGTTCTTAGCTGACAGATAGTGGTAGCCAGTGTGGTCTTCTGCTGCTTCTAGCCCATGTGCTTCAAGGTCTGACATGTTGTGCTCTCGGAGATGGTCTTCTGTATAGTTTGCTTTTAATGAGTGGTTATTTTTAGTCTCTGCTGCCTTCCTATCAGCATGGAGTCATCTGGTCTTTCTCCTCTGACCTCTGACATCAACAAGCTCATTTCACTCAGAGAAGTGCTGCTCACTACATGTATCACTGAGTTTTACATTCTTTTCTGCACTTTACATTAGTTTCTTTAATTTCTTTTCTTTCATTCATCACTCACTCTTTCAAGATGTTTTCTCTCTCAGTGAATCAGTGAGATTTTGAGAAGGTGCCACACAAGTATGCCCTGATCAAGTTCTAAATGTTGTGGGCCAAAGATTTGTTTGTTGCTTTATTAATTATGTGTAGAGTTTTGAGATCAACCAAGTCTTTAAATTTAAGAGTATTTAATAAAAAGGCTAAAAAGTGGATTTGGTGGTTCTGTTGAAGTAGTTTTATTTATTATCCTAATTCTATGTTATTTATCATCAGTTTATTAGTGATATAATTTGTTCGACTCCCAAATAGTATGAGATTTGTTTTGCTCAGATTCAGTGTTAAATCATTATAGAAAAACCAAGTCTTCAATTCCTTAAATTCATTTTCTAGTAGATGTCTGGGAAGGTTCCCAGTTATCCAGGTCATCGTAGTCTCAGGAGCTTAGAAAGAAAATGACTTTTTTAGTTGCTTGAAGATGTTTCACCTCTCATCTGATAGGCTTTTTCAGTTCAAAGTGGTAGAGAGTCACAGATTTAAGCCATATAAGAGTGTCGCCCCAAGAGGGACAATGGACCCTATAACGATCCTCTACCTAGTCACACGAGCCAAGGTGTGAAAACGGGTGTAGGTCATATTCAGCCAAGGTTTCAGGTGAACTCATTTCACCTGAAGTTCATTCAGAAGTTGTTCCAAGTTACTTCCACAATAACTTTGTGTCATCTGCAAACAATATGACTTCTGTGTCTTTGAAATTGCTTCAAATTAAGACACGTGAACACAAACACCTTTACCCTCATTTATCTCTCATGGCCCTGGTGCCATCTGTCTGCATTGATTTGATAATTAATCAGAGGTAGCAGGATGTGATACAGGAACTCTAAGAGACACATTAGCGTATGTTTAGTGGTCACTGGCTGAACTGGGTGCGTCTCTAATTCTGAATGAGCCAGAGGGGGCCAGATGCATGTGTCTGTGGGTTTATGACGGGCGTTGATGTGGATCGTTAGTCTTGCTGTTGTTGACGTTGACTTATGTGGGTGTTTTAGTGTCAGAGACTTTTTACAATGTAGAGATGCATTTCAAAGAAGGTGAAAGCTGCCATTTGCTACCTTATAAACTCAGTAATGTTCTCCAGATGATCAAAAAGATCTAAATTAGAGGTGTAAGTCTTTATTTGTATGTAATATTGGTATAATTTGGCTTATTTTAAAACATTTTACACATATCAGGTTTCAAAGCTCACTGAAATAATGCAGATTTTGTGTAAAATATATTTAAAGAGGAGCTGTATTTGCTCTGATACATTTGAAATTATAAACTATGTGCACAAATCTTCTGATAATAGAAAGTAAATCAATCATCGCTGCAAAGATCAAACTGGTTTCTTGTCTGAAACAACCAGAGCAGGAAGTTAAATCAAAATCATCTAACACAGTTGACATAAAAGCAGAACAGGCTAAACTGTTCGCAACTCACCAGTGAGAAATATCCATAAAAATCATAATTTACACCAGCTGCAGCTCACAGTCAGCAACTCATCAGGTTTGGTTTTCTTTACTAAATGAGAATTTTTCACATTATATAGTCCATCATATGTTTTAAACACACGATTAAAATGCAGACCTTGATGAATTGATTTAATTTCAGTTGCCACTTTCAGACTGTTTCATTTATTAAAGTTAATAAAGACAAAAAGAGTGGTCAGCGGTCATCGTGATATTCCGTGTCACATTTTTGAATGGTTTGCATGAGGACAAAAACCATTTTTGCCTCAACAAGCTGCTGTGGGGGTTTAAACAGAGGTGCAACTTAAGACCTGCAGGTCAAATTAACGTGAGGATGCATTTGCAAAAATGCTCTATGTGAGTGGAAAGTTCTTTGGGTGATCTAATACTGCGTTAATTGATGCAAACATGGAATCAGTTCATTTCAGTAATTAGCTACTACGTGCTGCTCAAACATGAGCACACCAGTGAGGGAGCCAGTGATGTCCTCACCAAAATAATTCTTGTGAACAGTTTTAACATGTTTATGTGTGAAAACAGTGTGGCAGTTTAGGTCAATTAAAGGAGGCTGAAGAGGAATCAGTGTGGTTTTCTGAGGGTGGTGTGGTAGAGGACTTCATGTGTAGCTGACTGATAAAGTCCACTTCTTATATATGTTGTTATAACTCTTTCAAAGTCACCAATGCATTTATCTGCAATGAATTTTCCTCCAATGAGGACAGTGGTAGAATGAAATACTGCTTCTGTTAAATACTGTTAAAAAAGACTCAGAAATCTCGCTGTGTCATGTCACACCCACCAACCAAAGGAAGAGTTTGACCTGTTTTGAGCTCAAGTCTCTCATCACAGCCTGATGTGTGCTTCCTCCTGCACACTGATACAGCTGGTGGATGTAGTTCAGTAGAAAGAAAACAGTTCCCATATTAAAATGTTAATAAAAGTTTGTGGATTTCTTTTTGAGTCAGGCATGATTTCTAAAAACAGACTTTGCTGCTGAGGAAAACTTTTGCTACTCTGAGAAACACATCACAAGTCCACCTTGTTCCGATTTACTGTAGAGTTATTTACAAACCTGGGCAACAATCTAGATGGATAAACAGAACTACAGTACTACTTCAGGACTCCAAAAATGTCACCAAACAAAACTGAATCCATTTCACTGACATTACAATTCCTGTGGACGGCTAAACTTAAGCTTAAGTCGGTTATTGTTGTCTTGGGGGGCTCTGTTACTTTTCCCTCCCCACAGATGGAGCAGAGAAGAAGAAAAGGTTAGAGATCACACTTTGTCATTTCTTGAAGTATCAGTGATTAAAAGATAAAGTAATTTTAGGCATTAACAGTTTAATATTTTATAAAGTGTGAGTTGGAAGGATTTGGTAAAGTTCATTTGTACGGCTGCTTTCTAATTGTACTTTCTTTTTTCAGACCTGAGAAACAGCATTTTAAAGAAATGTAAATGATGCCAGTTGGTAGAAACAGCCTGACTGCTTTGTAAAGCAACTCACAAAAGAAGAAGCTCAACCCCCCACATTCCTGCCCACACCCACAAACCTCCTTAAAAGCACAGGAGAATTGCTCTTAAGTCAGGTCAGTCTTAGGACACACAGCACCTTCCTGCCTGGTTTGGAGCTCTTTCAGCAGAGATACTTATTCCAGCTTTCCTGTTTTAGTCACTGGGATTTCAAAGATGGAAGATTATGGGATGCACTTTTCACCAGGTATGTACTCAGCATTGTTTACTGGTGAGCTGATTTGAACAGAGTTGGCTAACCTCTAAGACAACTTGCAAAAATACTCTTTCACTCTGTGTTGTAAGTCCTGATGGCAGAAGCCACCATTTCTCCCTCCACAGCTGATCGGGGAGTCCACTTTAAATTCTTTTTGGTTTTAAAGAATGTACAAATACCACTTTTTTTTCCCCAAGTTTGTTGGAAACTGTTGTGTTTAAGACTCATTGTCTTCATGCATGCTCAATAATGCTAATGCATGCATGTTTTCAGTGAGAGAAACGTTTCGTCACTCATCCACGTGACTTCTTCAGTCTGAGACCTTTTGGGATTTAAGACTCATCAATTTATCCTTTTTTAAAATTATTACTGTTAAAAAGTCAGTCGTGCCAACACATATCAGTAACTGACCCACGTGGACCATATAGACTTGTGCTTACTTGGCCTCTGTCTCTTTACCCTTACAGACTCGTGGAGTTCTGGCAGCGGTGTAGAAGCGAGTCTTCACTTCGAAGAAACCGGTGATACTTCTGAGGCAGTTTCAACCTCTGTCTCACAGGAGAAACAAAATTTTGCTGTCCCAAGAAGCCAGGATGGCAACATCACTGCTACTCTGCACGATCCCAGCACTGCTCCAGAGAAACCTAAAGGAAAGGCCCGGGTGGTGTTCACAGAGAGACAGCTGAATATTCTTGTCCATCAGTTTAATGTGAAACGTTACTATGAGCCAAGTGAGATGAAGCAGTTGGCAGAGATGACAGGACTGACCTACAAACAGGTGAGTGTTTTTCAACCTACTGGAACATAAGAAATTGAATTTTGGGTCCATTGTACTCATTAAATGTTTTCTGTTGTCGTCCATCTTTAGGTAAAAACTTGGTTTCAAAACAGACGGAGTAAGTTTAGGAGGAGTTCACATCCTCAGCATGTGAATCAGGGCGTCCCACTTCATGTAAGTATCTCCTATTATTAAAAAGCACTTTTTCTGATCATTATCTGGGGAAGTATTCTTGAAGTATTCTTGTTTTACTGACAGTCCACCTGTCTGTGATTCAGTTTCAGGGAGAGGGACAGCCCCCACTCAGGCAGGAGTACACCCAGGACCTGGAGGTAAACTTAATCACAAATGGTGCAAATTATCAGGGCCCCTATCCTCATCCTGTGGACAGTTTTGCTCCTGGACCTCAATGGACCTTCCCCAACTCACACCAGATGTTTGGCTGGTCGATGCCACCAGGCAACGGCCAGTATGAATTCAACCCTGTTGCTGGTATGAATGTACATGAAGAATATTATACGCCTTTTGTATGAGAAACGTCTAAAATTCAGTAAGTGAAAGAACAAGATAGCATAAAACACTGGGGTTGAGAAGGCGAGTAACTTGTTTAAAAGCAGAAGTTGTACATGCAAGCCTTTAATGTTAACTCTTGTAATTATGTTGAGTGTACATATGTTTTGAAATTTCATGTTGTTATCTGGCTGTGCCGTTACCATGGTGACATGGACGCCATGGCAGGAAATACTTGGTGGACGCCTCTCCTTATATGTTCACTTTTTTTTTAAAAAGTTGCTGTCCATACGGACAATATTGATTTGAAAATGTTTAGCTAACAATCTTGTCAACACAAAGTTCTTTATTTGGAGCACATTTCTACAAGAAAGATAAGTTACCGCATTTAGACCATACGGCACACCGGATTTTAAGGCGCATTATGTCATGGGCCTGGGTCTGTGACCTGGGGATCATGTGTTATTTTTGAGTTTAATGAATATTATGAGTTTCATTTGTCTTTCTTAATCATTTATAGTTGTGATGTGATCTTCTCCTAGTTCCTTTTTTCCCCGTGTGTGTTGCTGTGTCAGTTTTGCTGCCCCGCCAGGCCTGGAGAGTCCCTGCCTTGGAGCCAGCTACACCTGTGATAATCACTCACCTGTTGCTGATCTGCTAATAAAAGGAGCTCAACTTAAGAGGGCAGTGGAGCAGCAGTCGGTGTGGGATTGTTAAACTAGAAATACAGTTAGTGCTCAGCTTGTATTTCCTATAGTCATGCAATTTATTATTTTTAAGCAATCGTATGAATTTTTGTATTGATGTACTTTTGTTAATTTGATCTGTATAGGTGTTCCACACACTAACTCCTGTGACTGTAATGCTGTGATATTTTACATTAGTCCTTACCATTGGCTTGGCTCATCTACTCCCCTCATAAACACTGAGTTTGCTACATTAATAGTTAATGTTTTATTTTTAGTAGGGTGTTCAGTTTTTACAATTTCTTTAGGCAAGCCAGGACCAACATCAAGAAAAAAGTCATTAAAACCATTTGCAAATTGTTTTATGTCACTGATCATTGTATTTTGTATTTGAAAGTTATTGGGATATTCCAATCCTTTAGTTCCTTTACAATATCATTTAGTACTGTCCACGTTTTTCATATTTTATTTTATCTAAAAGTTTACTGTAGTAATTTCTTTTACTCGTTCTGATAATTATTATAAATGTATTCTTACACCTCTTATAAGTTTGTTCAGCATCTATTGTTCTTCTTGTACAACAGATTCTTTTTCTTACATGCGTTTGTTAGCCATGTTTTCAGTTTCCTTTGCTTTATTCACCAGGAGACAGCGTTTATTGTAAAGAGTTAATATTATTGATAAGAAGTTTTCATATGCCACGTCAACATCTTGAACATAGATCTTTCTCTAGTCTTGGTTGTTGAGCTGTTTCTTAAGGCAGCCAATTTCTTAAGCCTAAATTATAGTATTTACACAATTTGCATTTCATTTACTCCCTGCTGCTCTCCACCTGTTCTCCCTCTCTTGTCTC
Source organism: Oreochromis aureus (assembly GCF_013358895.1). NCBI lineage: Eukaryota > Metazoa > Chordata > Actinopteri > Cichliformes > Cichlidae > Oreochromis > Oreochromis aureus. The sequence goes on from NC_052950.1 coordinate 12,702,090, forward strand.
TTTCTTCCTGCAAGTCTCTCCATTCCCTCAATTTGGCCCACATCTCATCTCTCACTATACTTCGTCTACTCCCTCTCTATCACTTCCTTCGTTCCTGAAGTTCAGCCCTTTTGAAAAATAGTTCCTTCACCTGAGACGTCTTGCTTGCCTCAGTGCCACCCCTCAGGGATCCAGCTCATTCAACACCAAGCGTGCATCCCCTTTCCTCACGCGTAGTCAATGTTCTCTGCATTTAGCGAACATCCATCGGTACACGTGAAGCTACCAGAGTACTGCAACTGGTTGTCAATGAATTCAACCAAGACTTCCAGGTCAGAGTACGCTTTTGTGATGAGTGTGTCCCCTTGCGCTAAGAACTCTCTTCAGATGTCTCTCACTTTTATAAAAATTGTGTGTACTGCCAAGCACTGTTTTAATGTCTTTATAATTTAGTCCAAGCTCAAAATTAAAATGTACTTACTTTACTTACTTTTGGGTTTTTTTGTTTTTTTGATCATTTTATTTTAAATTTCCAAAATATAATACAGAAAGAAAACAGCCCCCCCCAAAGGAAAAAAAAAAAAAAAAAGGCTCGGTTACGTTGCAGGAAAAACAGTTAATTCAAACAGACTTGCACTTCATGATATATATACATATACATACATACATCTACATGCATATATATATATACACATATACACATACATACACAAACCTGAAATTAATGAGAGTTTACAAATCTAGTTTAGCCCAGTCTGGCTTTTGCAAAGTGTTCCAAAAAGGGGTTCCAGACATTCAGAAAAGAGTCTTTTGAGTATTTACTGAACCTTTCCATATGTATTATGAACATCATGTCTGTTACCCACAACTGAAAGGAAGGAGGGGGGTGGGGACTTCCATTCCCTCAGTATTATTCTCTTGGCAACAATCAGGCCTAGTTCCAGTGGCCCCTGCAATTTAACCGGAAGTAGCTCTGACGTGGGAGAACATCCAAAAATTACAAGTTCAGGTTCAGGCTGTAAAGGTTTCATATATGCCTTGGAGTACCAGTCAAATATTTTAAACCAAAAGCCTCTTAATGAGGGACAAGACCAAAAGGCATGAAACAACGTGCCTTCTGCTCGCTCTACACCCTGTCACACATTGGGGAAATAGAAGGATAAAACTTGTGCAATCGGACCTTAGAATAGTGTAACCGGTGGAGGATTTTAAATTGAATTAATTGATGTCTACTGTTTATAGAGCAGGAATGGATTTTGGACAGACACTTACTCCACATAGATTCAGGCACCCTCATGCCCGATTCTTTCTCCCAAGCCTGCCTAATCTCAACGGTATGCACTACAATAGAGTCGCCAAATAATTGTACAATTTTTGTGATAAGATGTCTGGAATCAGGTTGGCTGTTGAGTATTTCATAGATCCCGTGCTCCGAATGTAAAGTTGCAAAGTCTTTAAACTTAGTTTGAATGTAATGCCTGACCTGCAAATATCTATAAATGTGTGAATGTGGCAAATTATATTTCTCTTTTAATTGACCAAATGACGAGAATTTGTTATCAATATACATATCTTTAATATACACCAAACCCTTGTCTCTCCAGTCATGATAAGTCTTGTCTTGCCAAGGAGGCATAAAATCATGATTAAAACATATTGGCGTCTGTACAGATGTGTCTGGCAATGCCAAAAATCTTCTAATCTGATTCAAGATTCTGGTGGTTTGTTTTAATACAAAACCCAGACATTTATAAGTGTCTAATTTTCCAAGCTTAGTAAATAACATAGCCGACAGAGAGGAATTTTTCACTACTTCAGCTTCTAGTCTAACCCACAATGGGGACGTCGATACCTGATTATCCGGGTAGTCCTGCTGCCAGAACACTAATGCTCTGATATTAGCAGCCCAGTAGTAATGTTTAAAAACTGGCAGACCCAGCCCTCCTTCTCTCTTAGTTTTCTGCAAATGCACTTTAGAGATTCTAGCCCTTTTACCATTCCAAATATAGGACTGAAGGATTGAGTCCAATTGTTTGAAAAAGGCTGCTGTAAGATAAATGGGGAGATTTTGACATAAATATAAAAATTTAGGAAGATAAATCATCTTAATTGAATTAATACGTCCAATCATTGACAAAGGTAGTGTTTTCCAGTATTCAATGCTTTGCTTTAGCCCTGACAAATACTCATTGAAATTCAATTTAAATATTAATTTGGGATCTCTAGGTATAATCAAGCCGAGATAGTTTAGATGGTTCCTGACTACTTTGAATGGAACTTGCTGCAGAAATTCTGGTGAGCTGTTGTTGGAAAGAGGCATAAACTCACTCTTTGACCAATTAATGGTATATCCTGATAATTTACCAAAAGCTGCAATCAGGCTGAGGAGCAGAGGAACAGATTGTTCAGCATCCTGCAGGTACAATATTACATCATCAGCATACAAGCTGATTCAACACTTCCAACCTGGAGCCCCTTGATGTCTGGATGCACTCTTATAGCCACAGCAAGAGGCTCCAAAACAATGGCAAAGAGTGCTGGGGATAGTGGACAGCCCTGCTGCACCGAGCGCTGCAGAAGGAATGGGGCAGATTGGTTGTTATTTGTCAAAACAGAGCACATTGGTTCTGTGTAAATTAATTTCACCCAAGAAATGAAAGATTCACCAAACCCAAATCTGCGCAGTGACTCAAACATGTAAGGCCACTCGACCTGGTCAAAAGCTTTATGTGCATCCAAGGCCAAAACAGAGGCTCCCTTAGAATTTTTATAGTCAGAATAGATGATATTGAGTAATCGTCTAACATTAAAAAAGGAAAGTCTACCAGGGATAAACCCCGTCTGATCAGGATGAAGAATGGATGCCAGATGTTTGTTCAATCTAGTAGCCAGGATTTTTGTAACTATCTTACGATCAAAATTTTGAAGTGCTATCGGCCTAAAATTATTAGGGTCAGTCTTATCTTTTCCCTTTTTCAAAATGAGAGTAATATTGGCTTGACATAAAGTTTTAGGCAATTTTCCTTCTTCTTTCGAGTTGCGCAGCATCCTAAGCACAAGTGGTGCAAGAATGTCACAAAATGTCATATAGAACTCTGGACAGAAACCGTCAGGTCCCGCCGTTTTGCCATTAGGGAATGATTGTATAGCCTGGATAACCTCCTGAAGAGTAAACTCGGAATCAAGATAATCCCGGAATGAGTTCTTCAATTTAGGCAATGGGAGAGAGTCAAAGAAGCCATTAAGATCAGATTGTAACACATTATGCTTAAGAGAATATAACTCACTATAGACCTCACTAAAGTGACGGTTTATATCGATTGGGTTAGTTAACAGAGTTCCTGTTTTGGATTTAATGCTATGTATTGCTCTTGTAGCTTGAGCACCCTTCAGCTGTCGTGATAACAACATACCAGGTTTATCCCCAAACTCGAAATGCTTTTGTCGCAGTTTCCAAAGTAAGTTACTAACTAGGCCACTCATTATATCATTATATTCATATTTTAATTTCACTATCTCTTTATAATCCACAGGAGATTTAGAAACTTGATACGTTCTTTCCAGATCAGGAAGAACACTATTGATTTCCGATAGACGTTTCTCTCTTTCTTTTTTAAGAGCTGAAGTATAAGAGATTATTTCGCCCCTCAAAACAGTCTTCAGTGCTTCCCATAAAGTTGAATCGGATACCTCACCATTATCATTTAGTTCTATGTAATTCTTCAATTTACAGGTTATATTCTTAACAAAAATATCATCCTTAAGAAGGTTAGCGTTAAGTCGCCAAGCGAAAACCTGCTTTGGAAGTGCAAGATTTAATGATATTGTTAATGGGCTATGGTCCGATATTAGTATATTATAATACTTGGAGTTGGTGACTTGAGAAATGAGGCGTGAGCTCACTAGAAAATAGTCAATCCTGGTATAAGATTTATGAACATGTGAGTAAAACGAGTACTCTCTACCTGTAGGATGTTGGATCCTCCAGATGTCTACCATGTCCCTAGTTTTGAGAAGGTTGTTTAACAGTTTTGAAGAAGCTGATTCTGACACTAATTGTGTAGATGATCTATCTAAGAAGGGGTCAAGATAGCAGTTAAGATCTCCAGCCACTATTATATTAGAGTCATTATCTGGGAGCAGATCAAAAATTCTCTTAAAGAAACTCGGTTCGTCTGTGTTTGGGCCATATATATTTAAGAATGTTAAGGGATGAGAATTTATGGTACCAGAGACCATTATGTATCTACCTAGGGGATCGGTAACCATAGAAGTCATTTGGAAGGGGACATTCTTCCCAAAGAGTATTGCAACACCACGCGCATGCGAGGTGAATGGTGACCAGTGTTGGTCAAGTTACTTGAAAAAAGTAATCAGTTACTAATTACTGATTACTTCCCCCAAAAAGTAATCCCGTTACTTTACTGATTACTTATTTTCAAAAGTAATTAATTACTTAGTTACTTAGTTACTTTTTAAAAACACGATTTACAACCTGAATAGGTGATAAAGCGATAGATCTTTCAGCCCAATTCTACTTTTTCTGCATAATTCATCATACAAAATGTAATCAAATGGAAAAGTCTCTTTTAAAACTTGTTTTATTAGTTTTAATCTTTTAACTTTATGCATCAAGCAAAAATTAAATTATATGCAACATTCTCTGACTGGAAGAAATTTGTTTAACATTTAAACCTATTTTCTGCACATTCCAGCACATAAAATAAAATATTTTTTTGTGTTTACACTCACTCTTTCAAATAGATGCAAGTAAAACACAGCAGAAAATAAATAAAATCAAAGACTAGCGGTCCTGTTGCTCTATTTTCACCTGTAAAGCAGGACTGGGGTAGGCGGAGGTTTACCCTGGTCAGTGGAAGAATCTGCGAGTTTCTCTGTGAATTTCACATTACGTCGTAGTACACTCGCTGCTTGCTTGGAAGTTTAGGGGTTTTTTCGCTGTAAAAAGAAGTTTTCTTCCACGCACAACGGACACTAATGTTTTTGTCACTTTTATGGACTCAAACTCAAAATAAGGTCAGTACTTCCACGCTTTAAACGCTGCATGCTACACTCTGTCCCGCACTCGATAGAACGTCGCACTCGCTTCGTCACTGTCATGAGACGTTCTCGCAAAAAAATCACGGTTTTAGTAACACAGTAACGCAGCGTTCCTACGTGAAAGTAACGGTAATCTAATTACCGTTTTGCAATAGTAATCCCTTACATTACTCGTTACTTGAAAAAGTAATCAGATTACAGTAACGCCCATCTCTGATGGTGACTGATATATCTGAGATACCCAATTGCACTTTAATCTGTGTTGTGTGTCTTTTTTTTTTAATATGTGTCTCTTGCAGAAAGATAATATCTGCCGATAAAGATTTCAAATGCTTAAAAACCTTCCCCCTTTTTATAGAACTACCCAGCCCCTTCACGTTCCATGAGATCAACTGCAAATTTCCCCCCTCTGCCTTTACACTGCCCTGGACATCAGTCATTATAATTATAAGTGATCAAATTCAAGAGTTTAATCTTGCATAGCATAGAAAAATAGAATACACACATGTGAGCCACAAAACAAAACAAAACAAAAAAAAAAAAAAACAAACAAACAAAAAAAACCTTACTTACTTTTCTTACTTTTTAGCCTTTTTATTAAATACTCTTAAATTTAAAGACTTGGTTGACCTCAGAACTCTACACATAATTTATAAAGCAACAAACAAATCTTTGTCCCACAACATTTAGAACTTGATCAGGATAAAGACCAAATCATGATGACCTGAGAGAAATCCTTATGTTCAGCAAAGCTTCAGATGAGGATTTCTTCCATCTTGGTCTTGCCAAAGCACATGCTGGTGGTTTTCACAAAGATTTAAAACACTTCCACCTCATCTGCAGTTTTCAACATGGAAGCTACATGCATGTTTTATACTGTTTTACAGGTTTTATTTCTTTCATTTTTATCTTCCTGCCATTTAAATATAAAACATAGGCTGCTTTGATAAGACTCAGTGAATCTCAGTTAAAGTAAAACAATAAGAAAAACATTAACATGTATTGTACGCCTTTTTTTTCTTCTTTTCCCCAGAGTTGGTGTGGTAGATGAAGGCTCGAGTAGGAGACTGATAAAGTCAACTTTTTATATATATTGTAAATGTTGCAGTCAGTGCCATCCATTTTCTTCCAACAAATGACGACTTTGCTAGGATTAAATACTGCCTACATTTTTTGTTTTGCTTTCACTGAGTCTCTAACGTCATAATTTACAATATTTGATATGATGTTAAAAAGCGAAAGTCATGAAATCTTGTGTTTTGCCTCTGACCCAGAATGTCACAGCAGAAATAGAGACTCGTCAGACCAGGAAACATTTCTCCAATCTCTTATTGTCTAATATTTGTGAGTCTGTTTCCTCAGTTTGCTGTTCTTAGCTGACAGATAGTGGTAGCCAGTGTGGTCTTCTGCTGCTTCTAGCCCATGTGCTTCAAGGTCTGACATGTTGTGCTCTCGGAGATGGTCTTCTGTATAGTTTGCTTTTAATGAGTGGTTATTTTTAGTCTCTGCGGCCTTCCTATCAGCATGAAGTCATCTGGTCTTTCTCCTCTGACCTCTGACATCAACAAGCTCATTTCACTCAGAGAAGTGCTGCTCACTACATGTATCACTGAGTTTTACATTCTTTTCTGCACTTTACATTAGTTTCTTTAATTTCTTTTCTTTCATTCATCACTCACTCTTTCAAGATGTTTTGTTTTGAGATCAACCAAGTCTTTAAATTTAAGAGTATTTAATAAAAGGCTAAAAAGTGGATTTGGTGGTTCTGTTGAAGTAGTTTTATTTATTATCCTAATTCTATGTTATTTATCATCAGTTTATTAGTGATATAATTTGTTCGACTCCCAAATAGTATGAGATTTGTTTTGCTCAGATTCAGTGTTAAATCATAGAAAACCAAGTCTTCAATTCCTTAAATTCATTTTCTAGTAGATGTCTGGGAAGGTTCCCAGTTATCCAGGTCATCGTAGTCTCAGGAGCTTAGAAAGAAAATGACTTTTTTAGTTGCTTGAAGATGTTTCACCTCTCATCTGATAGGCTTTTTCAGTTCAAAGTGGTAGAGAGTCACAGATTTAAGCCATATAAGAGTGTCGCCCCAAGAGGGACAATGGACCCTATAACGATCCTCTACCTAGTCACACGAGCCAAGGTGTGAAAACGGGTGTAGGTCATATTCAGCCAAGGTTTCAGGTGAACTCATTTCACCTGAAGTTCATTCAGAAGTTGTTCCAAGTTACTTCCACAATAACTTTGTGTCATCTGCAAACAATATGACTTCTGTGTCTTTGAAATTACTTCAAATTAAGACACGTGAACACAAACACCTTTACCCACATTGATCTCTCATGGCCCTGGTGCCATCTGTCTGCATTGACTTGATAATTAATCAGAGGTAGCAGGATGTGATACAGGAACTCTAAGAGACACATTAGCGTATGTTTAGTGGTCACTGGCTGAACTGGGTGCGTCTCTAATTCTGAATGAGCCAGAGGGGGCCAGATGCATGTGTCTGTGGGTTTATGACGGGCGTTGATGTGGATCGTTAGTCTTGCTGTTGTTGACATTGACTTATGTGGGTGTTTTAGTGTCAGAGACTTTTACAATGTAGAGGTGCATTTCAAAGAAGGTGAAAGCTACCATTTTCTACCTTATAAACTCAGTAATGTTCTCCAGATGATCAAAAAGATCTAAATTAGACATGTAAGTCTTTATTTGTATGTAATATTGGTATAATTTGGCTTATTTTAAAACATTTTATACATATCAGGTTTCAAAACTCACTGAAATAATACAGATTTTGTGTAAAATATATTTAAAGAGGAGCTGTATTTGCTCTGATACATTTGAAATTATAAACTATGTGCACAAATCTTCTGATAATAGAAAGTAAATCAAACTGGTTTCTTGTCTGAAACAACCAGAGCAGGAAGTTAAATCAAAATCATCTAACACAGATCTAGTTGACATAAAAGCAGAACAGGCTAAACTGTTCTCAACTCACCAGTGAGAAATATCCATAAAAATCATGATTTACACCAGCTGCAGCTCACAGTCAGCAACTCATCAGGTTTGGTTTTCTTTACTTAATGAGAATTTTTCACATTATATAGTCCATCATATGTTTTAAACACACGATTAAAGATGCAGACCTTGATGAATTGATTTAATTTCAGTTGCCACTTTCAGACTGTTTCATTTATTAAAGTTAATAAAGACAAAAAGAGTGGTCAGCGGTCATCGTGATATTCCATGTCACATTTTTGAATGGTTTGCATGAGTACAAAACCATTTTGCCTCAACAAGCTGCTGTGGGGTTTAAAGAGAGGTGCAACTTAAGGCCTGCAGGTCAAATTAGCATGATGTTGCATTTGCAAAAATGCTCTATGTGAGTGGAAAGTTCTTTGGGTGATCTAATACTGCGTTAATTGATGCAAACATGGAATCAGTTCATTTCAGTAATTAGCTGCTAAGTGCTGCTCAAACATGAGCACACCAGTGAGGGAGCCAGTGATGTCCTCACCAAAATAATTCTTGTGAGCAGTTTTAACATGTTTATGTGTGAAAACAGTGTGGCAGTTTAGGTCAATTAAAGGAGGCTGAAGAGGAATCAGTGTGGTTTTCTGAGGGTGGTGTGGTAGAGGACTTCATGTGTAGCTGACTGATAAAGTCCACTTCTTATATATGTTGTTATAACTCTTTCAAAGTCACCAATGCATTTATCTGCAATGACTTTTCCTCCAATGAGGACAGTGGTAGAATGAAATACTGCTTCTGTTAAATACTGTTAAAAAAGACTCAGAAATCTCGCTGTGTCATGTCACACCCACCAACCAAAGGAAGAGTTTGACCTGTTTTGAGCTCAAGTCTCTCATCACAGCCTGATGTGTGCTTCCTCCTGCACACTGATACAGCTGGTGGATGTAGTTCAGTAGAAAGAAAACAGTTCCCACATTAAAATGTTAATAAAAGTTTGTGGATTTCATTTTGAGTCAGGCATGATTTCTAAAAAGAGACTTTGCTGCTGAGGAAAACTTTTGTTACTCTGAGAAACACATCACAAGTCCATCTTGTTCCGATTTACTGTAGAGACTTATTTATAAACCTGGGCAAGAATCTAGATGGATAAACAGAACTACAGTACTACTTCAGGACTCCAAAAATGTCACCAAACAAAACTGAATCCATTTCACTGACATTACAATTCCTGTGGACGGCTAAACTTAAGCTTAAGGCGGTTATTGTTGTCTTGGGGGGCTCTGTTACTTTTCCCTCCCCACAGATGGAGCAGAGAAGAAGAAAAGGTTGGAGATCACACTTTGTCATTTCTTGAAGTGTCTGTGATTAAAAGATAAAGTAATTTTAGGCATTAACAGTTTAATATTTTATAAAGTGTGAGTTGGAAGGATTTGGTAAAGCTCATTTGTACGGCTGCTTTCTAACTGTACTTTCTTTTTTCAGACCTGAGAAACAGCATTTTAAAGAAATGTAAATGATGCCAGTTGGTAGAAACAGCCTGACTGTTTTGTAAAGCAACTCACAAAAGAAGAAGCTCAACCCCCACATTCCGCCCACACCCACAAACCTCCTTAAAAGCCCAGGAGAATTGCTCTTAAGTCAGGTCAGTCTTAGGACACACAGCACCTTCCTGCTTGGTTTGGAGCTCTTTCAGCAGAGATACTTATTCCAGCTTTCCTGTTTTAATCACTGGGATTTCAAAGATGGAAGATTATGGGATGCACTTTTCACCAGGTATGTACTCAGCATTGTTTACTGGTGAGCTGATTTGAACAGAGTTGGCTAACCTCTAAGACAACTTGCAAAAATACTCTTTCACTCTGTGTTGTAAGTCCTGATGGCAGAAGCCACCATTTCTCCCTCCACAGCTGATCGGGGAGTCCACTTTAAACTCTTTTTGGTTTTAAAGAATGTACAAATATCCCACCACTTTTTTTTTCCCAAGTTTGTTGGAAACTGTTGTGTTTAAGACTCATTGTCTTCATGCATGCTCAATAATGCTAATGCATGCATGTTTTCAGTGAGAGAAAGGTTTCGTCACTCATCCACGTGACTTCTTCAGTCTGAGACCTTTTGGGATTTAAGACTCATCAATTTATCCTTTTTTAAAATTATTACTTTTACAAAGTCAGTCGTGCCAACACATATCAGTAACTGACCCACGTGGACCATATAGACTTGTGCTTACTTGTGCCTCTGTCTCTTTACCCTTACAGACTCGTGGAGTTCTGGCAGCGGTGTAGAAGCGAGTCTTCACTTCGAAGAAACCGGTGATACTTCTGAGGCAGTTTCAAGCTCTGTCTCACAGGAGAAACAAAATTTTGCTGTCCCAAGAAGCCAGGATGGCAACATCACTGCCACTCTGCACGATCCCAGCACTGCTCCAGAGAAACCTAAAGGAAAGGCCCGGTGGTGTTCACAGAGAGACAGCTGAATATTCTTGTCCATCAGTTTAATGTGAAACGTTACTATGAGCCAAGTGAGATGAAGCAGTTGGCAGAGATGACAGGACTGACCTACAAACAGGTGAGTGTTTTCAACCTACTGGAACATAAGAAATTGAATTTTGGGTCCATTGTACTCATTAAATGTTTTCTGTTGTCGTCCATCTTTAGGTAAAAACTTGGTTTCAAAACAGACGGAGTAAGTTTAGGAGGAGTTCACATCCTCAGCATGTGAATCAGGGCATCCCACTTCATGTAAGTATCTCCTATTATTAAAAAGCACTTTTTCTGATCATTATCTGGGGAAGTATTCTTGAGGTATTCTTGTTTTACTGACAGTCCACCTGTCTGTGATTCAGTTTCAGGGAGAGGGACAGCCCCCACTCAGGCAGGAGTACACCCAGGACCTGGAGGTAAATTTAATCACAAATGGTGCAAATTATCAGGGCCCCTATCCTCATCCTGTGGACAGTTTTGCTCCTGGACCTCAATGGACCTTCCCCAACTCGCACCAGATGTTTGACTGGTCGATGCCACCAGGCAACGGCCAGTATGAATTCAACCCTGCTGCTGGTATGAATGTACATGAAGAATATTATACGCCTTTTGTATGAGAAACGTCTAAAATTCAGTAAGTGAAAGAACAAGATAGCATAAAACACTGGGGTTGAGAAGGCGAGTAACTTGTTTAAAAGCAGAAGTTGTACATGCAAGCCTTTAATGTTAACTCTTGTAATTATGTTGAGGTTCATTAAACATAACTCGTTAAGTGTACATATGTTTTGAAATTTCATGTTGTTATCTGGCTGTGCCGTTACCATGGTGACATGGACGCCATGGCAGGAAATACTTGGTGGACGCCTCTCCTTATATGTTCACTTTTTTAAAAAAATGTTGCTGTCCATACGGACAATATTGATTTGAAAATGTTTAGCTAACAATCTTGTCAACACAAAGTTCTTTATTTGGAGCACATTTCTACAAGAAAGATAAGTTACCGCATTTAGACCATACGGCACACCGGATTTTAAGGTGCATTATGTCATGGGCCTGGGTCTGTGACCTGGGGATCATGTGTTATTTTTGAGTTTAATGAATATTATGAGTTTCATTTGTCTTTCTTAATCATTTATAGTTGTGATGTGATCTTCTCCTAGTTCCTTGTTTCCCCGTGTGTGTTGCTGTGTCAGTTTTGCTGCCCCGCCAGGCCTGGAGAGTCCCTGCCTTGGAGCCAGCTACACCTGTGATAATCACTCACCTGTTGCTGATCTGCTAATAAAAGGAGCTCAACTTAAGAGGGCAGTGGAGCAGCAGTCGGTGTGGGATTGTTAAACTAGAAATACAGTTAGTGCTCAGCTTGTATTTCCTATAGTCATGCAATTTATTATTTTTAAGCAATCGTATGAATTTTTGTATTGATGTACTTTTGTTAATTTGATCTGTATAGGTGTTCCACACACTAACTCCTGTGACTGTAATGCTGTGATATTTTACATTAGTCCTTACCATTGGCTTGGCTCATCTACTCCCCTCATAAACACTGAGTTTGCTACATTAATAATTAATGTTTTATTTTTAGTAGGGTGTTCAGTTTTTACAATTTCTTTAGGCAAGCCAGGACCAACATCAAGAAAAAAGCCATTAAAACCATTTGCAAATTGTTTTATGTCACTGATCATTGTATTTTGTATTTGAAAGTTATTGGGATATTCCAATCCTTTAGTTCCTTTACAATATCATTTAGTACTGTCCACGTTTTTCATATTTTATTTTATCTAAAAGTTTACTGTAGTAATTTCTTTTACTCGTTCTGATAATTATTATAAATGTATTCTTATACCTCTTATAAGTTTGTTCAGCATCTATTGTTCTTCTTCTTGTACAACAGATTCTTTTTCTTACATGCGTTTGTTAGCCATGTTTTCAGTTTTCTTTGCTTTATTCACCAGGAGACAGCGTTTATTGTAAAGAGTTAATATTGATAAGAAGTTTTCATATGCCACGTCAACATCTTGAACATAGATCTTTCTCTAGTCTTGGTTGTTGAGCTGTTCCTTAGGGCAGCCAATTTCTTAAGCCTAAATTATAGTATTTACACAATTTGCATTTCATTTACTCCCTGCTGCTCTCCACCTGTTCTCCCTCTCTTGTCTGTCATTCACACACGCATGCATCCATACACGCAAGAAAACACAATTTATTAACTCACCGCTTCTATGTAATACCCCACAATCACATTCAGATTACTATTTATTGTGTATGCATTAAGACAGATTATTTTTCTTGATAAACCATCAACACTCCCATTGATACAGATGGCATATGGTTTCAGTTTATCGTAGGAGTCCAGGTGCCAGATGAAGTTCAGCCCTTTTGAAAAATAGTTCCTTCGCCTGAGACGTCTTGCTTGCCTCAGCAGTGTTGCCAACTTAGCGACTTTGTCGCTATATTTAGCGAGTTTTCAGACCCCCTAGCGACTTTTTTTCTATAAAAAGTCGCTAAAAAAAGACGTGAAAGCGCGTATCGCTTTTACTCTCAACAAGCAGCGGGTGCTGTAACGCAGTCAGTTCTTCTTTTAATCTTTTACTCTTCTGCTGTTTTGTGGATCACAAGGTTTAAAACTACTTATAAACACACACAAACACAAAGTAACTCCACCAGAGTGCCTATTTCGGGTCACTTTTGCCGGTCCAAGCCCGGGTGAAGGAGCAGGGTTGGAATTGTGACATTAAAAAAACAATAATTGCTAAAAGAAATTTAATTTGTAGTTCTAAATAAACTCTAAATGCATTTAGGACGTTTTTTACTCACTTTATGTCTCTTCCACGATGTTATTTCTCTCTCCAACAACATAGGTTACAATTATATTAGCGTGACCAATTATGCAAATTAGGTGATGACGTCATTTAGCGACTTCTAGCGACTTTTAGGACAGCCAATAGCGATTTTCCTTACTGAGGAGTTGGCAACACTGTGCCTCAGTGCCACCCCTCAGGGATCCAGCTCATTCAACACCAAGCGTGCATCCCCTTTCCTCACGCGTAGTCAATGTTCTCTGCATTTAGCGAACATCCATCGGTACACGTGAAGCTACCAGAGTACTGCAACTGGTTGTCAATGAATTCAACCAAGACTTCCAGGTCAGAGTACGCTTTTGTGATGAGTGTGTCCCCTTGCGCTAAGAGCTCTCTTCAGATGTCTCTCACTTTTATAAAAATTGTGTGTACTGCCAAGCACTGTTTTAATGTCTTTATAATTTAGTCCAAGCTCAAAATTAAAATGTACTTACTTTACTTACTTTTGGTTTTTTTTGGTTTTTTTGATCATTTTATTTTAAATTTCCAAAATATAATACAGAAAGAAAAACAGCCCCCAAAAAAAAAAGCTCGGTTACGTTGCAGGAAAAACAGTTAATTCAAACAGACTTGCACTTCATGATATATATACATATACATATACATACATACATCTACATGCATATATATATATATACACATATACACATACATACACATACACAAACCTGAAATTAATGAGAGTTTACAAATCTAGTTTAGCCCAGTCTGGCTTTTTGCAAAGTGTTCCAAAAAGGGTTCCAGACATTCAGAAAAGAGTCTTTTGAGTATTTACTGAACCTTTCCATATGTATTATGAACATCATGTCTGTTACCCACAACTGAAAGGAAGGAGGGGTGGGGGACTTCCATTCCCTCAGTATTATTCTCTTGGCAACAATCAGGCCTAGTTCCAGTGGCCCCTGCAATTTAACCGGAAGTAGCTCTGACGTGGGAGAACATCCAAAAATTACAAGTTCAGGTTCAGGCTGTAAAGGTTTCATATATGCCTTGGAGTACCAGTCAAATATTTTAAACCAAAAGCCTCTTAATGAGGGACAAGACCAAAAGGCATGAAACAACGTGCCTTCTGCTCGTCTACACCTGTCACACATTGGGGAAATAGAAGGATAAAACTTGTGCAATCTGACCTTAGAATAGTGTAACCGGTGGAGGATTTTAAATTGAATTAATTGATGTCTACTGTTTATAGAGCAGGAATGGATTTTGGACAGACACTTACTCCACATAGATTCAGGCACCCTCATGCCCGATTCTTTCTCCCAAGCCTGCCTAATCTCAACGGTATGCACTACAATAGAGTCGCCAAATAATTGTACAATTTTTGTGATAAGCCCAGTAGTAATGTTTAAAAACTGGCAGACCCAGCCCTCCTTCTCTCTTAGTTTTCTGCAAATGCACTTTAGAGATTCTAGCCCTTTTACCATTCCAAATATAGGACTGAAGGATTGAGTCCAATTGTTTGAAAAAGGCTGCTGTAAGATAAATGGGGAGATTTTGACATAAATATAAAAATTTAGGAAGATAAATCATCTTAATTGAATTAATATGTCCAATCATTGACAAAGGTAGTGTTTTCCAGTATTCAATGCTTTGCTTTAGCCCTGACAAATACTCATTGAAATTCAATTTAAATATTAATTTGGGATCTCTAGGTATAATCAAGCCGAGATAGTTTAGATGGTTCCTGACTACTTTGAATGGAACTTGCTGCAGAAATTCTGGTGAGCTGTTGTTGGAAAGAGGCATAAACTCACTCTTTGACCAATTAATGGTATATCCTGATAATTTACCAAAAGCTGCAATCAGGCTGAGGAGCAGAGGAACAGATTGTTCAGCATCCTGCAGGTACAATATTACATCATCAGCATACAAGCTGATTCAACACTTCCAACCTGGAGCCTTGATGTCTGGATGCACTCTTATAGCCACAGCAAGAGGCTCCAAAACAATGGCAAAAGAGTGCTGGGGATAGTGGACAGCCCTGCTGCACCGAGCGCTGCAGAAGGAATGGGGCAGATTGGTTGTTATTTGTCAAAACAGAGCACATTGGTTCTGTGTAAATTAATTTCACCCAAGAAATGAAAGATTCACCAAACCCAAATCTGCGCAGTGACTCAAACATGTAAGGCCACTCGACCTGGTCAAAAGCTTTATGTGCATCCAAGGCCAAAACAGAGGCTCCCTTAGAATTTTTATAGTCAGAATAGATGATATTGAGTAATCGTCTAACATTAAAAAGGAAAGTCTACCAGGGATAAACCCCGTCTGATCAGGATGAAGAATGGATGCCAGATGTTTGTTCAATCTAGTAGCCAGGATTTTTGTAACTATCTTACGATCAAAATTTTGAAGTGCTATCGGCCTAAAATTATTAGGGTCAGTCTTATCTTTTCCTTTTTCAAAATAAGAGTAATATTGGCTTGACATAAAGTTTTAGGCAATTTTCCTTCTTCTTTCGAGTTGCGCAGCATCCTAAGCACAAGTGGTGCAAGAATGTCACAAAATGTCATATAGAACTCTGGACAGAAACCGTCAGGTCCCGCCGTTTGCCATTAGGGAATGATTGTATAGCCTGGATAACCTCCTGAAGAGTAAACTCGGAATCAAGATAATCCCAGAATGAGTTCTTCAATTTAGGCAATGGGAGAGAGTCAAAGAAGCCATTAAGATCAGATTGTAACACATTATGCTTAAGAGAATATAACTCACTATAGACCTCACTAAAGTGACGGTTTATATCGATTAAGTTAGTTAACAGAGTTCCTGTTTTGGATTTAATGCTATGTATTGCTCTTGTAGCTTGAGCACCCTTCAGCTGTCGTGATAACAACATACCAGGTTTATCCCCAAACTCGAAATGCTTTTGTCGCAGTTTCCAAAGTAAGTTACTAACTAGGCCACTCATTATATCATTATATTCATATTTTAATTTCACTATCTCTTTATAATCCACAGGAGATTTAGAAACTTGATACGTTCTTTCCAGATCAGGAAGAACACTATTGATTTCGATAGACGTTTCTCTCTTTCTTTTTAAGAGCTGAAGTATAAGAGATTATTTCGCCCCTCAAAACAGTCTTCAGTGCTTCCCATAAAGTTGAATCGGATACCTCACCATTATCATTTAGTTCTATGTAATTCTTCAATTTACAGGTTATATTCTTAACAAAAATATCATCCTTAAGAAGGTTAGCGTTAAGTCGCCAAGCGAAAACCTGCTTTGGAAGTGCAAGATTTAATGATATTGTTAATGGGCTATGGTCCGATATTAGTATATTATAATACTTGGAGTTGGTGACTTGAGAAATGAGGCGTGAGCTCACTAGAAAATAGTCAATCCTGGTATAAGATTTATGAACATGTGAGTAAACGAGTACTCTCTACCTGTAGGATGTTGGATCCTCCAGATGTCTACCATGTCCCTAGTTTTGAGAAGGTTGTTTAACAGTTTTGAAGAAGCTGATTCTGACACTAATTGTGTAGATGATCTATCTAAGAAGGGGTCAAGATAGCAGTTAAGATCTCCAGCCACTATTATATTAGAGTCATTATCTGGGAGCAGATCAAAATTCTCTTAAAGAAACTCGGTTCGTCTGTGTTTGGGCCATATATATTTAAGAATGTTAAGGGATGAGAATTTATGGTACCAGAGACCATTATGTATCTACCTAGGGGATCGGTAACCATAGAAGTCATTTGGAAGGGACATTCTTCCCAAAGAGTATTGCAACACCACGCGCATGCGAGGTGAATGGTGACCAGTGTTGGTCAAGTTACTTGAAAAAAGTAATCAGTTACTAATTACTGATTACTTCCCCCAAAAAGTAATCCCGTTACTTTACTGATTACTTATTTTCAAAAGTAATTAATTACTTAGTTACTTAGTTACTTTTTAAAAACACGATTTACAACCTGAATAGGTGATAAAGCGATAGATCTTTCAGCCCAATTCTACTTTTTCTGCATAATTCATCATACAAAATGTAATCAAATGGAAAAGTCTCTTTTTAAAACTTGTTTTATTAGTTTTAATCTTTTAACTTTATGCATCAAGCAAAAATTAAATTATATGCAACATTCTCTGACTGGAAGAAATTTGTTTAACATTTAAACCTATTTTCTGCACATTCCAGCATATAAAATAAAATATTTTTTTGTGTTTACACTCACTCTTTCAAATAGATGCAAGTAAAACACAGCAGAAAATAAATAAAATCAAAGACTAGCGGTCCTGTTGCTCTATTTTCACCTGTAAAGCAGGACTGGGGTAGGCGGAGGTTTACCCTGGTCAGTGGAAGAATCTGCGAGTTTCTCTGTGAATTTCACATTACGTCGTAGCGCACTCGCTGCTTGCTTGGAAGTTTAGGGGTTTTTTCGCTGTAAAAAGAAGTTTTCTTCCCACGCACAACGGACACTAATGTTTTTGTCACTTTTTATGGACTCAAACTCAAAATAAGGTCAGTACTTCCACGCTTTAAACGCTGCATGCTACACTCTGTCCCGCACTCGATAGAACGTCGCACTCGCTTACGTCACTGTCATGAGACGTTCTCGCAAAAAATCACGGTTTTAGTAACACAGTAACGCAGCGTTCCTACGTGAAAGTAACGGTAATCTAATTACCGTTTTTGCAATAGTAATCCCTTACATTACTCGTTACTTGAAAAAAGTAATCAGATTACAGTAACGCCCATCTCTGATGGTGACTGATATATCTGAGATACCCAATTGCACTTTAATCTGTGTTGTGTGTCTTTTTTAATATGTGTCTCTTGCAGAAAGATAATATCTGCCGATAAAGATTTCAAATGCTTAAAAACCTTCCCCCTTTTTATAGAACTACGCAGCCCCTTCACGTTCCATGAGATCAACTGCAAATTTCCCCCCTCTGCCTTTACACTGCCCTGGACATCAGTCATTATAATTATAAGTGATCAAATTCAAGAGTTTAATCTTGCATAGCATAGAAAAACTAGAATACACACATGTGAGCCACAAAACAAAACAAAAAAAAAAAAAAGAAAACAAACAAACAAAAAAAAACCTTACTTACTTTTCTTACTTTTTAGCCTTTTTATTAAATACTCTTAAATTTAAAGACTTGGTTGACCTCAGAACTCTACACATAATTTATAAAGCAACAAACAAATCTTTGTCCCACAACATTTAGAACTTGATCAGGATAAAGACCAAATCATGATGACCTGAGAGAAATCCTTATGTTCAGCAAAGCTTCAGATGAGGATTTCTTCCATCTTGGTCTTGCCAAAGCACATGCTGGTGGTTTTCACAAAGATTTAAGACACTTCCACCTCATCTGCAGTTTTCAACATGGAAGCTACATGCATGTTTTATACTGTTTTACAGGTTTTATTTCTTTCATTTTTATCTTCCTGCCATTTAAATATAAAACATAGGCTGCTTTGATAAGACTCAGTGAATCTCAGTTAAAGTAAAACAATAAGAAAAACATTAACATGTATTGTACGCCTTTTTTTCTTCTTTTTTTCCCCAGAGTTGGTGTGGTAGATGAAGGCTCGAGTAGGAGACTGATAAAGTCAACTTTTTATATATATTGTAAATGTTGCAGTCAGTGCCATCCATTTTCTTCCAACAAATGACGACTTTGCTAGGATTAAATACTCCCTGCATTTTTTGTTTTGCTTTCACTGAGTCTCTAACGTCATAATTTACAATATTTGATACGATGTTAAAAAGCGAAAGTCATGAAATTTTGTGTTCAGCCTCTGACCCAGAATGTCACAGCAGAAATAGAGACTCGTCAGACCAGGAAACATTTCTCCAATCTCTTATTGTCTAATATTTGTGAGTCTGTTTCCTCAGTTTGCTGTTCTTAGCTGACAGATAGTGGTAGCCAGTGTGGTCTTCTGCTGCTTCTAGCCCATGTGCTTCAAGGTCTGACATGTTGTGCTCTCGGAGATGGTCTTCTGTATAGTTTGCTTTTAATGAGTGGTTATTTTTAGTCTCTGCGGCCTTCCTATCACCATGAAGTCATCTGGTCTTTCTCCTCTGACCTCTGACATCAACAAGCTCATTTCACTCAGAGAAGTGCTGCTCACTACATGTATCACTGAGTTTTACATTCTTTTCTGCACTTTACATTAGTTTCTTTAATTTCTTTTCTTTCATTCATCACTCACTCTTTCAAGATGTTTTGTTTTGAGATCAACCAAGTCTTTAAATTTAAGAGTATTTAATAAAAAGGCTAAAAAGTGGATTTGGTGGTTCTGTTGAAGTAGTTTGATTTATTATCCTAATTCTATGTTATTTATCATCAGTTTATTAGTGATATAATTTGTTCGACTCCCAAATAGTATGAGATTTGTTTTGCTCAGATTCAGTGTTAAATCATAGAAAAACCAAGTCTTCAATTCCTTAAATTCATTTTCTAGTAGATGTCTGGGAAGGTTCCCAGTTATCCAGGTCATCGTAGTCTCAGGAGCTTAGAAAGAAAATGACTTTTTTAGTTGCTTGAAGATGTTTCACCTCTCATCTGATAGGCTTTTTCAGTTCAAAGTGGTAGAGAGTCACAGATTTAAGCCATATAAGAGTGTCGCCCAAGAGGGACAATGGACCCTATAACGATCCTCTACTAGTCACACGAGCCAAGGTGTGAAAACGGGTGTAGGTCATATTCAGCCAAGGTTTCAGGTGAACTCATTTCACCTGAAGTTCATTCAGAAGTTGTTCCAAGTTACTTCCACAATAACTTTGTGTCATCTGCAAACAATATGACTTCTGTGTCTTTGAAATTACTTCAAATTAAGACACGTGAACACAAAAACACCTTTACCCACATTGATCTCTCATGGCCCTGGTGCCATCTGTCTGCATTGACTTGATAATTAATCAGAGGTAGCAGGATGTGATACAGGAACTCTAAGAGACACATTAGCGTATGTTTAGTGGTCACTGGCTGAACTGGGTGCGTCTCTAATTCTGAATGAGCCAGAGGGGGCCAGATGCATGTGTCTGTGGGTTTATGACGGGCGTTGATGTGGATCGTTAGTCTTGCTGTTGTTGACGTTGACTTATGTGGGTGTTTTAGTGTCAGAGACTTTTACAATGTAGAGGTGCATTTCAAAGAAGGTGAAAGCTACCATTTTCTACCTTATAAACTCAGTAATGTTCTCCAGATGATCAAAAAGATCTAAATTAGACGTGTAAGTCTTTATTTGTATGTAATATTGGTATAATTTGGCTTATTTTAAAACATTTTATACATATCAGGTTTCAAAACTCACTGAAATAATACAGATTTTGTGTAAAATATATTTAAAGAGGAGCTGTATTTGCTCTGATACATTTGAAATTATAAACTATGTGCACAAATCTTCTGATGATAGAAAGTAAATCAATCATCGCTGCAAAGATCAAACTGGTTTCTTGTCTGAAACAACCAGAGCAGGAAGTTAAATCAAAATCATCTAACACAGTTGACATAAAAGCAGAACAGGCTAAACTGTTCTCAACTCACCAGTGAGAAATATCCATAAAAGTCATGATTTACACCAGCTGCAGCTCACAGTCAGCAACTCATCAGGTTTGGTTTTCTTTACTAAATGAGAATTTTTCACATTATATTGTCCATCATATGTTTTAAACACACGAATAAAGATGCAGACCTTGATGAATTGATTTAATTTCAGTTGCCACTTTCAGACTGTTTCATTTATTAAAGTTAATAAAGACAAAAAGAGTGGTCAGCGGTCATTGTGATATTCCATGTCACATTTTTGAATGGTTTGCATGAGTACAAAAACCATTTTTGCCTCAACAAGCTGCTGTGGGGGTTTAAAGAGAGGTGCAACTTAAGGCCTGCAGGTCAAATTAGCATGATGTTGCATTTGCAAAAATGCTCTATGTGAGTGGAAAGTTCTTTGGGTGATCTAATACTGCATTAATTGATGCAAACATGGAGTGAGTTCATTTCAGTAATTAGTTGCTAAGTGCTGCTCAAACATGAGCACACCAGTGAGGGAGCCAGTGATGTCCTCACCAAAATAATTCTTGTGAGCAGTTTTAACATGTTTATGTGTGAAAACAGTGTGGCAGTTTAGGTCAATTAAAGGAGGCTGAAGAGGAATCAGTGTGGTTTTCTGAGGGTGGTGTGGTAGAGGACTTCATGTGTAGCTGACTGATAAAGTCCACTTCTTATATATGTTGTTATAACTCTTTCAAAGTCACCAATGCATTTATCTGCAATGAATTTTCCTCCAATGAGGACAGTGGTAGAATGAAATACTGCTTCTGTTAAATACGGTTAAAAAAGACTCAGAAATCTCGCTGTGTCATGTCACACCCACCAACCAAAGGAAGAGTTTGACCTGTTTTGAGCTCAAGTCTCTCATCACAGCCTGATGTGTGCTTCCTCCTGCACACTGATACAGCTGGTGGATGTAGTTCAGTAGAAAGAAAACAGTTCCCACATTAAAATGTTAATAAAAGTTTGTGGATTTCATTTTGAGTCAGGCGTGATTTCTAAAAAGAGACTTTGCTGCTGAGGAAAACTTTTGTTACTCTGAGAAACACATCACAAGTCCATCTTGTTCCGATTTACTGTAGAGACTTATTTATAAACCTGGGCAACAATCTAGATGGATAAACAGAACTACAGTACTACTTCAGGACTCCAAAAATGTCACCAAACAAAACTGAATCCATTTCACTGACATTACAATTCCTGTGGACGGCTAAACTTAAGCTTAACTTGGTTATTGTTGTCTTGGGGGGCTCTGTTACTTTTCCCTCCCCACAGATGGAGCAGAGAAGAAGAAAAGGTTAGAGATCACACTTTGTCATTTTTTGAAGTGTCTGTGATTAAAAGATAAAGTAATTTTAGGCATTAACAGTTTAATATTTTATAAAGTGTGAGTTGGAAGGATTTGGTAAAGTTCATTTGTACGGCTGCTTTCTAACTGTACTTTCTTTTTTCAGACCTGAGAAACAGCATTTTAAAGAAATGTAAATGATGCCAGTTGGTAGAAACAGCCTTACTGTTTTGTAAAGCAACTCACAAAAGAAGAAGCTCAACCCCCCACATTCCCGCCCACACCCACAAACCTCCTTAAAAGCCCAGGAGAATTGCTCTTAAGTCAGGTCAGTCTTAGGACACACAGCACCTTCCTGCCTGGTTTGGAGCTCTTTCAGCAGAGATACTTATTCCAGCTTTCCTGTTTTAATCACTGGGATTTCAAAGATGGAAGATTATGGGATGCACTTTTCACCAGGTATGTACTCAGCATTGTTTACTGGTGAGCTGATTTGAACAGAGTTGGCTAACCTCTAAGACAACTTGCAAAAATACTCTTTCACTCTGTGTTGTAAGTCCTGATGGCAGAAGTCACCATTTCTCCCTCCACAGCTGATCGGGGAGTCCACTTTAAATTCTTTTTGGTTTTAAAGAATGTACAAATATCCCACCACTTTTTTTCCCTAAGTTTGTTGGAAACTGTTGTGTTTAAGACTCATTGTCTTCATGCATGCTCAATAATGCTAATGCATGCATGTTTTCAGTGAGAGAAAGGTTTCGTCACTCATCCACGTGACTTCTTCAGTCTGAGACCTTTTGGGATTTAAGACTCATCAATTTATCCTTTTTTTAAAATTATTACTGTTACAAAGTCAGTCGTGCCAACACATATCAGTAACTGACCCACGTGGACCATATAGACTTGTGCTTACTTGTGCCTCTGTCTCTTTACCCTTACAGACTCGTGGAGTTCTGGCAGCGGTGTAGAAGCGAGTCTTCACTTCGAAGAAACCGGTGATACTTCTGAGGCAGTTTCAAGCTCAGTCTCACAGGAGAAACAAAATTTTGCTGTCCCAAGAAGCCAGGATGGCAACATCACTGCCACTCTGCACGATCCCAGCACTGCTCCAGAGAAACCTAAAGGAAAGGCCCGGGTGGTGTTCACAGAGAGACAGCTGAATATTCTTGTCCATCAGTTTAATGTGAAACGTTACTATGAGCCAAGTGAGATGAAGCAGTTGGCAGAGATGACAGGACTGACCTACAAACAGGTGAGTGTTTTTCAACCTACTGGAACATAAGAAATTGAATTTTGGGTCCATTGTACTCATTAAATGTTTTCTGTTGTCGTCCATCTTTAGGTAAAAACTTGGTTTCAAAACAGACGGAGTAAGTTTAGGAGGAGTTCACATCCTCAGCATGTGAATCAGGGCATCCCACTTCATGTAAGTATCTCCTATTATTAAAAAGCACTTTTTCTGATCATTATCTGGGGAAGTATTCTTGAAGTATTCTTGTTTTACTGACAGTCCACCTGTCTGTGATTCAGTTTCAGGAGAGGGACAGCCCCACTCAGGCAGGAGTACACCCAGGACCTGGAGGTAAACTTAATCACAAATGGTGCAAATTATCAGGGCCCCTATCCTCATCCTGTGGACAGTTTTGCTCCTGGACCTCAATGGACCGTCCCCAACTCGCACCAGATGTTTGGCTGGTCGATGCCACCAGGCAACGGCCAGTATGAATTCAACCCTGTTGCTGGT
This sequence comes from Oreochromis aureus, assembly GCF_013358895.1. Taxonomy (NCBI): domain Eukaryota; kingdom Metazoa; phylum Chordata; class Actinopteri; order Cichliformes; family Cichlidae; genus Oreochromis; species Oreochromis aureus. The sequence continues at coordinate 12,725,983 of NC_052950.1, forward strand.
ATGAATGTACATGAAGAATATTATACGCCTTTTGTATGAGAAACGTCTAAAATTCAGTAAGTGAAAGAACAAGATAGCATAAAACACTGGGGTTGAGAAGGCGAGTAACTTGTTTAAAAGCAGAAGTTGTACATGCAAGCCTTTAATGTTAACTCTTGTAATTATGTTGAGTGTACATATGTTTTGAAATTTCATGTTGTTATCTGGCTGTGCCGTTACCATGGTGACATGGACGCCATGGCAGGAAATACTTGGTGGACGCGCCTCTCCTTATATGTTCACTTTTTAAAAAAATGTTGCTGTCCATACGGACAATATTGATTTGAAAATGTTTAGCTAACAATCTTGTCAACACAAAGTTCTTTATTTGGAGCACATTTCTACAAGAAAGATAAGTTACCGCATTTAGACCATACGGCACACGGATTTTAAGGCGCATTATGTCATGGGCCTGGGTCTGTGACCTGGGGATCATGTGTTATTTTTGACTTTAATGAATATTATGAGTTTCATTTGTCTTTCTTAATCATTTATAGTTGTGATGTGATCTTCTCCTAGTTCCTTGTTTCCCGTGTGTGTTGCTGTGTCAGTTTTGCTGCCCGCCAGGCCTGGAGAGTCCCTGCCTTGGAGCCAGCTACACCTGTGATAATCACTCACCTGTTGCTGATCTGCTAATAAAAGGAGCTCAACTTAAGAGGGCAGTGGAGCAGCAGTCGGTGTGGGATTGTTAAACTAGAAATACAGTTAGTGCTCAGCTTGTATTTCCTATAGTCATGCAATTTATTATTTTTAAGCAATCGTATGAATTTTTGTATTGATGTACTTTTGTTAATTTGATCTGTATAGGTGTTCCACACACTAACTCCTGTGACTGTAATGCTGTGATATTTTACATTAGTCCTTACCATTGGCTTGGCTCATCTACTCCCCTCATAAACACTGAGTTTGCTACTTTAATAGTTAATGTTTTATTTTTAGTAGGGTGTTCAGTTTTTACAATTTCTTTAGGCAAGCCAGGACCAACATCAAGAAAAAAGTCATTAAAACCATTTGCAAATTGTTTTATGTCACTGATCATTGTATTTTGTATTTGAAAGTTATTGGGATATTCCAATCCTTTAGTTCCTTTATTTACAATATCATTTAGTACTGTCCACGTTTTTCATATTTTATTTTTTTTCACCAGGAGACAGCGTTTATTGTAAAGAGTTAATATTATTGATAAGAAGTTTTCATATGCCACGTCAACATCTTGAACATAGATCTTTCTCTAGTCTTGGTTGTTGAGCTGTTCCTTAAGGCAGCCAATTTCTTAAGCCTAAATTATAGTATTTACACAATTTGCATTTCATTTACTCCCTGCTGCTCTCCACCTGTTCTCCCTCTCTTGTCTCTTTCTTCCTGCAAGTCTCTCCATTCCCTCAATTTGGCCCACATCTCATCTCTCACTATACTTCGTCTACTCCCTCTCTATCACTTCCTTCGTTCCTGAAGTTCAGCCCTTTTGAAAAATAGTTCCTTCGCCTGAGACGTCTTGCTTGCCTCAGTGCCACCCCTCAGGGATCCAGCTCATTCAACACCAAGCGTGCATCCCCTTTCCTCACGCGTAGTCAATGTTCTCTGCATTTAGCGAACATCCATCGGTACACGTGAAGCTACCAGAGTACTGCAACTGGTTGTCAATGAATTCAACCAAGACTTCCAGGTCAGAGTACGCTTTTGTGACGAGTGTGTCCCCTTGCGCTAAGAACTCTCTTCAGATGTCTCTCACTTTTATAAAAATTGTGTGTACTGCCAAGCACTGTTTTAATGTCTTTATAATTTAGTCCAAGCTCAAAATTAAAATGTACTTACTTTACTTACTTTTTAGCCTTTTTATTAAATACTCTTAAATTTAAAGACTTGGTTGACCTCAGAACTCTACACATAATTTATAAAGCAACAAACAAATCTTTGTCCCACAACATTTAGAACTTGATCAGGATAAAGACCAAATCATGATGACCTGAGAGAAATCCTTATGTTCAGCAAAGCTTCAGATGAGGATTTCTTCCATCTTGGTCTTGCCAAAGCACATGCTGGTGGTTTTCACAAAGATTTAAAACACTTCCACCTCAGCTGCAGTTTTCAACATGGAAGCTACATGCATGTTTTATACTGTTTTACAGGTTTTATTTCTTTCATTTTTATCTTCCTGCCATTTAAATATAAAACATAGGCTGCTTTGATAAGACTCAGTGAATCTCAGTTAAAGTAAAACAATAAGAAAAACATTAACATGTATTGTACGCCTTTTTTTCTTCTTTTCCCCAGAGTTGGTGTGGTAGCTGAAGGCTCGAGTAGGAGACTGATAAAGTCAACTTTTTATATATATTGTAAATGTTGCAGTCAGTGCCATCCGATTTCTTCCAACAAATGACGACTTTGCTAGGATTAAATACTGCCTACATTTTTTGTTTTGCTTTCATTGAGTCTCTAACGTCATAATTTACAATATTTAATATGATGTTAAAAAGCGAAAGTCATGAAATCTTGTGTTTTGCCTCTGACCCAGAATGTCACAGCAGAAATAGAGACTCGTCAGACCAGGAAACATTTCTCCAATCTCTTATTGTCTAATATTTGTGAGTCTGTTTCCTCAGTTTGCTGTTCTTAGCTGACAGATAGTGGTAGCCAGTGTGGTCTTCTGCTGCTTCTAGCCCATGTGCTTCAAGGTCTGACATGTTGTGCTCTCGGAGATGGTCTTCTGTATAGTTTGCTTTTAATGAGTGGTTATTTTTAGTCTCTGCGGCCTTCCTATCAGCATGAAGTCATCTGGTCTTTCTCCTCTGACCTCTGACATCAACAAGCTCATTTCACTCAGAGAAGTGCTGCTCACTACATGTATCGCTGAGTTTTACATTCTTTTCTGCACTTTACATTAGTTTCTTTAATTTCTTTTCTTTCATTCATCACTCACTCTTTCAAGATGTTTTCTCTCTCAGTGAATCAGTGAGATTTTGAGAAGGTGCCACACAAGTATGCCCTGATCAAGTTCTAAATGTTGTGGGCCAAAGATTTGTTTGTTGCTTTATTAATTATGTGTAGAGTTTTGAGATCAACCAAGTCTTTAAATTTAAGAGTACTTAATAAAAAGGCTAAAAAGTGGCAGACAGCCCCCACTCAGGCAGGAGTACACCCAGGACCTGGAGGTAAACTTAATCACAAATGGTGCAAATTATCAGGGCCCCTATCCTCATCCTGTGGACAGTTTTGCTCCTGGACCTCAATGGACCTTCCCCAACTCGCACCAGATGTTTGGCTGGTCGATGCCACCAGGCAACGGCCAGTTTGAATTCAACCCTGTTGCTGGTATGAATGTACATGAAGAATATTACATGCCTTTTGTATGAGAAACTGTAAATAAAATATTTGTTTCACCCATTCAAAACTGAACTTTCTTAATGTCTCCAATCCTTCTGTCAGAGACTGAACATCCAAATGTTTTAGAGACTTTAGACCTCTATCTTTCCATGTTAACTTGAGCTACAATCCTCTATATTCACAATCATGAGACAGATAATCTAAAGAATCTGGATTTTTCAAACGACCCTCAAAGATTTTCCAAGGAATACCTCAAATAACATCCCTACATCAGACTTTGAATACTTAACCTGAGATGATACAGTGGAAAGTTTCTGCCTCTGTGATTATCTTCCTAAGACTATAAATGTTGGGTTTGCTTTTAATTCTTAACAAGTCTGATGTTGATTACTTCGGGGTAAAGCCCAAAAATAAACATTTTATTGTCACCTTTTCTACTCTCTGCTCTGTGATTACAGAATCTTAAAATGAAACATGCAATGTTATTAAATCTTCCCCTTACTGAAAACCTGAAGTCAGCTCAATTAAAGTGTAGGATGCTGCTGATGGCCATGTATGTTTGTACCAGGGCTGTGTTGGGATCTGTTAGGGGATGTTACGGATGGGGCATGGTGGCTGGAGGTTCTTGCTCACAATGCCACCGATGATCATGACTGGGAAGCGTACCAGCAACCAGGTGCCTTGCAGCAGGAGCACGGTGGTGGCCAGCAGAGCCTGAGTGGAGCTGTCAGAACAGGAATGAAAAATCAAGTCAATAAATAAGCAGTATTTATAGAGTGAGGGGGCAAGATGGCGCCTGTGTTTGGCTGTGCCGCTGCCTCCGTCCGTGTGTTTGTTTACTTTATATGTTATGCAAGTCTTCTTGCTACAGTTTTGTCTGGTGTCATCTCGGATTTATGATCGCCATGCGTTACTGGCGATCAAATCTGCTATGGATAATTTTCAGAGTCAACGATACGATGTTGTTTTCCCACCTCCACTTGAGCACGACGCAGCACCCGGTTTACCTCCACTCTTGCCTGTCAGCTCTATTTTGCTTCAGAGGCCTCGTCGGAGGAAGCGGGGGAAGAGAGACAGCTTTCTTGTCCTGCTCCGTCGTCTTCGGACAGAGGCAGATCTTCGGGGGCTTTATTCCTGGGCTGCTAGCGGTAAGATCCGCCTGAGACTTGTCGGAGCTGGATTAATCCCCACAACCCACTGTGTTTACCACCCTGGCTTCCACCTAAAAGCATGGAAAGCAATGCCTCATCGCGGCAGGAACCCTGTTTTGCTGCGCAGCTTACCGCATAGTACAAACTCTGTTCCTGGAAACTCTACCCCTGTCCCGGTGGGTCGCAGCGTTAAATGGATGTTAATTAATGCCCGCTCAATTGCCAACAAGTCTTATATCTTAAATGACTTGTTCTGTACGGAGAAGCTTGATTTTATGTTTATCTCTGAGACGTGGCAGCGTGAGAATGATGTCTCACATCTTTTAGAGCTGTGTCCCGCTGACTGTTCATTTCTCTGTGCACCTCGGATATCTGGACGAGGGGGTGGAACAGCGGTAATTTTCAAAAAGACATTCTTATGCCAGATGATCTCCTCAAGCTGTTACAACTCTTTTGAGATGATTATGATACAAATTGGGCGAGAACAGCCCATATATGGCATTTTAATTTATCGTCCACCTGGGTCTGCTGCATCTTTTCTGTCAGACCTACAAGAATTTTTAACTTCCACGATTAAACTGGGCAAGGTCATCATTGTTGGTGACTTCAACATTCATGCAGAGGACTCATCAAATAGTACCACTAAGGAGTTCCTGAGCATTATGGACTCTTTCAATTTTGTTCAACATGTATCAGGTCCTACTCACACAGCTGCGCACACTCTGGACTTGGTCTTCACCTGTGGTGTTTCCCTTGACCACATGAACTTAAATGATGTTTCTTTTAGCGACCATAAGTCAGTCTTTTTTAATGTATTGTTCAATTAAGAGTCTCTTCCCCAAAGCTTTATTAGGCGCAGGCGCTTTATTGATGACTGTCATTTTAAAGTTTTCTTCTCTTTTTAATTTTAAACCTTCTTCTGATGATGTTGACATCCTTATTAATTCTTTTAATGAACACTGTCTTGCCATTCTTAATCAGGTTGCTCCTTTCAAAACTAGTCATTGCACTGTTAGTTCCTGCACATCATGGTTAAATAATCAAACCCGTGGTCTTCGACGCTCCTGTCGAAAAGCAGAGCGTCTCTGGAAGTCCACTGGGCTGGTTGTCCATCGGGAACACTTCAAAGAACTTCTTCACTTATTTAATGAGTCAGTTAAAGAGGCCAGATCCTCTTACTTCAATAATCTTATAAATCGTCATAAAAATAACCCAAGAATTCTATTTGATACTATCAATAGTATTGTTTCTCCTCCAACTCAGCATTCTGTGTTACTTTCTGACGAAGACTGTAGCACTTTCCTCAATTATTTTGTAAATAAGGTGATGGACTTGAGATCCAAAATCTCCTCAAGTGCCTCCCCTTATGAAGATGCCCCTTGTTGTCCCGGGTCATTTACTTCTTTTTCTCCAATCACACTCAATGACTTAATTGCAGTAATAGGTAAAATGAAATCCTCATCATGCTCCTTAGATATATTACCTCCCTCTGTCCTGTCTGGGACTCTCACCAGCATTGGTCCCACACTACTATCCATCATCAACAATTCACTGAGGCAAGCTGTGTTCCGTCCTATTTTAAACATGCTGAGGTAACCCCTCTGTTAAAAAAACAGAATCTAGATCCTACCTCCCCTAGTAGTTATCGTCCTATTTCAAGATTGCCATTTATAAGTAAATTACTAGAAAAAATTGTAGAAAATCAGTTTAGGTCCTTACTATGCCGATTGCAGATTTTTGACCCTTTTCAGTCTGGCTTTCAAAAGCAGCAGTCTACGGAGACCGCTCTCTTAAGGGTCTATAATGATCTACTAATGGCATCTGATGCAGGAAATTGTTCCGTGATCATTTTGCTAGATCTTAGCGCAGCCTTCGATACCATCGACCACAAAATCCTACTCAACAGGCTGAAGGTTTTGGCTGGTATATCTGGCACCGCCTTAGACTGGTTTTCTTCCTACTTATCAGACAGGACGTTTTCTGTTAGGACTGATAGGTTCTCCTCTAACACTGCTGCCCTAACCTGCGGGGTTCCATAGGGTTCAGTTTTGGGTCCATTATTATTTTCTTTTGATATGCTTCCTTTAGCTGGCATTATTCAGTCTTTTAGTGACCTATCTTATCATTTCTATGCCGATGACATTCAGCTGTATATGTCCTTTAAGCCTCATCAGCTGGATAGGCTGGCCACCCTAGTCGAGGCTTTAACTCAAATCTCTGATTGGCTTTCTAACAATTACCTTGTTTTAAACATGAACAAGACAGAGACCATGATCACAGCTCCTCCTGATCTATATTCTAAAATCAGTCAGGTTCTTGCCCCTTTCTGTTCTTCTGCTAAGCCAAATATTCGAAATCTTGGAGTAATATTTGACTCTTCTTTGGGCCTTGACTCACACGTAAAATCTCTGTCTCGTACCTGTTTCTTTCATTTAAGGAATATTTCTAAACTGCGACGTATGGTCTCCTTAGCTGAACTGGAAAAAATTCTCCATGCATTTGTGTCATTGCGTTTAGATTATTGTAATTCCCTGTTTACCAGCTTGGATAAATCATCTCTTTCTCGCCTCCAAGCTATACAAAACGCAGCAGCCAGACTACTAACTCGCTCTAGCAAGCGAGCTCACATCACTCCTATTTTATGTTCTTTACATTGGCTCCCAATAGATTTTAGAATTAGTTTTAAAATTATTGTTTTAACGTACAGAGCACTAAATGGCCAAGCCCCAGATTATTTATCCAAGTTTCTCACAAAATACACTACTGCTCGCCGTCTCCGCTCACAGACTCAGAGTTTGCGGGTTGTTCCCAGAACACGTCTGAAGACGAAAGGGGACAGAGCCTTTCAGTCTGTGGCACCAAGGCTGTGGAACAGTCTACCTCTACAACTACGTTTGGTTGACTCTGTGGAATCCTTTAAAAAACAGTTAAAAACTTTACTGTTTAAACAAGCTTTCTGTTGACCAACGCTTTTTTACATTTTTATATTTTTAATTTACATTTAAACTCTATATTGTGTATATTGTGCATTTTGCTATTTATCGTACTGTTTATTTTAATCTCTGTGTGCAGCGCTTTGTGACTACCTGAAAAGGATTATGCCAAAAGGTGTTTTTCAATCCCCTGAGTGTGAGTAAACAAATTCAGCATAATACAAATTAATGAATAAATCATTAACGGACTGAGCATTCAGCTATTGCATAAAACAATAATACAATAGAGGTCCTCAACACACTCTACACCTGAAACTATGACAGGGAGGAAGTCATTCATGCCTTCTAAAATACTTTATAACATAAATATTACAGTAAATGTTCAACTACAACTACAGTGCCACTGAAGAAATTACAGTCAGAATTCCTGCTGATAATGTCTTATTTTAAAGAAACATACTTTTATGTAAAACACATATATGAACAGTGTCCTGTTACTTCAGGGTGAACAGGACACTCCTATGGACATTTTACGACACTGTGGTGGCGTCTGCTATTTTCTGTGCTGTGATCTGCTGGAGTGGTGGAATGGCAGAGAGCTAACATCTATCATGGACAACACCTCCCACCCCCTGCATGAGACTGTATGAGCACTAAGCAGCTCGTTCAACAGTAGACTTTTACACCCACAGTGTAGGAAGGAGCGCTACCGCAGGTCATTCTTACCAGCAGCTGTCAGACTCCATAATGCAGCTTGACATTCTTTTGGTCGTCTTACTCACCAGCTTGTTTGTTTACTTTACATTTTATACATAGCTCTGTAGATTTTATACATAAGACTGTACATTTTATACATATCTCCATACAATTTTTCTATATATATTCTGTACATTGTTACCTGTATATACCTGTATATACGAAATCGGTTGCTCATGTATTTAGGACCACATTGTGTCTTCCTTTTATATTTTTATTTTCCCTTGCTGTAAGAGCTCTGTAACACCGACATTTCTAATCCCCGGGATAATAAAGGTTTATTCTATTCTATTCTATTCTATTCTATTCTATTCTATTCTATTCTATTCTATTTTATACAGAAGATGGTCTGGCAACTTTATTAGTCACACTTTGGTAGCACCAGGTTGGATCTTCTTTTGCCTTCAGATCTTGGACACTAGTCACAGCAGAAAACATTTGTTCAATCTTCTGTTGTTCAACTTTGGTGAGTCTGTGTGAACTGTAGCTTCAGCTTCTTGTGTTTAGCTGACAGGAGTGGTACTTGGTGTGGTCTTCTGCTGCATCTTTTTCATGTGCATTCAAAGATGCTCTCCTGCACACCTCTGTTGTAAAAAGTGGTTACTGTAGTTTCTGTTGTTGTAGTTTCAGAGAGCTTGGATCAGCTGGAGAAACTGTGTTCAACATGCACACACACTTCTGAACCTGGACTGCTGCACTAAAACAAAGACAGTTACAGTTACAGTTACAATATCTACACAGTGCTAGTCTATATAATGCTGGGCATACAATGTGCAATTTTTGGCCCATTTTGAGCCGATTTTTCAGTCGTGCGACTGTTTTGGTGATCGGCGAGTTTCGCCTTCATCGTGTGTCGTGCATAGTGTAGTATACATGGGGTAACGAGAAGCGATTAACACCTCACGACCAGCTCCCGATCATCAATCGTTTGGTCATATGAAAATCAAACCTGTTTGAAATCCTGTCGGCCTTCGTGAAGGTGTCACCTCAGTCTGTCACACTGCGCACGCGCAAACACAGAAATGACAGTGAAAAGACGGAGCAGCACGGTAGTGCAGTGTGTGATCTGGACACAAACAATGGAGGCACAACTTGTAGAACTTTGGCAAGCTCATCTGAGCCTTTTTGATGTGGCCTCATAAAATTATCATGACCAAAACAACCATAAAATAAGTTGGATGGACATTGCCGCTCAATCACTGCTGCCTGATCAATGTTTTTCATTAACAATTTAGCAAATTTGATGGTGGAGGTGTGCGTGTCTGTGTGAGTGAAAGAGAGGAAGAGCAAGAGAGACAGATTTTGTATTATAACCTTCATGTTAGGGACGCACAGTGTAAGCACTCAGGTCGCATCAGCGCATCGGGCCATGTAGTGCGAGACCCTGCATTGTGACCGACAAACTTCTAACCTCCGCGAGTCAATCGTACAGTTTGAGCAGGAGCTGAATAACATGACTGAAAAAATCGCACAGTGTATGCCCAGCTTAAGAGGCCTTTCTGAACTTAATATACAGATTTCATGCTGTTGTTAACTGTGTGATTTCTGATGGTACTGAATGTATTTTGTGATAGTTTATGGTGGGTCATGTGATTTGGGCGGTATTGATTGCTTATTTTAGGCACCTGTTCATCCAGTGTCAGATGGATGAGAAACAGGTTATAGGGGGAGTGAAGAGATGGCGCTTTAGTGAGGCTAACTGGGATGTATTTAGGGTAATTAACGAAAAAGAATTTCAAAAGATTGATATGGATGTAGGGGTGGACAATTTAAATGATTCAATTTGCAAAGCTATTTTAGAAGTGCTGAGCAGAGCGATCAAGAGAAAAGGGAGTAGTGGGAAAAGGAAGATTGTGCCATGGTGGACAAAGGAGTGTGATAAGGTGATTAAATATTGAAATAAGGCTTTTAAGAAATTAAAGGGAAATCTTAGTTATCAGAATCTTGTGGAATTTAAGCAGTTACAAGCCAAGGTAAGAAGAACGATTAAAAATGCAAAGAGGGACATTTGGAGGGGTTTTTGTAATTTAGTGGGGAGGGAGACAAAAATTCACAGCGTATGCGCTATGATTAGAAGGATGAATGGTTTAAAAAGGGATATGGCTATCCAATCTTGATGGACGAAGAGGTAACAGCAGTAAATGACGAGGAAAAGGTTAACATGTTGTGGAGAGGAGGAAACTTTGGAGCATGTTATTTTGCAGTGTCGGAAGTGTAAGGTAGGGAGGAGACAACTGGTCCAAAGTCTCAGTAACATTAACGCGAAATTGGATGTTATTAAGTTATTGCAAAAGAAGTCGGGGAATAAAAGTTATCGGGCTTTGTTTCAGTTTTTGAGAGAAGGAAGATTGTTTGGAGGGATATGAAGTAGGTTTTTTTTAATTGGTGGTAATGCACCATTCAGTTGTTTGCCAACCGCCAATAATACTCACAAGAAGAAGAAGTGTCAGTTGGAGCAGAGAGGATCGATGTGTGGCTTTATGTTTTGGGATTGCTGAGTTTGTGATTCTTTTGTATGCTTTACATTAGACTTGTTTCTCTTAGTTTTCTTTTATTGCTAAATATTTGAAAAAAACATTTCTGTCTCAGTGAATCACTCTTTTTGGAGAAAACATCACACAAGTATTCAGGCCCAGTCTCACCTTCTCAGCAGCTTTACATTTCTTTCTGAAGTTGCTGAAATTTGCCAAAAAATCCATCTATGGAAGAATCTCAACATGGAGCATGGCATCAAGGATGCAGAGGATTTAAGTCAGCAAATATGGATCCAGACACGGAGGTAGGCCCTGGCTCTTAAATGATTGCTGAAGTGAAGTTAGAAGCTTCATTTACTGGTGGATGTGCACAATAAGCTGCCCTGATGTTAATAGAAAGGATTTTGGATGCAGGTCCTGTTTGGGGCTGTTTGTCTGCAGGAGGATTCTTTGATGCTGATTGCTGAGTTGAATGTGCGTGGGCACAGATGATTGTATGTTTGTACTGAAATCTAGACACTGCTCTCTCCCTCAACTATTGAATAGAGTGCACTTCAATCCAGTTTGAAGAAACTAATTTAAGCTGTGGGGATGCATGAAGCAGATGGTTGGGTGTAGAGCATCTGTTCAAATCTCTTTGGCATATTTCAACACCAATAGATCCAGTCAGAGGTCAGAAGATCTTGCACATTGTAATCAGGAAACTAGCTGCTAAATCATTCAAAGGGAGACGACGGACTGTTCTGACCCTGAGGACCACCATACCCACTCTGACCTCAGTTAAAAAGGCCCTCAGCAGTCATACTGGTTTGGTCAAGAATGTGTTGAGTTTGACCCACAGGCCTTTAAAAGAGAGCTTCAGCTCTCCCTGCAAGGATCTGGTAGAAACTCTTAAAACATTACACTGTCTTCAACTCGCACTGAGCTGACATCAGTGTGGTTGTTGATGCTGCAAAACAGGATGGTTTAAACAGATGCTTCGAAGCCTCTGCAACAAACCACCTGCTCCAGCAGAGATACTTAAACCAGTTTTGTCTTTTAGTCTGTGAAGCTGGCAGACGGGTAGACCCGGATGACTTTCATCAATCTGAATTTCTCAGAATCTCAACAGGTATGTACTCAGCATTGTTGCCCAGTGAGCTAGGTTCAAGTGAAATCTGGTGGCAAATTTGACAAATGCAGCCAAAATGCAGAGTGTGTATAGGATGCTGTTCTCTATAAGAGTGAGCAATTTAGCCATTATTTAATTTTTATTTTTTTTTGTATTATTTTCTGTTCTAAAGTGACTTGTGCCAAAGCATAACAGTAAATATGCTGACCCATGTGGACCATATAGTTATGACCATTCCTTTTTTTTTCTCTCTCGTCTTTTTTCAGGTGAAGACTTGTTTTTTACAACTTTAAATGATGCAGATATTCACTGATTCTCTGTTTTCTGTTAAAATTACAATAAGATAAAGTTTACCGAAAAAAAAGCGAGACAGTACAAAACAGGAATCAAAATGTAATTCAATTGCATTCTGTTTTGTTTGTAACAAAAAAAATAGATTATTTATTTATTTATTTTAACCGCATCTTTAAGCTCCTGTATAACTTAATTCCAGCAGGTAATGGTATGGGATGAGATTCACTTTTATTAGCTGAATCAATGTTGGTTCCTATATCACCATTATTAATAATATATAAAAACAACAGTTCATGCAATTTAAAGTGGGGCTGTTTTTAGAGGTTTTTTTCGGGATAACCCTAACCCTTTGAGAGACACTTGAAAAGTCCACGTCCTTCAGATTCTTTAGCTTCACTTTCTCATACTGTGACTGTGAATATAGAGGATTGATGCTCAAGTTAACATAGACAGTTGGATGCCTGAAGTCTGAAGAATATTTGGATGTTCAGTCTCTGACAGCACATTTGGAGTCATGTAGACAGTTCAGTGTTGCAGGTGGGGGATTTGTTTTATTTCCAGCTTCTCATACACAAGGCACATCATATCCTAAAACAATCTAAATCAGGGGTCGGCAACCCTAGGCACGCGTGCCGCAGCTGGCATGCGAAGGGTTAACTGATGGCACGACCAATGCTGGACTGGCCATTGGCCCACCGAGCAAATGCCCGGTATGCCCGATGGTGATTTTTCGTTTTTGTGGGCAGATGATTTTTTTTTTTTTTTTTTTTTTTGTAACGGTATAAACAATGAAAGGTGGTGGATTGGCCAGATGCTGGCCGGTTTGTAAAAATAACTCAGTTGTTTGGTGATGGCTATCGCGGAGCTTCCACAGATTCAGTAAGCGCAAACTTGTTGAGGGCTTGGCTGTTAGTTCAGTGAGAGAGTTATTTGTAAAGAAAACAATTTTCACTAGCAGTCAAAACTAATGTGCACACTTATGTCTGCATTTTTATTTTGTTAAATATGAACAAAAGAACTGAAGGTATAGAGCCACGTGATGTGGATCGGCGCGAGCACATCACGATAATGACTGGGTAACAGACGTCTCCGAAAACGTCGGAGCACTTTTGCAAATATGCGATGTCTTGATAAACCAAATAGATATTTGAAGTTTATACGGCTACTTTCTCGCCTGAAAATATGTTAAAAGTTTATTTTGTGACGCAGAAAGATAAATAAGAGTAATATTTAAACTTAGTAGAGGCCGCCATTGTTGGAAACTGTTGCACTGAAATGTGAGATTTTTAAAAGGTGAATGTGGCTGTTTCCTGTGACTTGTTGGTTTTTGGGGATGATCCTCAGTTTGAGTTTCTTATGTTCAAATCCCAGATGAGCCCATTTGTTGTTTAAGACTTTGCCGCCTCCCTGTTGCTGTAATTTGTTACTATCAGGATGTCCTTAAAACTCCATGGAAAGCATTTAGCTTCAGAGAAAAACTGTCAGGAAACAGAAAGACAGAGCATTTTTCTCTTCTATTGACTTTTCTCCACTGGATTCCTGTTAAATCCAAAATTGAATATAAAATACTATTTTTATATGACTATTTTTACTTTTAGCTTCTACTTTTTTACATCACACTGTGCACAATCTCTATGGAATTAATCCTAGAATAAAAACTAGAATCAAACACAGAAACTTGACTTTCTGAGCTTTCAAAACAATCTTTCATACATTCTTCTTCAATTTCTTTTACTCTGATGTGTGACTTTGGGAAAATGACACAAAGAATTGTTTGGCTTGTTGGTCTAGTTTCAATGGGAGAAATGTCCCTGTCTCCCTTGAAGGGAGTCGTCCCTTGGAAGAACTCGCTACACGGGTGGAGAGTGCTCTTGAAAAGGAGCTGAGCAACAAAACCGGTGATACTTCTGAGGCTGTTTCCAGCTCTGTCTCAGAGCAGAAACAGGTTTTTGCTGTCCCAAGAAGCCAGGATGGCAACATCACTGCCACTCTGCACAATCCCAGCACTGCTCCAGAGAAACCTAAAGGAAAGGCCCGGGTGGTGTTCACAGAGAGACAGTTAAATATTCTTGTCTTTAATTTGAAACATTAGCTTGAGCCAAGAGAGATTAAATCGTTGGAAGAGATGACAGGACTGACCTACAAACAGGTGAGTGTTTTTCAGCTTACTGAACATAAGAAATTGAATTCGTGTTCAATCTTGTCTCCATTGTACTGATTAGATGTTTTCTATTTTCTTCCATCTTTGGGTAAAAACTTGGTTTCAAAACAGAAGGAGAAAGTTTAGGAGGAGTTCACATCCTCAGCATCTCAATCAGGGCGTCCCATTTCATGTAAGTATCTCCTATTATTAAACTTTGATTCAGACAGGTGGGTAATTCATTCATTAATTTCATTTGAAATGTATTGAGTATAATTTGAAACAAGAACTTTGTATTGTACTTTTACTGACTGTGCTGTCTGTGATTCAGTTTCAGGGAGAGGGACAGCCCCCACTCAAGCAGCAGTACACCCAGCACCTGGAGATCAATTTAATCAGAAGTGGTGCAAATTATCAGGCTGTGGGCAATTTTGCTGCTGGACCTCAATGGACCTTCCCCACCTCACCCCAGTTGTTTGGCTGGTCGATGCCACAAGGCAACGGCAATTATGAATTCAACCCTGTTGCCGGTATGAACAACAAAAACTTGGGTTTTCACAACACAAGTTTTGAAGGAGCAAGTGCAGTGCCTTGCCAGCAGCTAATGATCCTTTTATTACAAATATTGTAATTTATATCAGATTTTTTTGTATTAAGTTTGAATCTTCTTGTCTTCATGTAGCTCAACATAACAGAGTCTCAGATTTGATCAACAGTTTGAGCTTTGATTAGAAGATTCTTAGAAATTATTATTGAGCTCATCCTTTAAATTCTTTGAAATGATCACCTTGGGTGAATTTTCGGCCCTTTATTTTTAACCGTTGGATTTAAGAAATATTTGGATTCAGCAGACTCTGGCTATTGTAAATACATTTTAGTCGATCCAAAACACATACTGGGAAATCAGAGAGAACACATTCAGAAGTTTTGTATATAACATCAAGAGATGAATTCATGAAAATGTGTTTTGTTTCAGTTTGTTGTACTTCCAGTATTTGTAAAAAATAATGTACATGAAGAATATTATCTGCCTTGTGTTTGAGAAACTGTAAATAAAATATTCGTTTCACCAATTCAAAACTAACTTTCTACATGTCTCCAAACCTTCTGTCAGAGACTGAACATCCAAATGTTTTACAGACCTTAGACCTCTATCTTTCCATGTTAACTTGAGCTACAATCCCCTATCACAGTCAAAGTATGAGACCCCGTGTCAAGCTTGTTGTCACAGTCTACGTCTCACTATGTCTCCTGATTTATTTTTTACGAATATGTTTTACAAATAGAAAAACTCAATGTATCGACAACTGCTGCACATGTAAGATAAATCCACATAAATCAATCATCTTGCGGCCTGTCTGTTAGGGAGAGTATGAGTGTGTGTCTTTGTCACAATTGTATTTGATAATGAGGGTGGGAAGCTGCAATAATGGCCCCAGGAGCCCCAGATGGGGCTCCCCCAGACGAAGCCTGAGAATCCCAGAGAACCTCAGGCCAGGGGCAGCTGACTCCACTAGTGGCCGACCACCCCTTTGTACGAGCCTGCCCCAGGCGCCCAAGGACACCTGCCTCCATGACCATGTCCCACAGGACCCAGGCCATGAACGATCACACACAGGCTAGTCATTCTCACACACGCCCACCCACTAATGACACACAAACCGACACACACCAGGATGTAGCCTGAGCGCCCTACGAAGTGAAAGATACCCCACCACCAACTCAGTGTTAAAGGTGTTGTGTTGGGAAAAAGAGTGTTCAGATTTTCAGCTCCTTCCTCTTAGAATCAGCTGAAATCAACAAATACTGAAGGAACTGATCTCACTTAATGGATTTAAGGTGATTTTAAACTTGACTGACTTGGATGCAGCTACTTAAGCTTGCAAATGTTTGTCCTGAATATTATTACATTTGTTTCTGACATGAAACACTTTTCATCACATTCATGAAGGTTTTCATTCTTTTTAGATTCTAAAGTTTAACAAGTTTTGGTTGTTTTAGCTTCGAATTTTTATCGCCTGTGTTTAATGTACTTAATTTATATATTTGTTTGTATATATGTGTTACCAGTTTATGCAGCTTCATCGGTTGTTTTGCTTGAGGTTTTCAATCTGATGCGTTTTAATTTTCACACTTAAAATAAAATAAATAGATAAATTAAAAAATTAAAATAAATAAAATTCTTCGAGCTGACACTTCCTGTACTGTGGCATAAAGAGGAAGTGTGATGGCTCGCCTGGTAGTGGTGTGCCACACTGCAAAACATGAAATATAAATGAGTTTGTCTGAACAGCACTTTGTGCAGGGGTCTGGGTCTGTCTGAGAGGTTTCCCTCCTCACTGAGTTTGTTTTGCTGCTTTTTCTGGAAAGAAAAAACTTTTCTTTGTCGTCTCTTTTTCTTTATAAACTGGTGGTGTTGCCACAGTAGAGTGTCTCGCGGTTCGTGGGCTCATCTAAAGGTAAGCACCGAGCAAACTTTAATGTGAGTTCAGTTAATCTTGAGTTTAGCTCCTGAATGAGGTCTTCTGCTGCTCTCCTCGGTGTCTGTTCACAGTTTATTGTGAACACGTTGAGAGAAGAGTGAGCGAGTGTTTGGAGAAAAACACCAACTAATCATTAGCTCAACATGCTGGGAGAAGTTGAGCGTTTGCTCGCAGAAAGTTGGAGCAGAAAAGTCTTTTCAGCAGCCCTGCAGCTGTTTTTCTGCACGCACCAAACCTCTACAGCCTCATTTCTATTTGAAGTGATAACAGGAAATGGATCAGAGAGATCTGCTGCAGTATCAGGGTCACAATAAATTTTATTGTCCAGCTGCTGTGGATGAACACAAACGTGGAATTCAATTGATTATATTCATATCTCTGATTCCCAACGAGGATAAGGACATGACAGGATGTGGGGAATATAGACCAATGTGAAATTGAAAACTGAAAACTATTGTGCTGATGAAAAGAAGCATTACAGTTGGTTAGTTTGGGGTGTGAAACTGGAGCTTTGTGGTTTCAGTTAGTATCAAAACAAATGAAAGAAAAATCATTTTCTTCTAAACATTTGTTGGAGAATTCTTGTTGTAAAAAGTGAAAGTTATACAATCTGTAAAGGAGAATTAATTGGATGAGATTTTTGGAAAATTCTTATCAAAACTCTTAGTTGCCTCCACATTGCAGCTGCAGGCTTATTGTTCAGGAGTTGAATGTGGTTTTAACCGAGAAATATGTAAGATCTAATGTCTTCATAGAGACAGAATGCCATAGAATTACAGGCAGTTTGAAGGCCTGTAATTATCAGGCTGTACTCAAGCCCATTAATTAAATCTGAAAACTGTGCTGTGACTCCAAACCCAATTACCCTCCTGGGAAATTGTGGCTAATGTCACACTTGGATCTGCTGATAGAGAAGTGAGTCAGTGTAACCTTTATTAAATCAGGCAAAACAACACATACTTATTTACTGTGGCGGCCTGCAGAAAGCAAAGCAATAAATAAATGTGGGGAAAGGGTAAGCTGAAGCCATGTGATGTTTATGTTAATGAATATAACACACTGACACATTTTGTCTTTGTTTTTATTGTTTATTAAAATACTTTTAAATGTCTATTTTTAGTTTAAGAACCATCTAGTCCAGCAGGTGGCGGTAATGCACCTTAAAGCTCTAACCGCCAAAGAAAAACCCAAAAGAAGAAGAAGAAGCCGCAGAGTTCCCGCTTCATTGCATTTGTGTTTTAGTTTATTGTTCTTCCTCATCTAAAGTGAAGCACTAAGGTAACTTTGATCTGAGTTCAGTCAATCTTGAGTTTAGCTCCTGAGTGAAGTTTTCTGTTGCTCTCCTCGGTCTCTGTTGTCAGTTATTTGTTAACCTGTTGAAAGAAAAAGCCTCTACATCAAGTCAAGCTGCTATAAACTAATTTACAAGAAGATATCAACAAATGCTAATGAAACACAGAGAAGAAAACTGTTATTATTAGAAGAAAGCTTTTAAATTAGCTAAGTGTAACCAGAGTTTCTGTTATTTTATTAGTCTGTTACTAAGCGCTAGTTAGCATCTCTGTGTCACTGTGTGGCACCTGCACAGTTTTTGAATGCAGTGTGCTATCCAAGCTAGCTAGCTAGCCCCACCCTTCATCCATATAAGGTCACTTCCGGCTCCAAAAAAATCCCAACATGTTGGCGGTAAAAGTGCTATAATGAAATACATTTATGAGAAAGGTAAATATAAATATATTCCAGGCTAAAACAGAGCTGCCTTTGTCTTATCAGCGCGGGGACCTGTGTTCTAGTTTTATCAGATTTACTGCAGTTTTTTTAAAGCTCCAAACAAAACTGAAATGGAGGAACAAAGATATATAGAATAGAATAGAATAGAATAGAATAGTCTTTTGTACATATTCAGCTAAATTGTGGGTGCTCCACACCAACTGTGCATGGAAAACAATATAAATAGTAAGACAGTAAGAATAAATAACATATAAGAGGAGTATATACAAAGAGGAGGAAGGCACACATTAGAGGACAGGTGGACAGAATGCTTGAAAGTAGTGCAATGGACTTGATACAAGTAGAGAATCAGAGTGTGACTGAGTGATGAGGGTTACTCAGATCATGGCTCAGATTTCTACACCCACTCAGATGGGATAATCTTCCACGGCACACCTCATCATTTCTCGCGGCACACAGTGGTTGGGAAACACTGTACTCGTTTATGCAGCTCATTGATTGTTCTGTTTTCGTTCTTGGCCAGGGCCTTTTTTAAGGAGGAATTGCTCTCCTGGTACTGGTGTGCCATACTGCTGAATTTGGTATCGGTGCTCAAACCTTTTGTGTCTGTTTTAAACAAGTTGCCCACCCAAGGAAGCTAAAGTTTGTTGTTTGTGCTCTCAGATGAACATATGAGACACTTTGATTCTTCGGTGCAGTGTGGAGCCTAACAAAGTTCTGTTTTGTGTCCCAGCTGATCAGCAGGAGGAGAAGAGTCTGACGGAGCAGCAGAGGAACATTTAAGCTACTTGGACTCAGCTCAGCCACTGTGGAGAAAACAATGAGTTCGACACAGAAGGTGACAGAAACTAGTGTTAAGAAATACTCCATTAAAAGCTGAAGTACTGATATATATTTTATGCAAAACTAACTGAACCTTGTGCTATATTAATGTAATGTAATAATCATGTAATAATACAATGCCTACATTGTAGAGGGTGACTTTGCCTCTAAAGAGGAAAATGGGCAGGGAAGAGGATAAGTGGGATTCAGCAGGTGAGAACCCTAAAATCAGCTGTAGTGGCTCAGTGTGGGGAAAAGAGTCACAGCTCACAATCATTTCTATTGAGAGCTCCAGTAGATTTTCTTAATGTACAGGCTGTGATCAGCTGACCTGCTGCTCTCTGTGGATGTACACAACTGAATTCAACCAGATGTCTGCAGATGTTTGATGAGTTGTCCTGGCTGATTTCCATCCTCTACACCAGGGGTGTCAAACTCAATTGCACAGGGGGCCAAAACTCAAGGCACACTTTAGGTCGCGGGCCAAACAAGATAAACATTTATTGAACACACTAAAACAATATTTTTTAAACATAAATATGAATAAAAACAGACAGGAATATTATTCCAGAATAAATAAACCTAAAAAAATAAACTTTAACTTTAAATGTTTTGATCTTCATAAAAATATATCCTGTCAAAATTATGCAAGTTAGAAATATGAACATGCTGCCAAAAACCCAGAAAAAATAAATGAAAACATACACAAGGTTCGAGCAGCTTGTAGACGGAGCTGGGGCATTGCTGCAGGAATGGAACTAATAAACTGTGCGGGCCATTCAGTGTCGTACTTTGCCTTGAGTGTACCATTACACTGCAGCTCCATCTGAATCTGCACAGGTGCAGTTTCCACGTAAATGGGTTGCGAAGCAGCTCGAAATTCTCTTTTTGTGCTTCACAGTCACCAAAGCGCCGTGCGAACTCAGTGCGCTCAGTTTATCAGCAAAGTGCGCCGACTTGGTTCAACATTACTTGGCAACAGGGAAAGTGAGGCAGGTTGCACTGGCGCATTTGTGACAGCTTCACTTGAAATGCCTTCACCGCATCATACATGCCATGTCCATGAACTGACAGATTTCCTTGCTGAGCTCCAGAGTTTTCCCCAACTCAGCCAAAGGACCTCTGTATGATAAGGAATGTCGGCGAACTCTGAATCTATTTCCCACATAGAAGGATGAAATTGACGGTGATTTAAACCTTTAAACTCAGATAAAATTTACAGTTTGCGTTACGGTGATCGTTACATGCTCCATTTTTAGGACTTTACCACACAGCGTTTCTTGGTGTATGATGCAGGATTGGATTTCATGTGTTACTGTTTAGGCTCAAATCAATTTGATCGTTGTTGCCCGCAGTGATGAAATAACTCCCCTCAAATGCCTTAAACCAGAAGTAACAAGCCTGTTTTGAAAATGTAAGGAGTAGAAAATACAGATATATTTTTTTAATGTAACGAGTAAAAGTTAAAAAACCCTTCAGGTTACAATCAGACTCTGACATCATCCTTCACTGAACCAAGCTAGTAACTGTTACATTTGATTTATTATCATTTAATAAATTAGACAATTATAGAAATATAAAATAGGAAACAGCAACAGGAAATACAAAAAAGTACAGACCTGGTAAACATTTATTACTATTCTGAGTGTGTTAGCATTAATATTTGTGTACAAGCAGGAGGGATGGGCATGATTTTAGAGTGTTTGAACAGTGATTAATTATTTTTAACACCAGGTTGGATGTAATGTGTTACTACGACCAGTAGGTGGGGATAAGAGACCTTTAAGGTGTTTAGTGCCACACTCCACCTTCAGGTTTAAAACTAGTGTTAATGGAGGGAGTTTGAAGCTTCAGTTTGTTCAATGAATGCATTTCACTCACTGCCTCTGTTTGTATCTCTGTCACTGCAGGACCAACATGGACCGAGAAGTCAGCGCTCTCAGGAGGCCGACAAACCTCACAGAAGAAAGAGAGATAAAAAATACACCTGTGACGAGTGTGGGAAGGATTTTACAAGGAAGTCTGAACTAAAACAACATCAGCTCATCCACACTGGAGAGAGACCGTTCAGCTGTGACTTGTGTGGAAAGTCGTTTTCCTGGAAGAAAGTCCTAAAAACACATCAAGTCGTCCACAGTGGAGTTAAAGCTTACAGCTGTGATCAGTGTGGCAGAGCTTTTACTCGAAGTAGCCACTTACAGAGACATCTAGTTACCCACTCTGGAATTAAGGCATACAGCTGTGACATCTGTGGAAAAACTTTCAGCCGGCTATGGAGCCGAAATATACACCTACGCATTCACTCCGGAGAAAATGTGTACTGGTGTGATCAGTGTGGCAAATACTTTACAATAGACGCACAGTTACAAAGCCACATGTTTACCCACACTGAAGAGAGACCTTATCAATGCGACCTGTGTGAGAAGACTTTTAAAGCTCCGCGTCACCTGAGACGACACCAACAGATCCACACCAGAAAGAGACTCTACAAGTGCAGTTACTGTGAGGTATGTATTTATATTTTTATCTTGTAATTTCAGTCTGACTGTTTGGAACAAGTCTGCTCATTAAATTGTGTTAGCATGTTAGCACTTCTACTGCACCGAAGAGTAGCTCTGAGCCATTATTCAGATTTTCATTTCAGTTATGATTTTTGTTTACATAATCATGAAAAACTAAAAATGCTGATATGATGCTGTTATTTAATCTTCAGGCAGCTTCGTGTTATATCATGGTGTTGTTATTTCTGCATAAATGGCCTTTGGTTTACAGCGGCTCATTCCTCTGTCAGGTGTAAATGGAATAAAATAAAACATAAAATAAGTACAAAACCAAACCATTCAGTAATCTTCTCTTATGGTTAACGAAGTTGTATCGTTATGTAATGATATTGTAGTATTGTAGCTGTAGTATCATTGCTTCCTTATAGTTTTAGTACTTTTAAACATTAGTGTTAAAATATCCATTTAATGTTATAATTGCAGTGTCATTGGAGGTAATAGTGTTTTTCTTGTATCCCGGTCAGCTGAGTGTTATAACTGCACAATTACAGTGTTATTAATGCAGTGTTAAATTAGTATTATTGCAGTGTTACAGTAGTTTAGCATATGTACCCTAAAAACAGTAGCGTGGTAGTACTTGAGTGTAAGTGAGATGTTACTGTAATATTAAATAAGTATTACTGTAGTATTATGGTGGTAGTATTGTACTTATTGTAGCCCAGTAAACTGAGTGTGTTAATTGAAACAGTAAAATGTAATTGGACGTCTGCAGAGATGCTCTTCATTTCAGGCGATGTTCAGGATAAAAGTGTTGAAGGACTGACTTACACTGTCTTTGTGTCTTTGTTTAGAAGCAGAGCGACACAGATGGATCCACTTCTCAACCCTGTCATCGCTGTGGTGGTGGGAAAGACTTCCGTTGTGACATCTGTGGAAAAACTTTCAGTCGGCAAGCCGGCCTAAAAATACATCAACGTAAACACACTGGAGACAAACTGAAATACTGCAAAGAATGTGGGAGAAGCTTCCCCACATCACGTGAGTTAAAACAACATGAACTCTTTCACAGTGGGGTTAAAAAGCACCTCTGTGATCAGTGTGGGTCATCGTTCACCACTGCGGGTGACCTTAAAACACACAAACGAGTCCACACAGGAGAGAAACCTTACAAGTGCAGACACTGTGACAAAAGCTTCTCATGTTCAAGTAATCGTAACGAGCATGAACGTACACACATGGAAGGAAACTACAGCTGTGAGCAGTGTGACAAGAGCTTCAGTAATCTCAGTTCATACTCCGCACACAAACGATCCCACGTTACTAATAAACTGTTTCACTGTTACCAATGTGCCAAAACATTCACTTCATTATCTGCTCTGTGCAAACATCAGCGTGATCACGCAGGGCTGAAATCGTTCCCATCACAGGATGACAGCGAATCTGAAGAGAGAGAAACATCCTCTTCTGGTTTCAGAGTCCAACTTAAAACCCTGGAGATCAGGCTCCACAGAGTTCAGATCGGCTCTCCTTAAAGATCTAATGAGGCTATGAATCAAACTGTTCCTGTAGTTCCATTTTAATCTTTATAAACTGTTGTTCTGTAGTGTTTGTGTTCAGTGGTTACCTTTTTTTTTTTTTTTTTTTTTTCAGTGGTTGGATGAAAAATCAGTTTCCTGTCGTTCAAGTTTCTATTGAATGTATTTTATTAAAGTTCTTAAAGTTCTTTTTGAGTTTTTTTTGTTTAAGTTCTTAAATAAAGTTAAAAAAATGTTAAATAAAGAATTGGTTTAACGACAAAGATTTTGAGCCATGATGTCATTTCCTGTATTTCAGAGTAAAGACTGAAGTGACAAATGGAAACACGTTTACAGTCATGGAATAAACACCGA
The DNA here is from genome assembly GCF_013358895.1 of Oreochromis aureus. Classification (NCBI taxonomy): domain Eukaryota; kingdom Metazoa; phylum Chordata; class Actinopteri; order Cichliformes; family Cichlidae; genus Oreochromis; species Oreochromis aureus. Next base: position 12,749,631 of record NC_052950.1, read on the forward strand.
TGGGTCACATGTAGGAAGTACTATTGCTGACCTGATAGACTCGACCTTGTTTACAAAGAAAGGAACTGATTACATGTGTCAGCAGAGGCTTTCAGGGTTGTTTAGAGTAGAGCTGATAGTCTTAAAGAGAACACGGGGATTATGACAATTTAACACAATGATCTGAGAAAAATCTGTTTCTTTCATTTTCACTGTATTCTGATCAAATTTCCAACATTCTTTTAACATTTCAAAAGAAACCTGCAAACCTTCCACTTTCACTCTGCTCTCCTACACTGACGCCTGACTGCTCGGGTGGATTCATTTAACCAGGGCTGTGGAATACGTTTTGGGCGCCTGGTTTTTAATGTGTTCACAGTGTTTAGGGTCTGAGTACAGGTTTCCTGGAACTGCGAAAGCAGCTCATCTGGGGTGGGCCCAATAAGTAATGTCAGGGTCAGTAAAGATTTTCTTTGTAAAAGTGGAGGAGAAGAGAGCAGCGGCGGGGTGGAGCTCGAGCTTTAAACTCATGCAAGAGAAACAAGAGAAACAGGTTTGTGATTAGAGAACACTGAATCCCCAATTTCCAAATTAAAAACAGATAAACCATATGATAACACCAGGTCAAGAGTGTGCTCCTGCTGGTGTGTAGGGCCTTCTACAGACTGTACAAGGTCAAAACACTGAATAAGATTTAAAAACTCCTGAGCAAGCAGCAACAGACATGAATATTAAACTCACCAACTATTATAATCTGATCCTATTTAGGCACAATTTCAGCCAAAAAACATGAAAAGTCATTTAAAAAATCTTTGTTAAACTTAGGCACCGATAGATTACTGCACACACAACCGGTTGAGACCGTCCCAGTTCAAATATGAGAAGTTCAAAGCTGGAGGGGAAACCAGTACATGGAGTTGTTTGTAGTGAAAGTTTTTTCTTAAAAACAGTCAGTATTCCTCCTCCTCTACCTGATCTCCTTGGAGCATTAAGAAATGAGCAGTCGGAGGGTAACGGTTCAGAAATAATGCTAGGCTCACCAACTCTCATCTGTGTCTCAGTCACAAACAGGAGATCCAATCCACTGGAAGAAAGAAAATCATTTATAAAACCACACATTTATCAGAGTCATCCCTGTTGGAGCTGGAGCCTGGGTAGAAGTTGTCTGTGTAGCCCACGTTAATGGGCGCAAATTCAAAAAGTTTATTCCACAACCCCTGTTACACCCCAGTCTAGGGGTACAGGAACATAACATAAGGGTTAGAAAGGAAGTGACCCCGCCCTGGTCCCCAAAACCACACCCAGAAGCCAATTTCTTAAGTGAAAGGTGATTTATTGTCTAAACTGAAGCTGAACTCTGGGGTGAACAAAAGCCAAAATTACAAACAAAAGCCTATGTGAAAGAAAAACCAAACAAAAGACAAATGCTACACCTAACTCTCTAACTGAAATAAACAGGAGAAAACAGTACAAGAAAATAATAAGGCAGCTCACCCCTTCTGCATCAGTGCCTATTTACAATGTACTATTTACAAGTGAAAATGTATCTACACACTATGTACAAAGCTCAGTAGGTCTCAAGAATCACACAGACAAACGTCACAGGGTTTGGAGGCCAAGGATGGGTCTGCTGCTGTCGGTTGCTGCCGCTGACAACTACTGGTGAGGGATCTTTTAAAACAGCCACCTGATGAGGGGACCAATCAGCCGTCGCCAGCTCTTCAATCAGGAAGGACCTGTAGATTCTTAAAGACACAGACAGAAACAAATTCTAGATGCCAGGGCTGTAACACCCCCAAGATGCAAAAACCAGTAGCTGGAGGCACTGAAACTCACCTGCTGTTTATATTTTAATGATGTAAGACCAAATGTCTGTCATCATATTATATAAGTATTCCTCACATATCAGCCATATGCTGTTTTTATACATTCTGACTGTAAACAGCTTGTACAGCTTTGATATTCTTTGACACCAGATGTGAGGTGATGGGACTGAATTTAAAGGTTTCTATGTCCCAATGAGACATTTACACTAACCAGTGACAGTATAACTGTAATATGTTTGTAATTTACATCCAAAATTTCTGAGAGAAATAACTGAATTTAAAAAATGGCAGACCTCAAGCCAGATTTAATTGATATAGATATATGCATGCATCATTAAATGTATGTATCCCAGATAATTGGTTTTCATCTTGTCATGGGAGACCCACCCCTTCCTCCCAAGTTAACTGCAGCCAAAGCTAACTAGTGGGGGTATTTACACACTCACAACCAGTGGGGTAAAAACAGCAACCAAGAAACTGGCAGCCTGCACGGCCACTGATGTGCTAGAAGCTCAAGAAACTAAGAGGGGACAGGAAGTTACATGACTACAAAGATCAAATCATAAAAGCCACCAGTACCCACACTGGAGTTCCCTGACACAAGAGCTCAATGACCATTAATGTGTACGTCCTCATCATTGAAAGAGTGGCCACTGACCTGTAGAATCAACTTTTTGGGATTTCCTTACCTGGATGATTGAGCACGCATCAAGGTATTTAAAGAAGCTACAGATTCTATTGAATTCTAATATTATCAGAATTCTAATTCTGATAATACCTTTATCAACATCCTTGTTTCCCATGACATGACTGGAAGCAGCAACTATGGGTTTCATTAAATTCACGACTTGATAGAGATAATAAATAAATAAATAAAAACATTTAAGAAAAAAAAGTGTAATTAAAAATATTTTTTAAAATTTAGGGACAAAATGCACAATGTGAGGAAGTTCAAGATTTACATCAGAGCATGTCAAAGTTTCTGCATGTGTTGGATTGTAAGAATAAATGATTTAACATATAATAAAAGAAATGATTAGTCGGAAGTTTTTCCTTTCAAAGCATCTTTCTAAACATGTGAACAGCTGCTCTTTAATAATCAATGTGAATCGAAGGCTTCTTTCAACACAAAATAAATGTAAGGAAACACACTTTACTGTTTCTACAGTTGACAACGAGCTTGGACCACAGTGATCTAAACTCATCCTCTACATTGGAAATGTAAACAGATGTAAATGTGGTTTTGACTGTACCAGAGCAGGGCTGTGTGTGTAGAGCACAGCCAGGCAGCTGAACACTGTATTGTTCTCTTCTTGGTCCTCTTTGAGTGGGAGACGAGCCACCAAAGCTGGCAACACCTGTCAGTGAACACTTTGCTAAAATGAAATACTTTCTCCATTTTTCACTTTTCTTGAGTCTCAAATATATTTGATATTAAAAAGTGAAATGAAATCTTGTGTTTAGTTTCTCATCACAGGTGGGTGTGTGCTTTCTCCTACACACATCAGCCAAGGTGGAGCGCCTTACCAACAACTAATGCTCAATATCACAGATATTGTAAATAGCAGCTAGTATCAATGACTGAGCTGACAGGATATCAGGATTCTGATCTGTTTTCTGTACTTTTAGTAAACGATGGGCATGGGGTGAATATTAGACCCTTTATCATAAAACCTGTTGATAAGAGAAATATTAGAATTCAATAGAATCTGTGGCTTCTGTAAATACCTTGATGCGTGCTCAATCATCCAGGTAAGGAAATCCCCAAAAGTTGATTCTGTTCATCTGGACGTAGCGTTTTCAGTAGGACAAACGTTTACAGAAACACGTACAGGTCAGTGGCCACTCTTTCAATGATGAGGACGTACACATTAATGGTCATTGATCAATGGTTGTTGATCAATGGTCATGACAATTTGCATATTAAGGATCAAGAAATTTACCTCACAGCCTTTGTTCACCAGTGATGGTAGTTTCAGTCATTATGCAAATGTACTGTTTAAATAGGTTGGGGAAACCTGCAGTCGACTGAATCTGTGGATTTTCTAAAACTTGAACTTGGTACTTGTGTCATACACTTGGAATATCACACTGAAGTTGATGAAGTGTTTTTATCATGTAAATAATTTGATTGTTTTAGAATATGATGTGCCTTGTGTATGAGAAGCTGAAAATAAAACACAAATCCCCCACCAGCAACACTGAACTGTCTACATGACTCCAAATGTGCTGTCAGAGAATGAACATCCAAATATTCTTCAGACTTCATGCATCCAACTTTCTATGTTAACTTGAGCATCAATCCTCTATATTCACACTCATAATATGAAAAGTTAAGCTAAATAATCTGAAGGACGTGGACTTTTCAAGTGGCCCTCAAAATAACGAAAAAGCCTCTAAAAACAGCCCCACTTTAATCACTTGAACTGTTGTCTTTATTAATTATTAAATAATGATGATATAGGAACCAACATCGATTCAGCTAATAAAAGTGAATCTCATCCCATACCATTACCTGCTGGAATTAAGTTACACAGGAGCTTAAAAATGTTTTAAAAATATAAATGATCTAATTATTTTAACAAACAAAACAGAATGCAATTCAATTACATTCTGATTCCTGTTTAACTAATATTTGCATCACAGAGTTTTCCTGTAATATAAGTTCAAAGATGACAGTATTAAAAGTGCAGAACTGTAATTTTGGGTGGACATTGCTGTAATTTTTTCAGAAACTGTACAATTCTGTGAGCAACAGCAGTTAATGATGGTCCATTTGAAGCTGAAGCTCCGGCACATGTGTCAAAGATAGCATCAGAGTGCTGCAGAAGCACTGTGTCGAGGCTTGGTACGTCTGTCCAGAGACCAGAGATCAGTGACGTCTGAAGTTTCATTCATTACTTCACTGCTTCAGTCCTTGATTCAATGGTTTATAAGTGAATCACTGGTGGGATTTGTGGTGTGTTTTACTGATTTTTTTTTTGCAAGAGATAAGTGTGCAACATATTGACAGATATGGAGTCAGCGAGGAAGAAAGGATGTTCTGCCCATTCCCAAATAAAATAGAATAAACTTATATGCTTTGTTTATATGTTACCAGTTCATAGGAATTTTCACAACCGAATTTATAAGCAATTCAATCTCCAAGGTCAAAAATATACATCAGGAACACACTATACATACAAGTTATGATATATTTTGTATAAACAAACTGGTCCATTGGTGAATTACATAAGCATGTGGGGAAGCGGCCTCACGGCGGTAGCATACTCCCAGCCTATAATAGGATTGTATATTATTATATATAATTTTTTTTTTTTGGTCTATTATGTTTACAAATGTCAAGAAGTCACAAGTGAAGGGAGACCACACCATGGCTCATGTTTAAACAAATTTACTCATCAAATTTATTCATGAAACAGACATAACATTGTGTCACACAGAAAATACAGGTTCAAAGCACCACAACGTTAGCCTGATATCAGACAGAATTATCACATGATATTAAACAGAAGCTGTGACTGGGCAATGATAATGAAGCAGTTCATTTCAAGTTGTAGATTCAAGCTGCTCTTCATACTTCTGGCCAATACAAGCTTCAACACTTCAGAAAGCTTCATTTGGCCATCAGTAACAGCAGTACTTTAGTCTACTTATACTCCAGACTACGAGTGCAATCAAATACACCTGCCGTCAATGAACCCAGCCCAATCACAGCCACTGGCTCACAGCAGTTGTGAAACAAACCCGCTCACACATCAGTGGCCATTTCCCACAGTAAATGTGGAGGTGAGTTAATATGCAGGTGATACCAGTCTACCATCTTACACAGCTGATTACAAATTTATAAATGAACTCTTGCAGCTCTCACTTTGACATCACTGTTATATAGAAATTGAAAACCTTCCACCCAATACTACAAACAGGTCATTATCTGTGAGATTACACTTTCTTTTCTTGAGACGTCAGTGGTTAAAATGAAAAACAGCAGACTTCCAATGATGAATATTTAGAAAAATAAGGTTTAAAGGTTTTAGTAGAGCTCATTTACTTGACTACTTGCTGAGTGCTTTTTTCAGTTTTCTAAATGATGAATCAACGAATGGGATCAATGAGGGGGGAGAAAAAAAAAAAAAAAAAAAAAAAAAAAAAAAAAGATTCTTTCAGTCCTGTGCATTCTTGTCTACACCAACTCTAGGCCTTAAAATCCACTCAGCAGTTTACCCTGGTATAATTGGCTTTTCTAAAGTGACTCATGGCAACACAGATGAGCTGAGCCATGTGGACCATATAGACTTGTGGATTTCTGGCAGCAGCCTTGAAGGGAGTCTTCCCATGGAAGAACTTGCTGCCTGGGTGGAGAGTGCTCTTGAAAAGGAGACGAGGAACAACATGTTTGAGACTGCTGAAGCTGTTTCCAGCTCTCTCACGGAGGAGGAACTGGGTTTTGCTGTCCCAAGAAACCAGGATGGCAGCAACACTGTCACAAGTACTACATGTGAGAAGGAAGAAAAGGCCAAGGTGCTCAAAGGAAGGACCCCGGGGCTGTTCTCAGACAGCCAGTTAAAAACGTCTATCACTTTAATCAGAAACATTACCCTGAGACATGGGAGATGACAGAGATGGCAGAGTTGACAGGACTGACCTACAAACAGGTGAGTGTTTTTCAAGGTTACTAGAACATAAGAAACTGAATTCATTTTGAATTTTGGGTCTATTGTACTCATTAAATTTCTTCCGTTTTCTTCCATCTTTACGTAAAGACTTTGTTTCAAAACAGAAGAAGAAAGTTTAGGAGGAGTTCAGATTCTCAGCATCTCAATCAGGGCGTCCCACTTCATGCAAGTATCTCCAATCATTAAACAGAACCGTTTCTAATTCAGTCATTATCTTGGGAATTCATTTAATTTGGTGAAATGTATTGACTATAGTTCCAAACAAGAACTCTGTATTTTGGTTTTACTGACTCTGTATCTGTCTGTGATTCAGTTTCAGGGAGAGGGACAGCCCCGACTCAGGGAGTACACCCAGCACCTGGAGATGAAGTTAATCACAAATGCTGCAAATTATCAGGCCCCCTATCATCATGTTGTGGGCAATTTTGCGGCTGGACCTCAATGGACCTTCCCCACCTTACCCCAGATGTTTGGCTGGCAATGGACATTATGAATTCAACCCTGTTGCTGGTATGAATGTACAACACAACTCCGGGCTTCACAATACAAGTTTTGAAGGAGCAAGTGGAGAGTCTTTCCAACACCTAATGCTCATTTAATTACAAATATTGTAATGTAGATCAGCTTTTTTGTATTAAGTTTTAATCTTCATGCAGCTCAACATATTAGAGTCTCAGATTTGATCTCTTTCAGTAAATTAAAGAAACAGGGTGAATTTTTGGCCCTTTAATTTTTAATCCATTGGATTTTAGAAATATTCGAATTCAGTCGACTCTGGCTATTGTAAATACATACTGGGAAATCAGAGGACACCATCAGAAGTTTTGTATATAACATTAAGAGATGAGTTCATGAAAATATTTTGTTTCATTTTGTTGCATCTTCCAATAATTGTAAAAATAATGTACATTATGATTGCAACACCAGTGTCTTCAGCACTGCATGGAATGTAAACAACCCCGGACTTCACAGTGCAAGTTTTTACAGAGAAAGTGGAGAACCTTGCTAACAGCTAAAGATGGCTGTAGCTACTGTTACTGCCCCCTTTTATTTGTGAATTATCATTCTGAAGCACAAGATGAGGATTTTTGCCATACTGGTCTCAAAAACAACATGGCAGAAATATGATGTGTGGAGGTCTGATTTTGAAACCACATGCTGGTGGTTTCCAGAGAAATTTAAAGAACTTCCACATCATCTGTTTTTCCAACATGGAATCTAGCTGGCACTGGCAGCATATCAGGTTTGCTGCGAATTTTATCTGATGGCTATTTTAAGTATTCTGTTCATGTTTGTTGACATGACAGAGGCTGTATTTGAAAGAGCACACATGTCTTAATTACACCTGTTAATATTTTTATGCTTAACATGTTTTAAGGCTGGAGGTTAGTCCAGGGTTTTTAATAAATATTTTAAGCAAAATGATCTAGACCTGCATCTTTTCTGCTATAAATATTGACTTTGTTAAATGAAGCACTGCCTGTTTCTCTACTGCCACCTTTTCTAGTCCCAAGTATTATTGAAATGCATTAATTTGTTAAAACTCTGAAATCTGGTGCAGTGTCTACACCTGCCAACTACAAAGAAGCATGAAGCCTGTCATGAAGTCAAGCTTCTTGTTCAAAGCCTTTACGTGCTTCCTCCAGGACACTGATATGGTTAACAGATGTAGTTCAGTGGAAAGAAAAGAATTCCTACAAGGTCAGTAGATCTGTAACAGTCTGGATTTCTTTAGAATGGAAACATTACTTTTCAGAGACACAGAGCTCAGAGAAAACTACAAAAGTGGGTTGCCCATACCAAAATAATCTAGATGGATAAACGGCACCAAAGGTAAGAGGAGAAAATATTGACAGTACTGTGCAATATTGGACGTCTACGACTTCAGCTACACCAGCACAAGGGAGGAGGTGGCCTTTCTGTACTCCCCCACCCTCTTTAACTGACCCAGTGTTTGGATACAAACAGGAAGCTCCATCACTGACAAAGGTGTTCAGGTAAGGCAGGACCTGCTCCTGTCGAGCCACAGTGCTGAAATTTCTCTACATCGTGTGCTGGTTTTCCTAAACTTCCTCCTTCAGTTCTGAAAACAAGTCTTCACCTGAAAAAAGACAAGAAAAAAAAAAAAAAAGGGATGGTTATGACTAGATGGTCATCATGGGTCAGCATATTTACTGTTATGCTTTGGCAGAAGTCCCTTTAGAACAGAAAATGATACCAAAAAAGTTATTAAATAATGACTAAATTGCTCACTCTTATACAGAATAGTATCCCTCAAACACTCTGCATTTTGGCTGCATTCCTCAAATTTAACACTAGATTTCACTTGAACCTAGCTCACTGGGCAACAATGCTGAGTACATACCTGTTGAAATTCTGAGAGATTCAGATTGATGAAAGTCATCCAAGTCTTCCACTCAGCCATTTTTGCAGCTTCACAGACTAAAAGATAAAACTGGTTTAAGTATCTCTGCTGGAGCAGGTGGTTTGTTGCAGAGGCTTCGAAGCATCTGTTTAAACCATCCTGTTTTGCAGCATCAACAACCACACTGATGTCAGCTCAGTGCGAGTTGAAGACATGATAACCAGTCATGTGTTCATAAACTGCATTAGGATGTGCCTGTTCAACTTCACCCACCTGAACCCAGGGGAGTGGGCACTGGAAAATCTCTTCTGGCCAGATTCTGTGGCCATAGAGCAGCTCTTGATGAGGGTGTGCGCCTTCCTTGTGAGGTGCTGTGGAGAGAAACAGAAATTGACAAAGAAAGTAGGCTTTAAGAAAACAACCATCCCAAAAACCAATGTGAATATACACTGTTCAAAAAAAAAAATAAAGGGAACACAAAAAGATGACATCCCAGACCTGAATGAAAGAAATATTCATATTAAGTACTTTGTTCTTCACATAGCTGAATGTGTTAACAACAAAAATCACAAAAACTATCAATGGCAATCAAATGAAACAACCCATGGAGATGAGAAATTTAAAAAAAAAAAAAAAAAAAAGGACATCAGTGTAATGTTTTAAGAGTTTCTACTGGGTTCTTGCAGGGAGAGCTGAAGCTCTTTTGAAGGCCTGTGGGTCAATCTCAACACATTCTTGACTAAACCAGTGACTGCTGAGGGCCTTTTTAACTGATTGAGGTCAGAGTGGGTGCAATCTGCAAGATCTTCATCTGACTGGATCTATACCAGATTGATGTTGAAATGTGCCAAAGAGATTTGAACAGATGCTCTACACCCAACCATCTGCTTCATACTTCCCAACAGCTTAAACCAGTTTCTTCAAACTGGACTGAAGTGGACTCCCTGTTCAACAGTGGAGGGAGAGAGCAGTGTCCATATTTCAGTACAAACATGCAATCGAATGTACCCACGCGCATTCAACTCTCAGCAATCAGCATCAAAGAATCCTCCTGCAGACAAACAGCCCCAAACAGGACATATATGCCAAATCTCATCTATTAACAACAGGGCAGCTTATTGTGCACATCCACCAGTAAATGAAGCATCTAACTTCAGTTCAGCAATCATTTAACAGCCAGGGCCTACCTCCGTGTCTGGATCCATATTTGCTGACTTAAATCCTCTGCATCCTTGATGCCATGCTCCATGTTGAGATTCTTCCATAGATGGATTTTTGTTGGCAAATTTCAGCAACTTCAGGAACAAATGAAAAGCTGCTAAGAACGTGAGACTGGACCTGAATACTTGTGTGACGCCTTCTCCAAAAACAGTGATTCTCCAAGATCTTAAATGTTTAGCAACAAAAGAAATCTACAGGGGGAAAAAAATCTAAAGCAACGCACACAAAAGAACCAAAAACTCAGCAACCCCCAAACATAAAGCCACACATCAATCCTCTCTGCTCCAACTGGCACTACTTCTTCTTTTACGTATTATTGGCGGTTGGCAAACAACTGCATGGTGCATTACCGCCACCACTGGTATGGAGTGTGGACAGAAATCACGCTCAAAACAAACAAACAAACAAACAAAAAACCCCACTTCATATCCTCCAAAACAACCTTCCTTCTCTCAAAAACTGAAACAATGCCTGATAACATTTATCCCACGACTCCTTCTGTAGCAACCCTACAAGATCAAGTTTCATAGCAATGCTACTGAGATTTTGGACCATCCAACCTACACTGCATGAACAGGTGCCTAAAATAGGCAATCAATACCGCCCCAATCACGTGACCCACCATAAACTATCACAAAATACTTTCAATACAAACCTCTTAAACATAACCATCAGAAATCACACAGTTAACAACAGCATGAAATCTGTATATTAAGTTCAGACAGGCCTCTTACAATCATAATCTACAATATTTGGTGGGATTGTTAAAAAGTGAGTGAATCTTTCAGAAATCTTGCTGCCATGTTCTTCTTCTTTGGGTTTGGCAGGCTAGATGCATCAGTGGTGTGTTACTGCCATCTACTGTTCATTATTTCCCAGGTCAGTCTTCTTCTGATTAAACAGGCTGGATTCGAGCTAGAAGCACAAAGTCAGCCTCAGATCCCTACATTGTCTTATATAGACTAGCACTGTGTAGATATTGTAACTGTGTCTTTGTTTTAGTGCAGCAGTCCAGGTTCAGAAGTGTGTGCATGTTGAACACAGTTTCTTCAGCTGATCCAAGCTCTCTGAACAACTTTCTTCATTGATGGAAATACTTCTTTCCTGACTGTATTGGTGCTGCCACAGTCACATTTGCCATCTAGGTGTTTTCCTGTGAGAGCCAGTCCACTCACGAATCCACGGTAGCCAGGTCTGATAAATATAAGTGTCTCTTCTTTTGCCAATAAACAACATTCAAAGTGTGATCTTGAGAGAACATTTAGGGCCTTAAGATTCTCTGCAGGAGAATGATAGACTGCTTTGAATTGAAAGAAAGCAACAGAAACTACAATAACTACTTTTATAACTGAGGTGTGCAGGAGAGCATCTTTGAATGCACATCAGCAAGATGCAGCAGAAAAACCAAACCAAGTACCACTTCTGTCAGCTAAATACAGGAAACTGAAGCTACAGTTCAAACAAACTTTGAAAGTTGGACAACAGAAGATTGGAGAAATGTTTTCTGGTGCGATGAGTTTCCATTTCTGATGGGACATTTGAAAGGTCAGAACTGTGTACCATCTTCTGATGACTGCTTCAAGTAGGATAAGTCATGTCACAAAGCTTTGACCATCTAGACCTGGTTTCTTCAACATCGCAATGACTTCACTGCACTCAAATACAATGGTGCAGCTTTAAGATGTGGCGTAACAGAAGTTTCACACGACTGATGTGCAGCCAACTAATTTGCAGCAACTGTGCCTTGTTGTCATGTCAACAAGGATCAAAATGTCTGAGGAGTGTTTTCAGCTTGTTGTTGGATGTAAATTATGATGAATCAAAGAAGATCTGAAGGCAAAAGAAGATCCAACCTGGTGCTACCAAAGTGTGACTAATAAATTTCCGAGACCATGTTCTGTATAACATTTCTTGAAAATGTGACATCATCAGCAGGAATTCCTGCTGTAATTTCTTCAGTGGCTGACGGCACTGTAGTTGAGTATACCAAGTTTTTTTTTGGTAACATTTAGATAAATAAACTCAAAGTATTTTAGCAGGCATGAATGACTTCCTGCCTGTCATAGTTTCAGATATACAGTGTTAGATTGGGTTGGGTACCTCTGGTGTATTATCATCATCTAAAAGCTGAATGTACAATATCAATCCACGTTCATTCAGTTAATGATTTATTCATTAATTTGTATTCACTTTGTATTTGTATTTTGCTCACATTCAGGAGAAACACCTTATGGCATAATGCTTTTTGGAAACTCTCAAAGGCAACATTACATGGATTATTAGACTCAGTGCTGCTCATTTATTGACTTGATTTTTCATTCTTGCAACTTCGCTGCTCTGACAGCTACACTCAGGCTCTGCTGGCCACCACCGTGCTCCTGCTGCATGGTGCCTGGTTGCCAGTGTTGGGGAGTAACGGAATACATGTACCGCCGTTACGTATTCAGAATACAAAATATGAGTAACTGTATTCCGTTACAGTTACCGTTTAAAAAGGTGGTATTCAGAATACAGTTACTTTGTTGAAATAAATGGAATACACGGCGGTACTTCCCTGTTTCATATTGTCGCAGGTCAGGACTGTTTGGGTTTGTTTGACAGCTACGTTCTGTTGTTCCAGGCGGCAGCGTTACGGTTGCCATGGTTACAGGGTGACGCGCTCTCTCTGCGTGTTTCCTGGGTGAGAGAGCGCTTTTTGTTGTTGTTGTTGTGCTAAGCTAAAGGCAGAATGCTACAGGCATAGCTCTAAAGCATGTAGCCTGATGGGCAGTGTAGTCCGTGCTGCAGGGAGATGGACTACCATAAGTCCGAGCTGTCACGGAGCAAAAACGGGAGCTGGAAGCATGTAAATATAATAATAACCACAGCAGCCAAGAAGAGTGCCTGACGAGCCCATTTGTAAGTAAGCTATTAAGACTCAACTGTACAGTGTGTTCGTGTTTTCCTCCGGAAAAAATAAGTTCTGTTGGAGCAGCCTTTCAACGCCTCTCTCTGTCTCCCGCAAGCAAAGTTGACCCAGACAACAAAGTAAAGCTAGTTTTCGGCTACCAGCCCGACACGAACCCACCGTATTAGCCAGAGGTCCCTTTACTACGTTTCGGAGCCGCGGACCTTCAGTAACAGTAATAAATCACAGCAATAGGACATTCATGTAGTTGTAAACAGCATGATAATATATTAAGTATTCCAAAGTATTCAGAATAGGTTACTCTCATTGAGTAACGTAACGGAATACGTTACAGAATACATTTTGGGGCATGTATTCAGTATTCTGTAGTGGAATACATTTTAAAAGTAACCTTCCCAACACTGCTGGTTGCTGGTATGCTTCCCGGTCATGATCATTGGTGGCATTGTGAGCAAGAACCTGGCAACCTCCAGCCACCATGCCCCATCCATAACATCCCTTGACAGACCCCAACACAGCCATGATACAAACATACATGGCCATCAGCAGCATCCTACACTTTAATTGAGCTGACTTCAGGTGTTCAGTAAGGGGATTTTAAACCATTGCACGTTTCATTTCAAGACTTCAGTTTCATAGGGCAGAGAGTAGAAAAGGTGACAATAAAATGTTTATTTTGGGGCTTTACCCCCAACATCAGACTTGTGAACAATTAAAAGCAAACCCAACATTTAGAGTCTTAGGCAGATAATCACAGAGGCAGAAACTTTTCAACGTATTGTAGCGGGCCAGGGCTGTTCGGGGTTTGTTCTGTTATTACAGTTATGAGTTTGTTGTCATGTTGTTATGGGGACGAGTGATGCGCTCTCTCGGCGACTGTGTTTCCGGTGAGAGAGCGCCTTTTCTTGTTGTTTATGTTGTTGCCGCGCTGAGGAGGGAGGTAGCGGCAGTGTTCTGGGCCGGTTATAAAATAAACGGGTGCTCCCAAAGAAACCTTTGTCTCCTCCGTGACTGAGCTCGCCACAGTATTATCTCAGGTTTCTTAAGATGAAGTATTCAAAGCTAGGGCTTTGAGCTAGGGATGTTATTTGAGGTATTCCTGGGAAAATCTTTGAGATCCATTTGAAAGCTCCAGATTCTTTAGATTATCTGTCTCATACTTCCAGCCTCCTTTATTGCCGTTGCCTGGTGGCATTGACCAGCCAAAGATCTGGGGCGAGTTGGGGAAGGTCCATTGAGGTCCAGCCGCAAAATTGCCCACAGCATGATGATAGGGGGCCTGATAATTTGCACCATTTGTGATTAACTTCATCTCTAGGTGCTGAGTGTACGACTCCCTGAGTGGGGGCTGTCCCTCTCCCTGAAACTGAATCACAGACAGGTGGATGGTCAGTAAAACCAGAATACTTCTTTAAATTATTGACGTTACATTTCATTAAATACAATCAATTCCCCGGATAATGACAGAATCAGAAACAGGGCTTTTTAATAATAGGAGATACTTACATGAAGTGGGACGCCCTGATTCACATGCTGAGGATGTGAACTCCTCCTAAACTTACTCCGTCTGTTTTGAAACCAAGTTCTTACCTAAAGATGGAAGAAAACAGCAAACATTTCATGAGTACAATGGACCCAAAATTCAATTTCTTATATTCTAGTAGGTTGAAAAACACTCACCTGTTTGTAGGTCAGTCCTGTCATCTCTGCCAGCTGTTTCATCTCCCTTGGGTCATAGTAACGTTTCGCATTAAAGTGATGGACAAGAATATTCAACTGTCTCTCTGTGAACACCATCCGGGCCTTTCCTTTAGGTTTCTCTGGAGCAGTGCTGGGATCGTGCAGAGTGGCAGTGATGTTGCCATCCTGGCTTCTTGGGACAGCAAAATCTTGTTTCTGCTCTGAGACAGCCTCAGACGTATCAGTAGTTTTGTTGTTCAGCTCCTTTTCAAGAGCACTCTCTGCCCATGTAGCGAGTTCTTCCAAGGACAGACTCCCTTCAGGGTCGCTGTCGTAACTCCACGAGTCTGTGAGGGTAAAGAGACAGAGGATAGTAAGCACAAGTCTATATGGTCCACATGGGTCAGTTGCTGATATGTTTTGGCACGACTGACTTTCAAACTGAAAAAATAAACAAAGGTTAAATTGATGAGTCTTGAATCCCAAAAGGTCTCAGACTGAAGAAGTCACTCATATATGAGTGACAAAACATTTCTCCCATTGAAAACATTACATCCAGATGAACGGAATCAACCTTTAGGGATTTGCTTACCTGATGATTGAACATGCATCAACACAATGAGTCTTAAACACAAAGTTTCCCACAAAGTAGGAAAAAAAGAGGTGGGATATTTGTACATTCTTTAAAACCAAAAAGCATTTAAAGTGGACTCTGATCAGCTGTGGAGGGAGAAACGGTGACTTCTGCCATCAGGACTTACAACACAGAGTGAAAGAGTATTTTTGCTCAAAGCTCACTAGGCAACAATGCTGAGTACATACCTGGAGAAAAGTGCATCCCATAATCTTCCATCTTTGAAATCCCAGTGATTAAAACAGGAAAGCTGGAATAAATATTTCTGCTGAAAGTGCTCCAAACCAAGCAGGAAGGTGCTGTGTGTCCTAAGGCTGACTTAAGAGCAATTCTCCTGGGCTTTTAAGGAGGTTTGTGGGTGTGGGCAGGAATGTGGGGGGTTGAGCTTCTTCTTTTGTGAGTTGCTTTACAAAGCTGTCAGGCTGTTACTACCAACTGGCATCATTTACATTTCTTTAAAATGCTGTTTCTCAGGTCTGAAAAAATAAAGTGCAGTTAGAAAGCAGCCGTACAAATGAGCTTTACCAAATCTTTCCAGCTCACACTTTATAAAATATGAAACACTTAATGCCTAAAATTACTTTATCGTTTTAATCACTGATACTTCAAGAAATGACAAAGTGTGATCTCCAACCGGGTCCAGAATATCTACTCAAGCTGACTTGAAGTGTGGGGTGAGGGGCTGATGACTCCTGACTCCTTGTAAATAAGTCTCTACAGTAAATTGGAACAAGATGGACTTGTGATGTATTTCTCAGAGTAACAAACGTTTTCCTCAGCTGCAAAGTCTCTTTTATTACTTTTATTAACATTAACGTTTTCTTTCTACTGAACTACATCCACCAGCTGTATCAGTGTGCAGGAGGAAGCACACATCAGGCTGTGATGAGAGACTTGAGCTCAAAATATGTCAAACACTTCCTTTGGGTAGTGGGTGTGACATGACACAGCGAGATTTCTGAGTCTTTTTTAACAGTATTTAACAGAAGCAATCCTCCTTTAATTGACCTAAACTGCCACACTGTTTTCACACATAAACATGTTAAAACTGCTCACAAGAACTATTTTGTGAGGACATCACTGGCTCCCTCACTGGTGTGCTCATGTCTGAGCAGCACTTAGCAGCTAATTACTGTAATGTACTTACTCCATGTTTGCATCAATTGACGCAGTATTAGATCACCCAAAGAACTTTCCACTCACATAGAGCATTTTTGCAAATGCATCCTCACGTTAATTTGACCTGCAGGCGTTCAGTTGCACCTCTGTGTAAACCCCCACAGTAGCTTGTTGAGGCCAAAACAAGGTTTTCACACTTGGAAAAACCATCAAAAAAATCCGACACCAAATATCACGATGACCGCTGACCACTCGTTTTGTCTTTATTAACTTTATTAAATGAAACAGTTTGAAAGTGGCAACTGAAATTAAATCAATTAAACAAACTCTGCATCTTTAATCGTGTGTTTGAAATACATGATGGACTATATAATGTGAAAAATTCTCATTTAGTAAAGAAAACCAAACCTGATGAGTTGCTGACTGTGAGCTGCAGCTGGTGTAAATCATGCTTTTTATGGATATTTCTCACTGGTGAGTTGAGAACAGTTTAGCCTGTTCTGCTTTCATGTCAACTAGATCTGTGTTAGATGATTTTGATTTAACTTCCTGCTCTGGTTGTTTCAGACAAGACACCAGTTTGATCTTTGCACTGATTATTAATTTACTTTCTATTATCAGAAGATTTGTGCACATAGTTTATAATTTCAAATGTATCAGAGCAAATACAGCTCCTCTTTAAATATATTTTGCATGGAATCTGCATTATTTCAGTGAGTATTGAAACCTGATATGTATAAAATGTTTTAAAATAAGTCAAATTTTACAAATATTACATACAAATAATGACTTACACCTCTAATTTAGATCTTTGTGATCATGTGGAGAACATTACTGAGTTTATAAGGTAGCAAATGGCAGCTTTGCCCTTCTTTGAAATGCACCTCTACATTGTAAAAGTCTCTGACACTAAAACACCCACATAAGTCAATGTAAACACTAGCAAGGCTAACGATCCACACCAACGCCCGTCATAAAGCCCACAGACACATGCATCTGGCCCCCTCTGGCTCATTCAGAATTAGAGACGCACCCAATTCAGCCAGTGACCACTAAACATACTCTAATGTGTCTTTTAGAGTTCCTGTATCACATCCTGCTACCTCTGATTAATTATCAAGTCAATGCAGACAGATGGCACCAGGGCCATGAGGTAAATGAGGGTGAAGGTGTTTGTGTTCACGTGTCTTAATTTGAAGTAATTTCAAAGAGACAGAAGTCATATTGTTTGCAGATGACACAAAGTTATTGTGGAAGTAACTTGGAACAACTTTTGAATGAACTAGAAAATGAATTTAACAAATTGAACACTTGTTTTTTATAATCAGTTAACACTGAATCTGAGCAAAACAAAACTCATACTGTTTGGGAGTCGTACAAATTCTATCATTAATAAACTGATGATAAATAACAGAGAATTAAAAGTATCTGAAATAAAACTCATTGCAGTGATAATACATCACAAACTATTGTGGATACTCCACATTATGAATATATCAGTCACCTATAAAACACACACTCATGTTTAATCACTACTGACACTTACTGACACTGTCACTTTATCAATGCTGGCATCATGCCCTTTGCTGCTAAAAGTATTTATTTATACCCATATTTATACCTACACTCTATACCCATACTCCATACTGGTACTCAGGTTGTTGCACTCTACTTATTGCATTATTTATCGTATTTATTTTATTACTTGTTATTCTGTCTTGTTATTCCTAACCACCCTAAATTCTGTATCTTTATTATCTGTATTAATTTGTTTCTTTTTGCTCTGGGACCGTGTGTACATAATTTCGTTCCACCTCATGTTAACATGTGATGCGAATGACAATAAAGCTCCTTGAATCCTTGAATGTTTTGAACAAAAAAGAGTAATAAGGATCATAAACAAAACCACTTCAAAGGAACCACCAAATCCACTTTTTAGCCTTTTTATTAAATACTCTTAAATGTAAAGACTTGGTTGACCTCAGAACTCTACACATAATTTATAAAGCAACAAACAAATCTTTGTCCCACAAAATTTAGAACTTGATCAGGATAAAGACCAAATCATGATGACCTGAGAGAAATCCTTATGTTCAGCAAGCTGGTAGTAAGTACTAATGTAAAATATCAAGTCTTTTTGACGTTGATAAATTGATGTGGTTTAAAAAGTCATGAAACATGACTTAAACCCCCAAATTCTTGCCCACCTCCACAAAACTCTTCACAAGCTGACTCAGGAGTATTGTTCTTAAGTCACTCTAATGATGTTACTGGCGTTAAACACAGCTCTGGTTTACAACATGTGTAATAATTTATCATTAAACAGAATTTTGGTGTTTTTCTAGATGATGATTTATGTTCTGATTCTAGAGTTGTGCTGGTTTGATTTTGTATTACGGGTTACATTCTTTCAAGTCTGTCTGTCTGTGTCAAGTGTGCGTCTTTGTAAATTGTTTCTTCTTTCCTGTTTTATTTTGATAGTTCCACTCCTTTGTCAGTGTATTCAGTTTTACCTCCCCCTGTCTTGTTAGCCCTAATTTCTCCTAGCTGTGTCTCCCACCTGTTTTCCATTCCCTGATTACTCCATTGTGTATTTAAGCCCCGTGTTTGTCTTTGTCGTGTCGTACTTTCTACATGCTGTGTGTTTGTCGTGTTCCATTGTTTCAGTTCCAAGTTT
Organism: Oreochromis aureus; assembly: GCF_013358895.1. Taxonomy (NCBI): domain Eukaryota; kingdom Metazoa; phylum Chordata; class Actinopteri; order Cichliformes; family Cichlidae; genus Oreochromis; species Oreochromis aureus. The sequence goes on from NC_052950.1 coordinate 12,768,716, forward strand.
TGGTTTTGTGAGAGTTATTTTTAAGGAGATTTTTCCAGCATTAAAGCTGTGTTTTGAGTTCCAGTCCCGTCTTTGAGAGTCCTGCATTTTGGGTCCTTTTTCCTGCCTGCCACACAGCCTCTCATGACAGAATGATGCGACCGCTACATGGACCCCGCAGCGTCTGATGAGCTTCGGGTGGACATAATTTATTCTGTGAATAAGTTATGTGACCTGTGGCTGGATCATCCGGAAGAAGAGTTTCAGTGTGCTGTAGCTGACTGGCTACAGTGACTGGTTTCCGGTCTCCCGTGGTTTCTGGACTCGCTTCACCCACTCATACAGGATTTTTTTCCTTAATGAGCTCTTCATCTTCATCCCCCAGCTGCTACCGCTTACCTACTCAGCTCGGCGAAGGATGTGCCGCCCGGCCCGCCGGACTTGGAGTTGCTTGACCCATCGACCACCGGCGCGTCACCCCACAGCCGGACTTCAGGATGTCAAAGCAGCCGGCTGTGGAGAGTGAAAAGGACACTTTTTCTGTTTCTTTGGACCTTGGGACTGTTTATTCTGGGGCTATGTGTTTTTTGCGTCAGCTGCCCAGCCAGAAGCTGCGTCAGCTGCCCAGCCAGAAGCTGCGTCAGCTGCCCAGCCAGAAGCTGCGTCAGCTGCCCAGCCAGAAGCTGCGTCAGCTGCCCAGCCAGAAGCTGCGTCAGCTGCCCAGCCAGAAGCTGCGTCAGCTGCCCAGCCAGAAGCTGCGTCAGCTGCCCAGCCAGAAGCTGCGTTTTCATCACAGCCACCAGTCCAGCCAGCTGTTCAGTCGCCCTCAGCAGCCCAGTCTCCTGTGTTGCCACTAGTCCAGCCATTAGCGCGGCCTGCACCTCAGCCATTAGCGTGGCTGGCAGTTCAGTTAACTACACAGGTTGCAGCTCAACAGTCTATTCAGCCACTATGTCCACCCACTCATTCTAAGGAGGAGGATAGCCCTGCTAAGACTTTTGTTGTTCCTCTAGACCTGGCCTATTTAGAGACTGTTACTCTCTCCAGGGTGTCCCCAGAGGCTGAAGCCCTCAGTTAACTCTGGACACGAAGAAGCCAGCGCAACCTGTTTCTCCTGGGAACTCATTCGGGTTGTCTCAGTGACTGGTCCCTGCTGAGAGGTCAGGGGAGTTAACTCTGCCACCGTTCTATGCTGGAAGCTCTAGTGAGCTCATTCGGCCAGCTAAGGACTGCATCCTGCTGTTACTGCCTGAGCAGAGCCTCTGTCCTGCGCAGCTCCAATCAGCTTCATCTCTGTTCCCCGTGGTCGGCCTCCAGACCTCTCTCGTCTCTGTCACTGGCCTCCGCGTCGGCCTCCTGAATGGTCTCATGACAGCTTTCAAATGAACCTTAAAGATTTTCCCAGGAATACCTCAAATAACAACCGTACCTCAGACTTCATTTTAAGAAAATTTAAATGATACAGTGGAAAGTTTCTGCCTCTGTGATTATCTGCCTAAGACTGTAAATGTTGGGTTTGATTTTAATTGTTAACAAGTCTGATGTTGACTACTTGGTAGTGATGCTAAAAAAAACCCCAATCATTTTATTTTCAGCTTTTCTACCATCACCTGAAGAACACCTGAAGTCAGATCAATTAAAGTGTAGGATGCTGCTGATGGCCACGTATGTTTGTATCAGGGCTGTGTTGGGATCTGTTAGGGGATGTTACGAATGGGGCATGGTGGCTGGAAGTTGCCAGGTTCTTGCAATATTCTTACAATAAGAATAATAAATACGATAAAATAATAAACATAGCAAAAACAATAAAATATAAGTAAATACAAGTCAGTTAAGTCAATTCAGATTGATGAAAGTCTGACTTTCATCAATCTGAATCTCTCAGAATCTCAACAGGTATGTACTCAGCATTGTTGCCCAGTGAGCTAGGTTCAAGTGAAATCTGGTGTCAAATTTGAGGAATGCAGCCAAAATGCAGAGTGTTTGAGGGATACTATTCTGTATAAGAGTGAGCAATTTAGCCATTATATTTTTTGGTATCATTTTCTGTTGTAAAGTGACTTGTGCCAAAGCATAACAGTAAATATTCTGACCCATGTGGACCATATAATCATTCCTTTTTTCTCTCATCTTTTTTTCAGGTGAAGACTTGTTTTCAGAACTGAAGGAGGAAGTTTAGGAAAACCAGCACATGATGTAGAGAAATTTCAGCACTGTGGCTCGACAGGAGCAGGTCCTGCCTTACCTGAACACCTTTGTCAGTGATGGAGCTTCCTGTTTGTATCCAAACACTGGGTCAGTTAAAGAGGGTGGGGCAGTACAGAAAGGCCACTTCCTCCCTTGTGTTGGTGTAGCTGAAGTCGTAGACATCCGATATTGCACAGTACTGTGTCAATATTTTTCCTCTTGCCTTTGGTGCCGTTTATCCATCTAGATTATTTTGGTATGGGCAACCCACTTTTGTAGTTTTCTCTGAGCTCTGTGTCTCTGAAAAGTAATGTTTCCATTCTAAAGAAATCCAGACTGTTACAGATCTACTGACCTTGTAGGAATTCTTTTCTTTCCACTGAACTACATCTGCTAACCATATCAGTGTCCTGGAGGAAGCACGTAAAGGCTTTGAACAAGAAGCTTGACTTCATGACAGGCTTTATGCTTCTTTGTAGTTGGCAGGTGTAGACACTGCACCAGATTTCTGAGTTTTAACAAATTCATGCATTTCAACAATACTTTGAACTAGAAAGGTGGCAGTCAAGAAACAGGCAGTGCTTCATTTAACAAAGTCAATATTTATAGCAGAGGAGATGCAGGTCTAGATCATTGGACTTAAAATATTTATTAAAAACCCTGGACTAACCTCCAGCCGTGAAACATGTTTAGCATAAAAATATTAACAGGTGTAATTAAGACATGTGTGCACAAAGTCTTTCAAATACAGCCTCTGTCATGTCAACAAACATGAACAGAACATTTAAAATGGCCGTCAGATAAAATTCACAGAAAACCTGGAGCAGCAGCAGTTGTTGCCATCCTGGTTTCTTGGGACAGCAAAACCCTGTTCCTCCTCTGAGACTGAGCTGGAAACAGCTTCAGCAGTCTCAAAGATGATGTTGCTCGTCTCCTTATTAAGAGCACTCTCCACCCATGCAGTGAGGTCTGCCATGGGGAGACTCCCTTCAAGGCTGCTGCCAGAACTCCACAAGTCTATATGGTCCACATGGGTCAGCTCATCTGTGTTGCCATGAGTCACTTTAAAAAATTTATACCAGGGTAAACTGCTGAGTGGCTTTTAAGGCCTAGAGTTGGTGTAGACAAGAATGCACAGGACTGAAAGAATCATTTGTTTTTCCCCTCATTGATCCATCATTTAGAAAACTGAAAAAAGCATTTAGAAAGTGGTCAAGTAAATGAGCTCTACTAAAACTTTCCACTTTATTTTTCTGAATATTCATCGTTATCTGCAATTGATCATTTTAACCACTGATGTCTGAAGGAAAAAAAAGTGTAATCTCACAGATAATGACCTGTTTGTAGTCTTGGGTGGCAGGTTTTCCATTTCTTTATACCAGTGATATCAAAGTGAGAGCTGCAAGAGGTCGTTTATAAATTTGTAATCAGCTGTGTAAGATGGTAGACTGGTATCACCTGCATATTAACTCACCTCCACATTTACTGTGGGAAATGGCCACTGATGTGTGAGTGGGTTTTTTTCACAACTGCTGTGAGCCAGTGGCTGTGATTGGCCTGGGTTCATTGAAGGCAGGTGTATTTGATTGCACTCTAGTCTACTTATACTCCAGACTACAAGTACTGCTGTTACTGATGGCCAAATGAAGCTTTCTGAAGTGTTGAAGCTTGTATTGGCCAGAAGTATGAAGAGCAGCTTGAATCTACAACTTGAAATGAACTGCTTCATTATCATTGCCCAGTCACAGCTTCTGTTTAATATCATGTGATAATTCTGTCTGATATCAGGCTAACGTTGTGGTGCTTTGAACCTGTATTTTCTGTGTGACACAATGTTATGTCTGTTTCATGAATAAATTTGATGAATAAACTTGTTTAAACATGGGCCATGGTGTGGTCTCCCTTCACTTGTGACTTCTTGACATTTGTAAACATAACAGACCAAAAAAATACATTGTGTCATACACTATTATATATAATCCTATTATAGGGTTGGGAGTAGGCTACCGCTGTGAGGCCGCTTCCTTATGTATATTTTTGACCTTGGAGATCGAATTGCCTATAAATTAGGTGGTGAAAATTCCTATGAACTGGTAACATATAAACAAAGTATATAAGGTTATTCTGTTTTATTTGGTAATGGGCAGAACATCCTTTCTTCCTCGCTGACTCCATATCTGTCAATATGTTTCACACTGATCTCTTGCAAAAAAATCAGTAAAACACACCACAAATCCCACCAGTGATTCACTTCTTTATAAACCATTGAATCAAGGACTGAAGCAGTGACGTACTGAATGAAACTTCAGACGTCACTGATCTCTGGTCTCTGGACAGACGTACCAAGCCTCGACACAGTGCTTCTGCAGCACAGTGATGGTATCTTTGACACGTGCTGGATTTTCAGCTTCAAACGGACCATCATAAACTGATATTACAGGAAAACCCTGTGATGCAAATATTAGTTAAACAGAAATCAAAATGTAATTGAATTGCATTCTGTTTTGTTTGTTAAAATAATTAGATCAGTTATATTTTTAAAACATTTTTAAGCTCCTGTATAACTTAATTCCAGCAGGTAATGGTATGGGATGAGATTCACTTTTATTAGCTGAATCAATTTTGGTTCCTATATCATCACTATTTAAAAATAAATAAAAACAACAACAGCAACAACAGTTCAAGTGATTAAAGTGGGGCTGCTTTTGGAGGCTTTTTTGTATCTTTGAGGGCCACTTGAGTCCACGTCCTTCAGATTATTTAGCTTAACTTTTCATATGAGTGTGAATATAGAGGATTGATGCTCAAGTTAACATAGAAAGTTGGATGCATGAAGTCTGAAGAATATTTGGATGTTCAGTCTCTGAGAACACATTTGGAGTCATGTAGACAGTTCAGTGTTGCCGGTGGGGGATTTGTTTTATTTCCAGCTTCTCATACACAAGGCACATCATATTCTAAAACAATCAAATTATTTACATGATAAAACACTTCATCAACTTCAGTGTGATATTCCAAGTGTATGACACAAGTACCAAGTTCAAGTTTTAGAAAATCCACAGATTCAGTCGATTGCAGGTTTCCCCAACCTATTTAAACAGTACATTTGCATAATGACTGAAACTACCATCACTGGTGAACAAAGGCTGTGAGGTAAATTTCTTGATCCTTAATATGCAAATTTTCGTGACCATTGATCAACAACCATTGATCAATGAGTATTAATGTGTACGTACTCATCATTGAAAGAGTGGCCACTGACCTGTACGTGTTTCTGAAAACGCTACGTCCAGATGAACAGAATCAACTTTTGGGGATTTCCTTACCTGGATAATTGAGCACGCATCAAGGTATTTACAGAAGCCACAGATTCTATTGAATTCTAATATTTCTCAAATCAACAGGTTTTAAGATAAAGGGCCTAATATTCACCCCATGCCCATCGTTGACTAAAAGTACAGAAAACAGATCAGAATCCTGATATCCTGTCAGCTCAGTCATTGATACTAGCTGCTATTTACAATATCTGTGATATTGAGCATTAGCTGTTGGTAAGGCTCTCCACCTTGGCTGATGAGTGTAGGACAAAGCACACACCCACCTGTGATGAGAAACCAAACACAAGATTTCATTACACTTTTTAACACCAAATATTTATAATATATTAATATATTTAATATATTAATACCAGTATTTCATTCTAGCAAAGTCCTCCTTTATTGGAAGAAAAATCATTACAGATTCATGTTGACTTTCCAACAGTTACACCATATAAAAAGTGGACTTTATCAATCACTTACACAAGCCTTATCTACCCCACCAACTTCGACCAAGCAAATTGTTGTATTTTCTTATTTTGTAAAACTGTAAATGATGCAGAAGTTCACTGAGTCTTATCAAACCTGCCTCTGCTTTAACTTTTAATTAACTTAATAAACTTGATAATTAAAATAAAATCCTGAAAAAATAAAATTATTGTCCAGTATATCAGAAATGTTCATCTTAAGGCTTCAGAATGATAGTTGAGAAATGAAAGAGAGATGTAACAGTAGCTACAGCCATATTTAACTGTTAGCAAGGCTCTCCACTTTCTCTGTAAAAACTTGCACAGTGAAGTCCGGGGTTGTTCACATTCCATGCAGTGCTGAAGACACTGGTGTTGCAATCATAATGTCAGTTGCCTGGTGGCATCTGGGGTGAGTTGTGGAGGGTCCATTGAGGTCCAGGGACAACATTGCCCACAGCATGAGGAAAGTGGGCCCATTCTCATGAAGCTGATGTCCAGTTGCTCGCTGAGTGAGGACGCTCCCTGAAACTGAATCACAGACACATGCACAGTCAGTAAAACCAAAATACAGAGCCCTTGTTTTAAATTATAATCAATACATTTCATCAAATTAAATGAATTCCCCAGATAATGACTGAATTAAAAACAGTTCTGTTTAATAATTGGAGATACTTACATGAAGTGGGACGCCCTGATTGAGATGCTGAGAATCTGGACTCCTCCTAAACTTTCTCCTTCGGTTTTGAAACCAAGTCTTCACCTAAAGATGGAAGAAAACGGAAGAAATTTAATGAGTACAATAAACCCAAAATTCAAAATTAATTCAGTTTCTTATGTTCTAGTAACCTTGAAAGACACTCACCTGTTTGTAGGTCAGTCCTGTCAACTCTGCCAACTCTGTCATCTCCCGTGGGTCAGGGTAAAATTTCTGATTAAAGTGATTGACAAGAGTTTTTAACTGGCTGTCTGAGAACAGCCCCCGGATCCTTCCTTTGAGCACCTTGGCCTTTTCTTCCTTCTCATGCGTAGTACTTGTGACAGTGCTGCTGCCATCCTGGTTTCGTGGGGCAGCAAAAACCAGTTCCTCCTCCGTGAGAGAGCTGGAAACAGCTTCAGCAGTCTCAAACATGTTGTTGCTCATCTCCTTAGCGAGAGCTGCCTCAGCCCATGCAGCGAGTTCTTCCAAGGGAAGACTCCCTTCAAGGCTGCTGCCAGAAATCCACAAGTCTGTGAGGATAGAAAGACAGAGGCCAAGTAAGCACAAGTATATATGGTCCACAGGGGTCACCGTGGCTACTGATATGTTTTGGCACAGTTGAGTTTTTTAACAGAAAACAATACAAAAAGGATAAACTGATGAGCCTCACACAAACTTGGAAAAAAACAAGTGGTGGGATATTTGTGCATTCTTTAAAACCAAAAAGGATTTAAAGTGGACTCTGTTCAGCTGTGGAGGGAGAAATGGTGACTTCTGCCATCAGGACTTATAACACAGAGTGAAAGAGTATTTTTGCTCAGAGTTGTCTTAGAGGTTAGCCAACTCTGTTCATATTAGCTCACTACGCAACAATGCTGAGTACATACCTGGAGAAAAGTGCATCCCATAATCTTCCATCTTTTAAATCCCAGTGATTAAAACAGGAAAGCTGGAATAAGTATCTCTGCTGAAAGAGCTCCAAACCAAGCAGGATAGTGCTATGTGTCCCAAGACCAACTTAAGAGCAATTCTCCTGGGCTTTTAAGGAGGCTTGTGGGTGTGGGCAGGAATGTGGGGGGTTGAGCTTCTTCTTTTGTGAGTTGCTTTACAAAACAGTCAGGCAGTTTCTACCAACTGGCATCATTTACATTTCTTTAAAATGCTGTTTCTCAGGTCTGAAAAAAGAAAGGACAATTAAAATTGTAGCCATACAAATGAGCTTTACCAAATCATTCCAACTCAAACTTTATAAAATATGAAACACTTAATGCCTAGAGTTACTTTATCTTTTTGATCAGTGATGCTTCAAGAAACGACAAAGTGTGATCTCACACTCAGATTCTTGGTGTCATGGCTGTTTGGGGAATTTTGTTATTCTAAACCAGAGCTGTGTTTAACTCCAGTAACATCATTAGTGACTTAAGAACAATTCTCCTGAGTCAGCTTGTGAAGAGTTTTGTGGATGAACAATTTATGGGTTTAAGTAATTTTTCATGACCTTTTAAAGAACATCAATTTATCAAAGTCAAAACGACTTGATATTTTACATTAGTCCTTACTACCAGCTTGCTGAACATAAGGATTCCTTTCAGGTCGTCATGATTTGGTCTTGTTCTGATCAACTCCTAAATGTTATGTGTCAAAGATTTGTTTGTTGCTTTAGTCATTATTTGTGTACTTCTTATGTCTTATCAGATCTTTAAATGTAAGAGTATTTAATTTCATACAAAGTGAATTTGATGGTTCTGTTGAAGTAGGTTTTATTTTTGATCCTTGTCCTCTTTTTTACAGAATGTATTTAGCACTGGTGTGTTTCATTGTTTTTTTTCTACATTTCTGTACACTATATCATATAAGGAAATATGATGGAAAAATACAAAGTATGTAATGATGTTTGATTTATGAAGTCACTTTCACTTTATAAAGATTTGGAACACATTTTGATATTTTGACTTTACTGTTATTTCTGGACTTTATGCTTTAAGTTAGACATGTCAACACAAACACCTTTACCCACATTTATCTCTCATGGCCCTGGTGCCATCTGTCTGCATTGATTTGATAATTAATCAGAGGTAGCAGGATGTGATACAGGAACTCTAAAAGACACATTAGCGTATGTTTAGTGGTCACTGGCTGAACTGGGTGTGTCTCTGATTACGAATGAGCCAGAGGGGGCCAGATGTATGTGTCTGTGGGGTTTATGGGCGGCGTTGGTGTGGAGCGTTAACCTTGCTATTGTTTACATTGACTTATGTGGGTGTTTTATAATTTCAGACACTTTTACAATATAGAGGTGCTTTTCAAAGAAGGTGAAAGCTACCATAAAACTCTAGAAAATTCTCCAAATGACCTGCAGCAAATAGATCTATAGATCTAATAGAAAGTGAAGTACAGATCAGTGTTCAGATCAGAGATTAGTTTTGACCAGGAACATAAATGTAGTTTGCATGAAACATGTCAACAGATGTGGTTGACATGAAAGCAGAACAGGCTGAACTCAAGTATCATTTGTTATTACAGTGAGTGAAAGAAGTGGGTCAGTGAGAAATATCCATAAAGAGCATGATTTAGCACTAGCTGCAGCTCACAGTCAGCAACTCATCAGTTGTGTTGATTATAATAAATGAGAATTTCCTCTTCAGGCTCACAGCTCACAGAACTGTACAGTTTCTGAGAAAAGTCCAGATTACAGTACTGTACTTCTAATACTGTCATCTTTGAACTGATATTACAGGAAAACTCTTAGAAGTGATGCAAATATTAGTTAAACAAGAATCAAAATGTAATTGAATTACATTCTGTTTTGTTTGGTGAAAAACAGATAAGAAGTTTAAAAAGTCACATTTTTTAAACTCCTATATAAGTTAGTTCCAGCAGGAAACTATATGGGACTTTTATTGGCTGAAACAATTTTGGGTTAATTCTATAGGACTAGATTGAGCTACATGAAGAGAAGAACGATTTCTTTTTACTAAAAACTCACAGAAAACCTGATATGCTGTCAGTTCAATCGTTGTTTCTCCCTGGCATCATTTACATTAGCCGTTATTAAAGGAGCATTAGCTGTTGGCAACACTCTCCACTTTCTATTTCCAAACTTGCACTGTGAAGCCCAGTGTTGTTCACATTGATAGCAGCTCTGAAGACGCTCGGGTTTAATTCATGATGGCCGAGGCCTGGTGACATGGACCAGCCAAACATCTGGGCGAGTTGGGGAAGCTTGACTGTGATTCGGGCACAATGTTTCCCACAGTGTACAGATAGAGGGGATGATTATATTGTGGGTTTTGATAAAGGTTAAGATTAAAGTGATGGAGAAGAATTTTTTCATCTATGTGAGAAAATCCCCTTGGCCTTTCCTTCATCCTCAAACATAGTGCTTGACATCTGTGGAGTATGCAGAGTGACAGTGTTGTTGCCATAATGGTTACTTGAGGCTTTTCCCCTCCTCTATTTATTGCTGAAGACTTAAAAAATAAGTAGTAAGTTTAAAAGAAGTAACAAAGATGCCAGCTTGTGCTGAGAGCATGGGCTTATTCCTGTATCTGGATCCATATTTGCTCACTTTTTCCTCTCCAGCCTTGATGTGATGCTCGACGTAGAGATGCTTCCTCAAATGGGTTTTTGTTAGCAAATTGGAGCAACTTCAAGAACGAACTAAACGTCTCTGAGAAGCTGAGACTGGGCCAGCATACTTGTGTGGAACCTTCTTTAAGTCTCAGTGATTCACTGAGATAGAAAACAACTTGAAAGAGTGAGTGATGAATGAAAGCAAAGAAATTAAACAAACTTCATGCTTCATGCTGATAGGAAGGCAGCAGAGACTAAAAATAACCACACATTAAAAGCAAACTGTACAGAAGACCATCTCTGAGAGCACAACATGTCAGAACTTGAAGCACATGGACTAGAAGCAGCAGAAGACCACACTGGCTACAACAATTGTCAGCAAAGAAAAGCAAACTGAGGAAACAGACTCACAAATAGTATGGAATTTGCTTTGTTGAGATTCAGTGTTAATTGATTATTTAAAAAAAACAACTCTTCAATTTTTTTAAAATTCATTTTCTAGTTCATTCAAAAGTTGTTCCAAGTTACTTCCACAATAACTTTGTGTCATCTGCAAACAATATGACTTCTGTCTCTTTGAAATTACTTCAAATTAAGACACGTGAACACAAACACCTTCACCCTCATTGATCTCTCATGGCCCTGGTGCCATCTGTCTGCATTGACTTGATAATTAATCAGAGGTAGCAGGATGTGATACAGGAACTCTAAGAGACACATTAGCGTATGTTTAGTGGTCACTGGCTGAACTGGGTGCGTCTCTAATTCTGAATGAGCCAGAGGGGGCCAGATGCATGTGTCTGTGGGTTTATGACGGGCGTTGATGTGGATCGTTAGACTTGCTGTTGTTTACATTGACTTATGTGGGTGTTTTAGTGTCAGAGACTTTTTACAATGTAGAGGTGCATTTCAAAGAAGGTGAAAGCTGCCATTTGTTACCATATAAACTTATAAATGTTCTCCGCATGATCAAAAATATCTAAATTAGAGGTGTAAGTCATTATTTGTATGTAATATTGGTATAATTTGGCTTATTTTAAAACATTTTACACATATCAGGTTTCAATACTCACTGAAATAATACAGATTTCATGCAAAATATATTTAAAGAGGAGCTGTATTTGCTGTGAGACATTTGAAATTATAAACTATGTGCACAAATCTTCTGATAATAGAAAGAAACAACCAGAGCAGGAAGTTAAATCAAAATCATCTAATCTTCTTATATATGTTGTTATAACTCTTTTAAAGTCACGAATGCATTTATCTGCAATGAATTTTCCTCCAATGAGGACAGTGGTAGAATGAAATGCTGCTTCTGTTAAATGCTGTTAAAAAAAGACTCAGAAATCTCGCTGTGTCATGTCACACCCACCAACCAAAGGAAGAGTTTGACCTGTTTTGAGCTCAAGTTTCTCATTACAGCCTGATGTGTGCTTCCTCCTGCACACTGATACAGCTGGTGGATGTAGTTCAGTAGAAAGGAACAAGTTCCCACATTAAAATGTTAATAAAAGTTTGTGGATTTCTTTTTGAGTCAGGCGTGATTTCTAAAAAGAGACTTTGCTGCTGAGGAAAACTTTTGTTACTCTGAGAAACACATCACAAGTCCATCTTGTTCCAATTTACTGTAGAGACTTATTTACAAACCTGGGCAACAATCTAGATGGATAAACAGAACTACAGTACTACTTCAGGACTCTAAAAATGTCACCAAACAAAACTGAATCCATTTCACTGACATTACAATTCCTGTTGAAAAGCCAGGATGGCTAAACTTAAGCTTAATCTTGAATTATCAGGGATTAAAATGATAATTTATTTTATTTTATTTTAGGCATTAAGTGTTTCATATTTTATAAAGTGTGAGTTGGAAGGATTTGGTAAAGCTCATTTGTATGGCTGCTTTCTAACTGCACTTTCTTCTTTCAGACCTGAGAAACAGCATTTTAAAGAAATGTAAATGATGCCAGTTGGTAGAAACAGCCCGACTGCTTTGTAAAGCAACTCACAAAAGAAGAAGCTCAACCCCCCACATTCCTGCCAACACCCACAAACCTCCTTAAAAGCCCAGGAGAATTGCTCTTAAGTCAGTCTTAGGACACACAGCACCTTCCTGCCTGGTTTGGAGCTCTTTCGGCAGAAATACTTATTCCAGCTTTCCTGTTTTAATCACTGGGATTTCAAAGATGGAAGATTATGGAATGCACTTTTCTCCAGGTATGTACTCAGCATTGTTGCCTAGTGAGCTAATATGAACAGAGTTGGCTAACCTCTAAGACAACTTTGAGCAAAAATACTCTTTCACTCTGTGTTGTAAGTCCTGATGGCAGAAGTCACCATTTCTCCCTCCACAGCTGAACAGAGTCCACTTTAAATCCTTTTTGGTTTTAAAGAATGTACAATTATCCCACCACTTTTTTCCCCCAAGTTTGTGTGACTCATTGTCTTGATGCATGCTCAATCATCAGGTAAGTAAATCCCAAAAGGTTGATCTAGTTCATCTGGACGTAATGATTTAAGATTCATCAATTTAGCCCTTTTTATTTTTTCTGTTAAAAAGTCAGTCATGCCAACACATATCAGTAATTGACCCATGTGGACTTGCTTACCTCCTTACTTGGCCTCTGTCTCTTTACCCTCACAGACTCGTGGAGTTCTGGCAGCGGCCTTAAAGGGAGTCTTCCCTTCGAAGAACTCGCTACATGGGTGGAGAGTGCTCTTCAAATGGAGCTGAGCAACAAAACTACTGATACGTCTGAGGCTGTCTCAGAGCAGAAACAAGATTCTGCTGTCCCAAGAAGCCAGGATGGCAACATCACTGCCATTCTGCACGATCCCAGCACTGCTCCAGAGAAACCTAAAGGAAAGGCCCGGGTGGTGTTCACAGAGAGACAGTTAAATATTCTTGTCCATCAGTTTAATGTGAAACATTACTATGACCCAAGGGAGATGAAACAGCTGGCAGAGATGACAGGACTGACCTACAAACAGGTGAGTGTTTTTCAAATCAATAGAACATAAAAAATTGAATTTTGGCTTCATTGTACTGATTAAATGTTTTCTGTTTTCTTCCATCTTTAGGTAAAAACTTGGTTTCAAAACAGACGGCATAAGTTTAGGAGGAGTTCACATCCACAGCATGTGAATCAGGGCGTCCCACTTCATGTAAGTATCTCCTATTATTAAAAAGCACTGTTTCTGATTCTGTCATTATCTGGGGAATTGATTGTATTTAATGAAATGTAATGACAATAATTTAAAACAAGTATTGTCGTTTTACTGATGGTCCACCTGTCTATGATTCAGTTTCAGGGAGAGGGACAGCCCCCACTCAGGGAGTGGTACACCCAGCACCTGGAGATGAGCGTCATCAGAGATAGTTCAAATGATCAGAACCACTATCCTCATCCTGTGGACAATTTTCCGGTTGGACCTCAATTGACCTTCCCCACCTCGCCCCAGACGTTTGGCTGGTCGATGGCAACAGGCAACAACCAGTATGAATTCAACCCTGTTGCAAGTATGAATGTACAACGCAACAACTCCGGACCTCACAATGCATATGGAGCATGTGGAGATCCTTGCCAACAGCCAATGCTTTTGCAGATGTTGTAGCTGTAACCAGCTTGAATTTATTTTATCTTCTAATAATTGTAATGCCATCTACATGATTTAGACTGCCTTGTGTATGTGAAGCTGTAAATGCTAGCCCCTTCAAAACTGAACTTTCTACATGTCTCCAAATCTTCTGTCAGAGACTGAACATCCAAATGTTTTAGAGACTTTAGACCTCTATCTTTCCATGTTAACTTGAGCTACAATCCTCTATATTCACAATCAAAGTATGAGACAGAAAATCTAAAGGATCTGGAGCTTTCAAATGGACCTCAAAGATTTTCCCAGGAATACCTCAAATAACAACCCTACCTCAGACTTTGAATTGCTTTTAATTGTTAACAAGTCTGATGTTGATTACTTGGGAGTAAAGTTCCAAAAAAAAAAAAAAAAATTTTATTGTCACCTTTTCTACTCTCTGCTCTGTGACTACAGAGTCTTGAAATAAAACATGCAATGTTATTAAATCTTCCCCTTACTGAACACCTGAAGTCAGCTCAATTAAAGTGTAAGATGCTGCTGATGGCCATGTATGTTTGTACCAGGGCTGTGTTGGGATCTGTCAGGGGATGTTACGGATGGGGCATGGTGGCTGGAGGTTGCCAGGTTCTTGCTCACAATGCCACCGATGATCATGACTGGGAAGCATACCAGCAACCAGGCGTCTTGCAGCAGGAGCACGGTGGTGTCCAGCAGAGCCTGAGTGGAGCTGTCAGAACAGCGAAGCTGCAGGAATGAAAAATCAAGTCAGTAAATGAGCAGCACTGAGTCTAATAATCCATGTAATGTTGCCTTTGAGAGTTTCTAAAAATTATTATGTTATAAGGTGCTTTTCAGTCTCCTGAATGTGAGCAAAGAATTACAAAGTGAATATAGATGAATGAATAAATCGTTAACTGAGTGAACATTCAGCAATTGGATAAAACAATAATACACTACGCGCAATACAATTTTGATACGCACAATGATATGCGGATCAATACTGAAATATCGATTCCTCTGATACCAGTCATTTATGTTCTAGAATCGATTCTCATATCAAAATATCAATATTTCAGTAATTTAGGGTAAATTTGTAGTTTATTATTAACAGGAACACAGTGGAAAGAAACTATATCATTCAGATTTGTCTACATTGGAAGGAACTACTTCCTCTTCTGCCTTTCATAGTCATGTGCGATATACGGCTGTATAAATGTGTTGCAGCCCCTGGCGTGCGCACTCACAACAATGGCTGAGCGTAATTGGAGTCGTGTGCGGACGTATTTTACCTCCACAAACAGCTGAGATGTGGTTTTCGATACATGTGGCAAGAAAATGAGGTGTTGTGGCAACACCACTAACCTCGTCAAACACCTCAGAGTCAATCATATCACAGAACATGATGAGCGTATGTTGAGGCAAACTGAAGAGGAGGAGTGGACAGGGACAGGTGCTGCTAGGGCGAGACAGACGTCTCTCGCGGAGTCCATTAGTGCTGCAGGCAGGCAAGGTGTTCAAATAGCGCACAACTTCAGTTTTTTATTACTATATGATGAATTCTTGATTATTAAGTGATAAGAACAAGTAATCTGATGTCCTGTAATCTATATGACGCTATAATTTGAGATACAATAAAAGATAGAATAAAATGCATTTTTGTACAAACTACTTTGAGTTTATAACCTAAATATTACAGTAAATATTGGTGTGTTCAGCTACAGTGCCGTCAGCCACTGAAGAAATTACAGCCAGAATTCCTGCTGATGATGTCACATTTTCAAGAAAATAACTTTTATACAGAACATGGTCTGGCAACTTTATTAGTCACACTTTGGTATCACCAGGTTGGATCTTCTTTTGCCTTCAGATCTTGGACACTCGTCACACCAGAAAACATTTGTTCAATCTTCTGTTGTTCAACTTTGGTGAGTCTGTGTGAACTGTAGCTTCAGCTTCCTGTGTTTAGCTGACAGGAGTGGTACTTGGTGTGGTCTTCTGCTGCATCTTGTTGATGTGCATTCAAAGATGCTCTCCTGCACACCTCCGTTGTAAAAAGCAGTTATTGTAGTTTCTGTTGCCTGTTGTAGTTTCAGAGAGCTTGGATAAGCTGGAGAAACTGTTTTCAACATGCACACACTTCTGAACCTGGACTGCTGCACTAAAACAAAGACACAGTTACAATATCTACACAGTGCTAGTCTATATAAGACAATGTAGGGATCTGAGGCTGACTTTGTGCTTCTAGCTTGAGTCCAGCCTGTTTAATCAGAAGAAGACTGACTTGGGAAATAATGAACAGTAGATGGCAGTAACACACCACTGATGCATTTAGCCTGCCAAACACAAAGAAGAAGAACATGGCAGCAAGATTTCTGAAAGATTCACTCACTTTTTAACAATCCCACCAAATATTGTAGATTATGATTGTAAGAGGCCTGTCTGAACTTAATATACAGATTTCATGCTGTTGTTAACTGTGTGATTTCTGATGGTTATGTTTAAGAGGTTTGTATTGAAAGTATTTTGTGATAGTTTATGGTGGGCCACGTGATTTATTGATTGCCTATTTTAGGCACCTGTTCATGCAGTGTCAGTTGGAAACAGATTGGACAGCAAATACAGTGACTTTTTACAGGTTTATACAGATGGGTCAAAAGATCCTACGACTGAAGCGACTAGTGTAGCAGTGGTAATTCCAGAGTTAAATATCAAGATTGCGAAAAAAACGTCAACTCGTCTGGGTGTATATGCGGTTGAATTGTATGCCATACTGCTGGCTCTAGAATGGGTGGAAGACAGCAGAGTCTCCAACGTACTGATATGCAGTGATTCATTGTCCGCATTATTGAGTATTGAACAAGGATACACAACTACCCATCAGCAAATTCTGTATGACATTCTTTTTGCTCATCATAGACTGTCAGACCAAAATAAACATGTGGTAATAATATGGACTCCGGCTCATGTGGGTGTTTTGGGTAATGAAAGCGCAGATAGGTTGGCCAAAGCAGCTGTTAAAAGAATCGGCATAGATGTACAGTTACCATTGTCAAAATCTAAAGGGAAAAGTATAGTTTGGACAGAAAGTAAGAACTTCTGGCAAATGGCATGGGATAATGAAACAAAAGGGAGACATTTATATAGGGTGCAAAACACGATAGAAGCTAAGAGGAGTGGCGGATTAATGAGACGAGAGGAGGTTGTTATCAGCAGAATACGGACGGGCCACTGTTTTTTAAATGGTACTCTTTTTAGGATAGGTAAACATCCGACTGGGTTGTGTGATGGGTGCACTGATATGGAGACGGTTGAGCATGTACTCCTTAGTTGTAGGAAGTATGCAAGTCACAGGAGGGTGATGTGGGGTGAAATGAGTGGTGGAAGGGGCCTTACGTTTGAACAACTGGTTAATAAGTTAAGTCATGGTGAAGGGAAAGTGGTGGTTTTTCATTTTTTGAGAAATACTGGTCTCATCAAGAGGATCTGAGGATTGAGGAGTGACGGACGGTTAACAGCCAGGAGATGGCAGTAATGCAACAGTTTTGGATGCAAGCTGCCGTTAAACTTGACTGAAGAAGAAGAAGAAGTGTCAGTTGGAGTAGAGAAGATTGATGTGTGACTTTATGTTTTGGGATTGCTGAGTATTTGGTTCTTTTGTGTGTTTTGCTTTAGTTTGTTTCCCTTAGTTCTCTTTTGTTGCTAAACATTTAAAGTTCTTTTTTGTCTCAGTGAATCACTGTTTTTGGAGATGGCATCACACAAGTGTTCAGGTCCAGTCTCAGCTCCTCAGCAGCTTTTCATTTGTTTCTGAAGTTGCTAAAATTTGCCAACAAAAATCCATCTATGGAAGAATCTCTAGATGGAGCATGGCATCAAGGATGGAGCAGGAGTAAAGTCAGCAGAAATGGATCCAGACACGGAGGTAGGCCCTGGCTGTTAAATGATTGCTGAAGTGAAGTTAGATGCTTCATTTACTGGTGGATGTGCACAACAAGCTGCCCTGATGTTAATAGATGAGATTTGGCATATATGTCCTGTTTGGGGCTGTTTGTCTGCAGGAGGATTCTTTGATGCTGATTGCTGAGAGTTGAATGCGCGTGGGCACAGATGATTGTGTGTGTACTGAAATATGGACACTGCTCTCTCCTTCCACTGTTGAACAGGGAGTCCACTTCAGTCCAGTTTGAAGAAACTGGTTTAAGCTGTTGGGAAGCATGAAGCAGATGGTTGGGTGTAGAGCATCTGTTCAAATCTCATTGGCACATTTCAACACCAATCTGGTATAGATCCAGTCAGATGAAGATCTTGCAGATTGCACCCACTCTGACCTCAATCAGTTAAAAAGGCCCTCAGCAGTCACTGGTTTAGTCAAGAATGTGTTGAGATTGACCCACAGGCCTTCCAAAGAGAGCTTCAGCTCTCCCTGCAAGAACCCAGTAGAAACTCTTAAAACATTACACTGATGTCCTTTTTTTTTTTTTCTTAAACATCTCCATGGGTTGTTTCATTTGATTGCCATTGACAATTTTTGTGATTTTTGTTGTTAACACATTAAGCTATGTAAAGAACAAAGTACTTAATATGAATATTTCATTCATTCAGATCTGGGATGTCATCTTTTTGTGTTCCCTTTATTTTTTTTTTTTGGAGCAGTGTATATTTACATTGGTTATTTGGGGGTTATTTTTGGCTTTTGGGACGGTTGTTTTCTTAAAGCCTACTTTCTTTGTCAATTTCTGTTTCTCTCCACAGCACCTCACAAGGAAGGCGCACACCCTCATCAAGAGCTGCTCTATGGCCACAGAATCTGGCCAGAAGAGATTTTCCAGTGCCCACTCCCCTGGGTTCAGGTGGGTGAAGTTGAACAGGTACATCCTAATGCAGTTTATGAACACATGACTGGTTATCATGTCTTCAACTCACACTGAGCTGACATCAGTGTGGTTGTTGATCCTGCAAAACAGGATGGTTTAAACAGATGCTTTGAAGCCTCTGCAACAAACCACCTGCTCCAGCAGAGATGCTTAAACCAGTTTTGTCCCTGACGATGCAAAAATGGCAGACTGGGAGACTCATCAATCTGAATCTCAACAGGTATGTACTCAGCACTGTTGCCCAGTGAGCTAGGTTCAAGTGAAATCTGGTGCCAAATTTTAGGAATGCAGCCAAAATGCAGAGTGTGTATAGGATGCTATTCTGTATAAGATTATTTAATTACTTTTTTTGGTATCATTTTCTGTTCTAAAGTGACTTCTGCCAAAGCATAACAGTAAATATGCTGACCATCTAGTCATAACCATCCCTTTTTCTTTCTCGTCTTTTTTCAGGTGAAGACTTGTTTTCAGAACTGAAGGAGGAAGTTTAGGAAAACCAGCACATGATGTAGAGAAATTTCAGCACTGTGGCTCGACAGGAGCAGGTCCTGCCTTACCTGAACACCTTTGTCAGTGATGGAGCTTCCTGTTTGTATCCAAACACTGGGTCAGTTAAAGAGGGTGGGGCAGTACAGAAAGGCCACCTCCTCCCTTGTGTTGGTGTAGCTGAAGTCGTAGACATCCGATATTGCACAGTACTGTCAATATTTTTCCTCTTGCCTTTGGTGCCGTTTATCCATCTAGATTATTTTGGTATGGGCAACCCACTTTTGTAGTTTTCTCTGAGCTCTGTGTCTCTGAAAAGTAATGTTTCCATTCTAAAGAAATCCAGACTGTTACAGATCTACTGACCTTGTAGGAATTCTTTTCTTTCCACTGAACTACATCTGCTAACCATATCAGTGTCCTGGAGGAAGCACGTAAAGGCTTTGAACAAGAAGCTTGACTTCATGACAGGCTTCATGCTTCTCTGTAGTTTGCAGGTGTAGACACTGCACCAGATTTCTGAGTTTTAACAAAGTCAATATTTATAGCAGAAAAGATGCAGGTCTAGATCATTTTGCTTAAAATATTTATTAAAAACCCTGGACTAACCTCCAGCATTAAAACATGTTTTAAGCATAAAAATATTAACAGGTGTAATTAAGACATGTGTGCACAAAGTCTTTCAAATACAGCCTCTGTCATGTCAACAAACATGAACAGAATACTTAAAATGGCCGTCAGATAAAATTCACAGCAAACCTGATATGCTGCCAGTGCCAGCTAGAATCCATGTTGGAAAAACATAGATGATGTGGAAGTGCTTTAAATTTGTCTGAAAACCACCAGCATGTGGTTTCAAAATCAGACCTCCACGCATCATATTTCTGCCATGTTGTTTTTGAGACCAGTATGGCAAAAATCCTCATTTTGTGCTTCAGAATGATAATTCACAAATAAAAGAGGGCTGTAACAGTAGCTACAGCCATCTTTATGCTGTCTAGGCTAAAACCTGATGCTATCAGCTCAATCATCATTATTAGAAGGCATCATTTAGAACATCTGGTAACAAAGGAGCATTAGCTGTTAGCAAGGCTCTCCACATGCTCCTTCAAGACTTGTTTTTTGAAGCCCGGAGTTGTTTACATTCATACCAGTGTTTAAAACAACAGGGTTGAAATCATGTCTATTGGCATCGACCAGCCAAACATCTAAGGCAGGGGTCGGCAACCTGCGGCTCCGGAGCCGCATGCGGCTCTTTAGTCCTTATACTGCGGCTCCGCGTGGTTTGGGCAAGTAAATTAGAAGTATTTAGCTGAAGTGTATTTTATTTATGTTAGTTCTTTTTAACTCGTAGTTCTAAATTGGAAGATTATTGTGATATTAAAATATAACAATAAAATTATATTCTATTATTTTTTCATCGCTCAAAATAAGCGTCACACTCGCGGAAGCCGGTATACCCGCAGAAACGCCGTGCATTTATCGAGACTTTCAACCCCAGGTAGGCCAATTACGGATCTTCGGATCCACATTACGTCAGCAGCTGTTCTCCACCGTGAACTATGTTAAAGACAAACACCGTTCACGCCTGACAGATGACAGCTTACAGTCCTGCGTAAACTGACTTCGTATAGCCCCGATTTGCGGACACTGTGCGCAGAGGTTCAGGAGCAGAAGTCCCATTGTAAACAAATCACGGCAGACCCGACGATGTTTCCATGAACATGCTTTTGAGCATCTCTTTATTGAGCACTTTTCACACACGGTTGCTGTACGCATACAGCCGGCTGTAGCTTTTCAGCTCACAGCCCGACATACACCACCAACAACACAACAGCACAGATAGCGCAGACGTAAAGGCAGCGAGGCGTGATTGCGGGTGTCGCTCAGGTGCGTCCGCCTCCCCTGCAGCGGCGCTGCAAACCACGCCCCGCCGCACGCATTAATTAGGCAGAATTTTGCAAATATCTATTTTTCATTTTTCAGCAGCATAGTGCTTTTTTCCAATTATTTTTTAAGAGTCAGGCCAAGGCTCCAACAGCCCAAAGGCGATATAAGGGTGGCGGCTGACAACAGTTTTTGTTTGCTACATGGATCATTTTAGTTCAGGTTGGTGTCTTTCCTTTTGTTATATTTCTTTAAGAGTTCAAAATGTGTTGATTATATAAATATAATTTAATTTTCTCTGTAGCACTTCATGGATTTCATAAGCAACACACCTTAGTTGTTCACACAAAGCATAAAGATAAAAAACAATATATACAGTGTTATCTTCATTTTAGATGTCAAAAAGTATTTGCGGCTCCCAGTGTTTTCTTTTGCGTGGAAACCGGGTCCAAGTGGCTCTTTGGGTGTAAAAGGTTGCAGACCCCTGATCTAAGGCAAGTTGTGGAAGCTCCATTGAGGTCCAGGCACAACGTTGCCCACAAAATTCATTCAGTTCATGTTCTAGTAACCTTGAGAAACACTCACCTGTTTGTAGGTCAGTCCTGTCAACTCTGCCAACTCTGTCATCTCCCGTGGGTCAGGGTAATGTTTCTGATTAAACTGATTGACAAGAGTTTTTAACTGGCTGAGAACAGCCCCCGGGTCCTTGCTTGGAGCACCTTGGCCTTTTCTTCCTTCTCACATGTAGTGCTTGTGATAGTGTTGCTGCCACCCTGGTTTCTTGGGGCAGCAAAACCCTGTTCCTCCTGTGTGACAGAGCTGAAAACGGCTTCAGCAGTCTCAAAGATGATGTTGCTCGTCTCCTTATTAAGAGCACTCTCCACCCATGCAGTATGCAGTGAGGTCTGCCATGGGGAGACTCCCTTCAAGGCTGCTGCCAGAACTCCACAAGTCTATATGGTCCACATGGCTCAGCTCATCTGTGTTGCCATGAGTCACTTTAGAAAATCACTCCCCCTTCATTGATCCCCATTCATTGATCCATCATTTAGAAAACTGAAAAAAGCACTTAGAAGGTCGTCAAGTAAATGAGCTCTACTAAAAGTTTCCAGCTTACTTTGCTAAATGTTCATCCCTGGAATTCTGCAATTTATCACTTTCTTTTCTGAAGTCTCAAGAAAAAGTGTAATCTCACAGATAATGACCTGTTTGTAGTCTTGGGTGGCAGGTTTTCCATTTCTTTATACCAGTGATATCAAACTGAGAGCTGCAAGAGGTCGTTTATAAATTTGTAATCAGCTGTGTAAGATGGTAGACTGGTATCACCTGCATATTAACTCACCTCCACATTTACTGTGGGAAATGGCCACTAATGTGTGAGTGGGTTTGTTTCACAACTGCTGTGAGCCAGTGGCTGTGATTGGCCTGGGTTCATTGAAGGCAGGTGTATTTGATTGCACTCTAGTCTACTTATACTCCAGACTACAAGTACTGCTGTTACTGATGGCCAAATGAAGCTTTCTGAAGTGTTGAAGCTTGTATTGGCCAGAAGTATGAAGAGCAGCTTGAATCTACAACTTGAAATGAACTGCTTCATTATCATTGCCCAGTCACAGCTTCTGTTTAATATCATGTGATAATTCTGTCTGATATCAGGCTAACGTTCTGGTGCTTTGAACCTGTATTTTCTGTGTGACACAATGTTATGTCTGTTTCATGAATAAACTTGTTTAAACATGAGCCATGGTGTGGTCTCCCTTCACTTGTGACTTCTTGACATTTGTAAACATAACAGACCAAAAAAATACATTGTGTCATACACTATTATATATAATCCTATTATAGGGCTGGGAGTAGGCTACTGCCGTGAGGCTGCTTCCTTATGTATATTTTTGACCTTGGAGATCGAATTGCCTATAAATTAGGTGGTGAAAATTCCTATGAACTGGTAACATATAAACAAAGTATATAAGTTTATTCTATTTTATTTGGTAATGGGCAGAACATCCTTTCTTCCTCGCTGACTCCATATCTGTCAATATGTTGCACACTGATCTCTTGCAAAAAAAATCAGTAAAACACACCACAAATCCCACCAGTGATTCACTTCTTTATAAACCATTGAATCAAG
Source organism: Oreochromis aureus (assembly GCF_013358895.1). Classification (NCBI taxonomy): domain Eukaryota; kingdom Metazoa; phylum Chordata; class Actinopteri; order Cichliformes; family Cichlidae; genus Oreochromis; species Oreochromis aureus. Next base: position 12,791,917 of record NC_052950.1, read on the forward strand.
GACTGAAGCAGTGACGTACTGAATGAAACTTCAGATGTCACTGATCTCTGGTCTCTGGACAGACGTACCAAGCCTCGACACAGTGCTTCTGCAGCACTCTGATGCTATCTTTGACACGTGCTGGATTTTCAGCTTCAAACGGACCATCATAAATTGATATTACAGGAAAACCCTGTGATGCAAATATTAGTTAAACAGAAATCAAAATGTAATTGAATTGCATTCTGTTTTGTTTTGTTAAAATAATTAGATCAGTTATATTTTTAAAACATTTTTAAGCTCCTGTATAACTTAATTCCAGCAGGTAATGGTATGGGATGAGATTCACTTTTATTAGCTGAATCAATTTTGGTTCCTATATCATCATTATTTAAAAATAAATAAAAACAACAACAGCAACAACAGTTCAAGTGATTAAAGTGGGGCTGCTTTTGGAGGCTTTTTCGTATCTTTGAGGGCCACTTGAAAAGTCCACGTCCTTCAGATTATTTAGCTTAACTTTTTATATTATGAGTGTGAATATAGAGGATTGATGCTCAAGTTAACATAGAAAGTTGGATGCATGAAGTCTGAAGAATATTTGGATGTTCATTCTCTGACAGCACATTTGGAGTCATGTAGACAGTTCAGTGTTGCCGGTGGGGGATTTGTATTTTATTTCCAGCTTCTCATACACAAGGCACATCATATTCTAAAACAATCAAATTATTTACATGATAAAACACTTCATCAACTTCAGTGTGATATTCCAAGTGTATGACACATGTACCAAGTTCAAGTTTTAGAAAATCCACAGATTCAGTCGACTGCAGGTTTCCCCAACCTATTTAAACAGTACATTTGCATAATGACTGAAACTACCATCACTGGTGAACAAAGGCTGTGAGGTAAATTTCTTGATCCTTAATATGCAAATTGTCATGACCATTGATCAATGACCATTGATCAATGAGTATTAATGTGTACGTACTCATCATTGAAAGAGTGGCCACTGACCTGTACGTGTTTCTGTAAACATTTGTCCTACTGAAAACGTTACGTCCAGATGAACAGAATCCACTTTTGGGGATTTCCTTACCTGGATGATTGAGCACGCGTCAAGGTATTTACAGAAGCCACAGATTCTATTGAATTCTAATATTTCTCAAATCAACAGGTTTTAAGATAAAGGGCCTAATATTCACCCCATGCCCATCGTTTACTAAAAGTACAGAAAACAGATCAGAATCCTGATATCCTGTCAGCTCAGTCATTGATACTAGCTGCTATTTACAATATCTGTGATATTGAGCATTAGCTGTTGGTAAGGCTGTCCACCTTGGCTGATGTGTGTAGGACAAAGCACACACTCACCTGTGATGAGAAACCAAACACAAGATTTCATTACACTTTTTAACATCAAATATTTTTGAGACGCAATAACAATTAAACATGGAGGCAGTATTTCATTCTAGCAAAGTCCTCATTTATTGGAAGAAAAATCATTACAGATTCATGTTGACTTTCCAACAGTTACACCATATAAAAAGTGGACTTTATCAATCACTTACACAAGCCTTAATCTACCCCACCAACTATGACCAAGCAAATTTTTGTATTTTCTTATTTTGTAAAACTGTAAATGATGCAGAAGTTCACTGAGTCTTATCAAACCTGCCTCTGCTTTAACTTTTAATTAACTTAATAAACTTGATAATTAAAATAAAATCATGAAAAAATAAAATTATTGTCCAGTATATCAGAAATGTTCATCTTAAGGCTTCAGAATGATAGTTGAGAAATGAAAGAGATGTAACAGTAGCTACAGCCATATTTAACTGTTAGCAAGGCTCTCCACTTTCTCTGTAAAAACTTGCACTGTGAAGTCCGGGGCTGTTCAAATTCCATGGAGTGCTGAAGACACTGGTGTTGCAATCATAATGTCCGTTGCCTGGTGGCATCGACCAGCCAAACATCTGGGATGAGTTGTGGAGGGTCCATTGAGGTCCAGGGACAACATTGCCCACAGCATGAGGAAAGTGGGCCCATTCTCATGAAGCTGATGTCCAGTTGCTCGCTGAGTGAGGATGCTCCCTGAAACTGAATCACAGACACATGCACAGTCAGTAAAACCAAAATACAGAGTTCTTGTTTTAAATTATAATCAATACATTTCATCAAATTAAATGAATTCCCCAGATAATGACTGAATTAAAAACAGTTCTGTTTAATAATTGGAGATACTTACATGAAGTGGGACGCCCTGATTGAGATGCTGAGAATCTGGACTCCTCCTAAACTTTCTCCTTCGGTTTTGAAACCAAGTCTTCACCTAAAGATGGAAGAAAACGGAAGAAATTTAATGAGTACAATAGACCCAAAATTCAAAATTAATTCAGTTTCTTATGTTCTAGTAACCTTGAAAGACACTCACCTGTTTGTAGGTCAGTCCTGTCAACTCTGCCAACTCTGTCATCTCCCGTGGATCAGGGTAAATTTTCTGATTAAAGTGATTGACAAGAGTTTTTAACTGGCTGTCTGAGAACAGCCCCCGGATCCTTCCTTTGAGCACCTTGGCCTTTTCTTCCTTCTCATGCGTAGTACTTGTGACAGTGCTGCTGCCATCCTGGTTTCGTGGGGCAGCAAAAACCAGTTCCTCCTCTGTGAGAGAGCTGGAAACAGCTTCAGCAGTCTCAAACATGTTGTTGCTCATCTCCTTAGCGAGAGCTGCCTCAGCCCATGCAGCGAGTTCTTCCAAGGGAAGACTCCCTTCAAGGCTGCTGCCAGAAAACCACAAGTCTGTGAGGATAGAAAGACAGAGGCCAAGTAAGCACAAGTATATATGGTCCACAGGGGTCACCGTGGCTACTGATATGGTTTGGCACAGTTGAGTTTTTTAACAGAAAACAATACAAAAAGGATAAACTGATGAGCCTTAATCAGAACAATTTCCCACACACACAATTCCACTTGCTGAATTATTAAAATATGGCACCAGATGTCACCAATGAGAAAGTTTAAAAAGTGGCTGAAAGCCTGGATGATCCTGAAGTGGACTCTCCGATCAGCTGTGGAGGGAGAAATGGTGACTTCTGCCATCAGGACTTACAACACAGAGTGAAAGAGTATTTTTGCTCAGAGTTATCTTAGAGGTTAGCCAACTCTGTTCATATTAGCTCACTACGCAACAATGCTGAGTACATACCTGGAGAAAAGTGCATCCCATAATCTTCCATCTTTGAAATCCCAGTGATTAAAACAGGAAAGCTAGAATAAGTATCTCTGCTGAAAGAGCTCCAAACCAAGCAGGATAGTGCTGTGTGTCCTAAGACTGACTTAAGAGCAATTCTCCTGGGCTTTTAAGGAGGCTTGTGGGTGTGGGCAGGAATGTGGGGGGTTGAGCTTCTTCTTTTGTGAGTTGCTTTACAAAGCAGTCAGGCAGTTTCTACCAACTGGCATCATTTACATTTCTTTAAAATGCTGTTTCTCAGGTCTTAAAACAGAAAGGACAATTAAAATTACAGCCATACAAATGAGCTTTACCAAATCATTCCAACTCAAACTTTATAAAATATGAAACACTTAATGCCTAAAATTACTTTATCTTTTTGATCAGTGATGCTTCAAGAAACGACAAAGTGTGATCTCACACTCAGATTCTTGGTGTCATGGCTGTTTGGGGAATTTTGTTATTCTAAACCAGAGCTGTGTTTAACTCCAGTAACATCATTAGTGACTTAAGAACAATTCTCCTGAGTCAGCTTGTGAAGAGTTTTGTGGATGAACAATTTATGGGTTTAAGTCATTTTTCACGACTTTTTAAAGAACATCAATTTATCAAAGTCAAAACGACTTGATATTTTACATTAGTCCTTACTACCAGCTTGCTGAACATAAGGATTCCTTTCAGGTCGTCATGATTTGGTCTTGTTCTGATCAACTCCTAAATGTTATGTGTCAAAGATTTGTTTGTTGCTTTAGTCATTATTTGTGTACTTCTTATGTCTTATCAGATCTTTAAATTTAAGAGTATTTAATTTCATACAAAGTGAATTTGATGGTTCTGTTGAAGTAGGTTTTATTTTTGATCCTTGTCCTCTTTTTTACAGAATGTATTTAGCACTGGTGTGTTTCATTGTTTTTTTCCACATTTCTATACACTATATCATATAAGGAAATATGATGGAAAAATACAAAGTATGTAATGATGTTTGATTTATGAAGTCACTCTATAAAGATTTGGAACACATTTTGATATTTTGCCTTTACTGTAAGTAATGTGAGTCATCCAGGATACTTTGTGATGTGTTATCACTCCAAGAAGTTTTCTTTCAGATATTTTTTTTTATTTTTATTTTTTTATTTATTTTTTAAATTTTTTGCAAAGGCCCAAATATTGTAAATTTATTATATTTAATTAATTATAGTTAAAACAAATGTTCAGAGATTACTCTCACAGCAGAGCACTTTATGGTTTGATGATAAATCCAAAGAAGAGAAGAAGTCTAAATGGAGGCAAATCCACTCACTTTGTTGTTTGTGTTTGTCTGCAAACATGGTTTAAAAATACATTTAGCTGCTTCATTTCTGGACTTTATGCTTTAAGTTAGACATGTCAACACAAACACCTTTACCCACATTTATCTCTCATGGCCCTGGTGCCATCTGTCTGCATTGATTTGATAATTAATCAGAGGTAGCAGGATATGATACAGGAACTCTAAAAGACACATTACCATATGTTTAGTGGTCACTGGCTGAACTGGGTGTGTCTCTGATTATGAATGAGCCAGAGGGGGCCAGATGTATGTGTCTGTGGGGTTTATGGGCGGCGTTGGTGTGGAGCGTTAACCTTGCTATTGTTTACATTGACTTATGTGGGTGTTTTATAATTTCAGACACTTTTACAATATAGAGGTGCTTTTCAAAGAAGGTGAAAGCTACCATAAAACTCTAGAAAATTCTCCAAATGACCTGCAGCAAAGAGATCTATAGATCTAATAGAAAGTGAAGTACAGATCAGTGCTCAGATCAGAGATTAGTTTTGACCAGGAACATAAATGTAGTTTGCATGAAACATGTCAACAGATGTGGTTGACATGAAAGTAGAACAGGCTGAACTCAAGTATCATTTGTTATTACAGTGAGTGAAAGAAGTGGGTCAGTGAGAAATATCCATAAAGAGCATGATTTAGCACTAGCTGCAGCTCACAGTCAGCAACTCGTCAGTTGTGTTGATTATAATAAATGAGAATTTCCTCTTCAGGCTCACAGCTCACAGAACTGTACAGTTTCTGAGAAAAGTCCAGATTACAGTACTGTACTTCTAATACTGTCATCTTTGAACTGATATTACAGGAAAACTCTTAGAAGTGATGCAAATATTAGTTAAACAAGAATCAAAATGTAATTGAATTACATTCTGTTTTGTTTGGTGAAAATAGATAAGAAGTTTAAAAGTCACATTTTTAAACTCCTATATAAGTTAGTTCCAGCAGGAAACTGTATGGGACTTTTACTGGCTGAATCAATTTTGGGTTAATTCTATAGGACTAGATTGAGCTACATGAAGAGAAGAACGATTTCTTTTTACTAAAAACTCACAGAAAACCTGATATGCTGTCAGTTCAATCGTTGTTTCTCCCTGGCATCATTTACATTAGCCGTTATTAAAGGAGCATTAGCTGTTGGCAACACTCTCCACTTTCTATTTCCAAACTTGCACTGTGAAGCCCAGTGTTGTTCACATTGATAGCAGCTAAAGGATCGGGTCTCCCGACACAAACAGAGTAACATAGTGTACGCTGTTAAGTGCCAGGAGGATTGCCAGGATTTATACATCGGGGAAACCAAACAACCTCTAGCGAAGCGGATGGCACAACACAGAAGAGCTACCTCGTCAGGCCAGGACTCTGCAGTCTATTTACACCTACAGGCCAGTGGACACTCTTTCAACGATGAGGATGTACACATCCTGGACAGGGAAGAACGCTGGTTTGAGCGCGGAGTCAAGGAGGCCATTTACGTGAAAAGGGAAAGACCATCTCTGAATCGAGGAGGGGGCCTAAGGGTACATCTTTCGCCATCTTACAATGCTGTGATTGCAGCCATTCCCCAACTCTCTGTGAATGGTACTCATGGCCATTGATCAGTGTTCTTTGATCAGTGGGTTTTGGTCAGTGATTGTTGATCAATGGTCATGGGAATTTGCATAATTATGATTAAGGAACTGACCTCACAGCCCATTGTTCCTTCAGTGGGCTGGTTTCAGTCATTATGCAAATGTACTGTTCTACCCGAAAGACAAAACTCCAAAACACAGACTTAACAATGTGGTGTATGCTGTACAGTGCAGCGAGGAATGCCCAGACCTCTACATTGGAGAGACCAAACAGCCACTTCACAAGCGTATGGCACAACATAGAAGAGCCACCTCCACAGGACAAGACTCAGCAGTCCATCTGCATCTTAAGGATAAAGGTCACTCTTTCGAGGATGCCAATGTTCACATTTTGGACAGAGAGGACAGATGGTTTGAAAGAGGAGTGAAAGAGGCCAACTATGTCCACTGTGAGCGACCATCTTTGAACAGAGGCGGTGGTTTACGACACCAACTGTCTGCCATCTATAATCCAGTTTTGAGTTCCCTCCCCAGACGCCTTAACGCCCACTCACATCCTGGGCCATCTGACCTCAGGAATTCACATGACAAGGTGGGGCCAGGTTTCACAATGGGCTCACCCGAAACCCTGGCTGATTAGGTCCCACACCCGCTTTCATACCTGGGCGCATGTGATTAGAGGATCACCAGGGGGTCCTTTGTCCCTCCTTGGGGGGATACTCCCACTGGGTTTAAATCTGGGACTCTCGACCATTTGACCTTAGAACTGAAGAAGCTTCGTGGATGAGAGGTGAAACGTCTTAAAGCAACTTAAAGAAGTCCAGACGCTTTTCTTTGCAAACTCCTTTGACTACGATGACCTGGATGACTGAGAACCTTCACAGACATACTGTTTATAAGGTTTGGGGAAACCTGCAGTCAGCTGAGACTGAAGAAGTTACTTGGATGAGTGACGAAACGTTTCTCCCACCAAACGCTACGTCCAGATGAACAGATTCAACTTTTGGAGATCTGTTATTTATCATCAGTTTATTAATGATAGAAATTGTTTGACTCCCAAATAGTATGAGTTTTGTTTTGGTCAGATTCAGTGTTAATTGATTATTAAAAAACAACTCTTCAATTGTTTTAAAATTCATTTTCTAGTTCATTCAGAAGTTGTTCCAAGTTACTTCCACAATAAATTTGTGTCATCTGCAAACAATATGACTTCTATGTCTTTGAAATTACTTCAAATTAAGACATGTTAACACAAACACCTTCACCCTCATTTACCTCATGGCCCTGGTGCCATCTGTCTGCATTGATTTGATAATTAATCAGAGGTAGCAGGATGTGATACAGGAACTCTAAGAGACACATTAGCGTATGTTTAGTGGTCACTGGCTGAACTGGGTGTGTCTCGAATTCTGAATGAGCCAGAGGGGGCCAGATGCATGTGTCTGTGGGTTTATGACGGGCGTTGATGTGGATCGTTAGCCTTGCTATTGTTTACATTGACTTATGTGGGTGTTTTATAATTTCAGACACTTTTACAATGTAGAAGGTGAAACTACCATTTGCTACCTTATAAACTCAGTAATGTTCTTCACATGATCACAAAGATCTAAATTAGAGGTGTAAGTCATTATTTGTATGTAATATTGGTATAATTTGGCTTATTTTAAAACATTTTACACATATCAGGTTTCAATACTCACTGAAATAATGCAGATTTCATGCAAAATATATTTAAAGAGGACCTGTGTTTGCTCTGATACATTTGAAATATGTGCACAAATCTTCTGATAATAGAAAGTAAATCAAACTGGTGTCTTGTCTGAAACAACCAGAGCAGGAAGTTAAATCAAAATCATCTAACACAGATCTAGTTGACATGAAAGCAGAACAGGCTAAACTGTTCTCAACTCACCAGTGAGAAATATCCATAAAAATCAAGATTTACACCAGCTGCAGCTCACAGTCAGCAACTCATCAGGTTTGGTTTTCTTTACTAAATGAGAATTTTTCACATTATATAGTCCATCATGTATTTCAAACACACAAATAAAGATGCAGAGTTTATTTAATTGATTTAATTTCAGTTGCCACTTTCAAACTGTTTCATTTAATAAAGTTAATAAAGACAAAACGAGTGGTCAGCGGTCATCGTGATATTCAGTGTCAGAGTTTTTTTAATGGTCTGTCCAAGTGTGAAAACCTTGTTTTTGCCTCAACAAGCTGCTGTGGGGGTTTACACAGAGGTGCAACTGAACACCTGCAGGTCAAATTAACGTGAGGATGCATTTGCAAAAATGCTCTATGTGAGTGGAAAGTTCTTTGGGTGATCTAATACTGCATTAATTGATGCAAACATGGAGTAAGTACATTTCAGTAATTAGCTGCTAAGTGCTGCTCAAACATGAGCACACCAGTGAGGGAGCCAGTGATGTCCTCACCAAAATAATTCTTGTGAGCAGTTTTAACATGTTTATGTGTGAAAACAGTGTGGCAGTTTAGGTCAATTAAAGGAGGCTGAAGAGGAATCAGTGTGGTTTTCTGAGGGTGGTGTGGTAGAGGACTTCATGTGTAGCTGACTGATAAAGTCCACTTCTTATATATGTTGTTATAACTCTTTCAAAGTCACCAATGCATTTATCTGCAATGAATTTTCCTTTAATGAGGACAGTGGTAGAATGAAATACTGCTTCTGTTAAATGCTGTTAAAAAAGACTCAGAAATCTCGCTGTGTCATGTCACACCCACCAACCAAAGGAAGAGTTTGACCTGTTTTGAGCTCAAGTCTCTCATCACAGGCTGATGTGTGCTTCCTCCTGCACACTGATACAGCTGGTGGATGTAGTTCAGTAGAAAGAAAACAGTTCCTACATTAAAATGTTAATAAAAGTTTGTGGATTTCATTTTGAGTCAGGCGTGATTTCTAAAAACAGACTTTGCTGCTGAGGAAAACTTTTGTTACTCTGAGAAACACATCACAAGTCCATCTTGTTCCGATTTACTGTCGAGACTTATTTACAAAACTGGGTGTGGCTGGATGAATGTTATCCCTCGGTCCAACCCACTTTCAGCCTGGCGCATTAGGGGGCGCTAGTATAAATAGTGGCCATTTGAGCGTCCCTGGATCGCTTACCTGTGATCTCCTTTTTGGTCACCAGACTTCCCTTTGGTGTTGTAGAGATCATTTGCGGGTTACTCTTCAGAAGCCTCCATCGCGGCTGGTCGTAGCTGTAGAAGCCTCTGAGCCATTCTGCTCACGTTTTATGACACGGCTTACTCGGTACGTAATCAACTTTTACTACGCTCTCTGCCTTCTATTGTTCTTTTATAGTAATTATTTATTATACTTTGCAGGAAGTGTGGGCCTTAGTTTTGCGCCAAGCTACGCAAACTGAAGTGCTGCTGCTTTGCTTTGCTTTGCTGTGCTTTTACCGTCTGTTCCCGTTGCGAGATTTCTTTTCCTGCTGCTGCCAGCTTTTACAGTGGACGTCGGCGTGGACAGCAGCCATATGCCTGCCGGTTATGGGAGTCAGCTGGCGTGCATATTGATTGACCGTTAACTTGTAGTCGTGCAGACGGCAAGTTGGAGCAATACGGCGATTCCGTTTGCTTCAGATTTTAAAGTTTTATCCAGATTGTATGTTGGTTTTCTGTTTTGATTTGCAGTTTGGATTTTTGTTACGCCACTGGTGGGAGGCCCTTTTTCTAGCTGCAGATCACCAGTGTGGTCTTGCAGTTGGGTTATCCCCCAGCGCTACATATTAGTTTTGTTGTAATATATTAAAATTTCCTTTGTTTCTTTTATTCAGATGCGGAGTGCCGACGTGGAGGAGACTAGGGTGCCTTGGTGGTGGGACCCTTTGCATGTACACACCTGCCTTGTTTGGTTTATTAGTGTGAGTGTGTGATTGTGTGCTGCACTTGTGTCTTGGTGTGTTTTCTTTTTTTGTTTGTGTGTGGCATCCCTGCCCCTCCACTGGTAAGCCTCAGCTCTGAATACCTTTTTAAGCATATTTGTACATGAATATTTATGATTGTGCTTTTATATGGTGTTTTAAATAATTATTAATAAATTGTCAAGTTGTTTATCATTGAACCTCGTCTCTGTACTGAGTATAGCGAACCTAAGTGCCTTTTTGGTGATTTAGTGTTACTTCCAGTATTCTCTGGGTGAAATTCCCAGGGTGGTGTTGTCTTTTAAAACTGTGAAAAGTATTTACTTTCTTTCCACCTCGTGCTGCCACATGGGCAACAATCTAGATAAACAGAACTACAGTACTACTTCAGGACTCCAAAAAGTCACCAAACAAAACTGAATCTATTTCACTGACATTACAATTCCTGTGGACGGCTAAACTTAAGCTTAAGTCGGTTATTGTGTTCTTGGGGGGCTCTGTTACTTTTCCCTCTCCACAGATGGAGCAGAGAAGAAGAAAAAGCAGCTCAGGAGTCATCAGCCCCTCACCCCACACTTAAAGCCAGCTTGAGTAGATATTCTGTAAAAAGAGCTGTGTGATAAAACCAATGATACTTCTGAGGCAGTTTCCAGCTCAGTCTCAGAGGAGAAACAAGATTTTGCTGTCCCAAGAAGCCAGGATGGTAACATCACTGCCACTCTGCACGATCCCAGCACTGCTCCAGAGAAACCTAAAGGAAAGGCCTGGGTGGTGTTCACAGAGAGACAGTTGAATATTCTTGTCCATCAGTTTAATTTGAAACATTACTGTGACCCAAGAGAGATGAAACAGCTGGCAGAGATGACAGGACTGACTTATAAACAGGTGAGTGTTTTTCAACTTACTACAACAGAAGAAAAATAAATTTTGGCTCCATTGTACTGATTAAATGTTTTCTGTTTTCTTCCATCTTTAGGTAAAAACTTGGTTTCAAAACAGACGGAGTAAGTTTAGGAGGAGGTCACATCCTCAGCATGTGAATCAGGGCGTCCCACTTCATGTAAGTATCTCCTATAATTAAAAAGCACTGTTTCTGATTCTGTCATTATCTGGGGAATTGATTGTATTTACTGAAATGTAATGGCAATAATTTAAAACAAGAATTTTAGAAGTATTCTCGTTTTACTGACAGTCCACCTGTCTGTGATTCAGTTTCAGGGAGAGGGACAGCCCCCACTCAGGCAGGAGTACACCCAGCACCTGGATGTAAACTTAATCACAAATGGTGCAAATTATCAGGGCCCCTATCCTCATCTTGTGGATAATTTTGTGGCTGGACCTCAATGGACCTTCCCCACCTCACCACAGACGCTTGGCTGGTCGATGCCACCAGGCAACCGCAATTATGAATTCAACCCCGGTGTATGAATGCACAACACAACAACTCCGGGCTTCACAATACAAGTTTTGAAGGAGCAAGTGGAGAGCCTTGCCAGCAGCTAATGATCCTTTAACTACAAATATTGTCATTTATATCAGCATTCTTTGTATTACATTTTAATCTTCTTTTTTTCATGTAGCTCAACATAACAGTCTCTTTCAGTAAATGAAAGGAACATGGTGAATTTTCGGCCCTTTATTTTTAATCATCGGACTAAAAAAAAAATTGAATTCAGTCGACTTTGGCTATTGTAAATACATTTTAGTCTATCCAAAAATATTAAGAGATGAAGTCATGAAAATTTGTTTTGTTTCAGTTGTATCTTCCAGTATTTGTAAAAAAATAATGGACATGAAGGATATTATCTGCCTTGTGTATGAGAAACTGTAAATACAATATTAGTTTCACCAATTCAAAACTTTCTACATGTCTCAAATCCTTCTGTCAGAGACTGAACATCCAAATGTTTTAGAGACTTTAGACCTCTATCTTTCCATGTTAACTTGAGCTACAATCCTCGATATTCACAATCACAGTATGAGACACCATGTCAAGCTCACAGTCTACGCCTCACTATGTCTCCTGATTTATTTATTTTTACAAATAACCACTGCACATGAGGATAAATCCACAGATGCATAATCCTGCAATCATCTTGTGGTGTGTCTTTTAGAGAGAGTGTGTGTGTGTTTCTTTGTCACAGTTGTACTTGATTATGAAGGGAAGAGTAACAAAGACCTGAGGCCACACATCTCAGCGACATCCACCTGTCCATCCCAGCAGGAGAAGCACCAGATGGGGCTCCCCCAGATGGAGGCTGAGAATCCTGTATGAGTTTGTCTGAAAAGTACTTTGTGCAGGGGTCTGGGTCTGTCTGAGAAGTTTCCCTCTTCCTCACTGAGTTTGTTTTGCTGCTCTTTCTGGGAAAAAATAAAAACTTTTCTTTGTCGTCTCTTTTTCTTTATAAACTGGTGGTGTTGCCACAGTAGAGTATCTCTCGGTTCGTGGGCTCATCTAAAGGTAACCACCGAGCAAACTTTAATGTGAGTTCAGTTAATCTTGAGTTTAGCTCCTGAATGAGGTCTTCTGCTGCTCTACTCGGTGATGTTCACAGTTTAATGTGAACACGTTGAGAGAAGAGTGAGAGTGTTTGGAGAAAAACACCAACTAATCATTAGCTCAACACGCTGGGAGAAGTTGAGTGTTTCCTCACAGAAAGTTGGACAATAAACTTTAAAAGTGACAGTCATACAATCTGTAAAGGCGAATTAATTGGATGAGATTTTTGGAAAGTTCTTATCAAATCAATTAGTTGCCTCGACAAAGCCGGTGCAGACTTATTGTTAAAGAGTTGAATGTGGTTCAAATGGCACCTGACCTAGAAACATGTAAGATTTAATGTCTTCATAGAGTTTATATAACACCACATGGGCTCGTCTGGGAGTTGAACCCGGGACCTCTCACCTGAAGCGAGAATCATTCCCCTTGACCAAAATGCAACACGGGAGTAGAATGTATGAAAGATTGTGTTGAAAGCTGACTGAATGTCCTGCAGCTGTATGTGAGGCACTCAGGGAACACTGCTCATTTAGAAATCTGTTTCAAAAGTGTTACAAATGCATACAGTATGATCCACAAGTGCAAACTAAGATTTAAAAGTCTTCATCTTCAGTGAGTGTTGTGTAACTTTTGAGGACTCACAAGTGTGCGCTTCAATCCGAACACAAAAATAAAATGTGACCACACGTAAAACTGGGGCCTGTTCTTCGTACCTCGCTAAGCAAGTTAGCCGGATTTGAATGTTGACGATTTGGCGTGATCTTGGATCGTTCGGTTCTCCGAAGCTCATCTGGGGCTTGCTGTCATAGCAACAGATCCGTAAAAGTAAGCCTGCTCGGGAGCAGGTTTACTTTATGTAAACAGGATTAGATCGCGGCCTCTCAGGTATGTCCGCTGCAGTTATATGAAAGCAAGAGCGATATTTCGCCACTGTTTTACCATAAATAAATATTATCAATGTAACTAAAGATAATGTATTTGATTCTTTTATTGATTTCATACAGATACATACAGGTCATTTCCGAAAAAAAGGGAAATGTACTATTAATCATTCTATTACATGTAGTAGATCATGTCAGATGTAATTCATATTTTAGAGTAGTAATAGTAAATTACTACGTGCAATCAAGATGAGAGACCACGGCTAAAAAGCGAAGGTGGATTTGGGAAGTCTGTCGCAGCCATGTCCTGTCCGTTTGTACGCGAGCAAGGAAGGTGCAAGATTGATAAGGAGAGTTTACAGAATTTAGCGTATATTGCGGGATAGACAGGATCCTTTAGCTCGGCGCGACGGTGTGCTCATAGAGATATCGATTCTCCCGTGAGGTTATTATTTACTTTCTCTCTCTCTCTCTCTCTCTCTCTCTCCAAATATATATATATATATATATATATATATATATATATATATATATATATATATATATATACTTACTGTACTGTATATACTTACTCCCGACTTACTGTGCATGCTTCAGTCACCCCTTGCATGGGAACAGGTAAAAGTGATGGAGTGTTATTCAAACTACACACATAAAACCCACAATGTCAATAAATGTCACAGTACAAAAAGGGTGTGACGAGGGGTGCAGGACCACCACCTGTCTTTATTTGCTCTGCCCTTTTCTTGGTTGCTGTTATAAACAAACAGATTATTCCAGGGTCTCTTGTCATAGACTAAAAGCAATATAAGTGATAAATATTACCATTCTGTAGAATATTCTTATATTTCACTTTTACTTTTTCCCATGTTCTAGTGGGTCCTGTTGTGGCTCTAATGTGAAAGAGGATATGATGTAATATAATATAATGTGGAATAAAATAATATCACATGATATAATGTAATATCATGGATCACTTACGAGTTTAATTTGTCAGCAACTTTCTGCCAGCCCTCTCTCCTTGCTTTTGCAGCCTTTGCAGTGTTCCCCTGCGTTTTAATTAAACTCTGAAACTCCTGATATCCCTCAATCAAGAGTTCTTGGTCTGCTGCCGTGAGATACTGCGCGCGCTCCTTCGACATCTTCGCCGACCAATCACAGGGTTGCCGATCAATGTTTCTACTATCGATGCGTAGCCCCTTTTAAGCCACCCAGTGATCTCAGATTACTTCAGCCAGCTATACTAATCGTCAACAACAGGTGCGTTCGGACAACCGGATTAGCGAGCTCACGGTTAGCGCGATGATTTGATCTTGGATGTGTCATTTGATCTTGGATGTAGTAAGCGAGGTACGAAGAACATCCCCCTGTTTGACAAATTCTATGAAACATTCACGCTCCAGTGGATGCATCAGAAAGCAACTTGGGATTAGTATCTTGGCCAACTATATGTGGCTTGCAAACTGGAGCAGCCAGGGATCAAACCACAAAGCTTCTGATCAGAAGGTGACTTGTGCTAAATCTTGAGCAACAACCACACTGGGATGAGCCAGTTTAGACATCCAAGATAAAATGTCACATTGGTTAATTAAAGATTTAGAGATTGTTACATGGAAGACAAAAGAAATGTTCCTGTCTCATGTGTCTTCGTTATCCAGAGATTTCATGGCTTCATGGTGCAGTTGAATGACTTTTTGCACCAACCAAGCCGAGTATATCTGCAAAGCGACACAAGTTATTTTGAGGTTCATCAATCAACTAGTAAAAGATCTAATCTTATTCAGTGGGAACAAGTATCAATCTATACTTCTCCTATGAAAAACCTTCTAAAGCTGTCTATAATTTTACCTCCAAAGTTCATCAGCAAACAGTCTGAATGCCTGTAATTTTCAGGCTGTACTCAAACCCATTAATTGAACCTGAAAACTTGCTGTGACTCCAAACCCAAGTAAATTATGGCTAAATGTCACACTTGGATCTGGTGATAGAGAAGTGAGTCAGTGTAACCTTTATTAAATCAGGCAAAACAACACATTCATATACGCTGTGGCGGCCTGCAGAAAGCAAAACCTCTTAAAGAAATGGAGCTAAGGGTAAGCTGAAGCCATCTGATGATTATGTTAATGAATAAAACACACTGACACATTTTGTCTTAGTTTTTATTGTTTATTAAAATACTTTTAAATCTCTAGTTTTAGCTCACAAAGAGTGAGACTCAATTATTTTTTTTCTTTCATGAGAAATAGTTTAAGCCATAAAAAAGGAATGATGACATTTAGGATATTAACCATCTAGTCCAGCAGGTGGCGGTAATGCACCTTAAAGCTCTAACCGCCAAAGAAAAACCCAAAAGAAGAAGAAGCCGCAGAGTTCCCGCTTCATTGCGTTTGTGTTTTAGTTCATTGTTCTGGCTCATCTAAAGTGAAGCACTAAGGTAACTTTAATGTGAGTTCAGTCAATCTTGAGTTTAGCTCCTGAGTGAAGTTTTCTGTTGCTCTCCTCGGTCTCTGTTGTCAGTCATTTGTGAACCCTTTGAAAGAAAAAACCTCTACATCAAGTCAAGCTGCTATAAACTAATTTACAAGAAAATATCAACAAATGCTAATGAAACACAGAGAAGAAAACAGTGTTATTATTAGAAGAAAGCTTTAAAATGAGCTAAGTGTAATCAGAGTTTCTATTATTTTCTTGGTTTGTTACTAAGCGCTAGTTAGCATCTCTATGTCTATCATTTTATGAATGCAGCTAGCTAACCAAGCTAGCTAGCCCCACCCTTCATCCATTTAAGGTAATTTAAATTCAAACATGTTGGCATTAAAAGTGCTATAATAAAATACATTTATGAGAAATGTAAAAATAAATGTATTCCAGGCTAAAACACAGCTGCCTTTGTCTTATCAGCGCAAAGTTGTGCCAGCCCACAGGGCATTTGATTGTAAAAACTGGCCTCACTCTGAGAGGGCTGTTATTAGAATCATTTTAAAGATTATTTGATATATTCTGATCAGTATTCAGCGAGTGAGTCTGATTAACTGTTAGCAAAATAATAATGATAGGCCAGAGATACCAGAGACACATTTTTAAAACAAATACAGCTTCGGCCCCTAAGAGGGAATCTGTGTTCAAATTTTATCACACTTCAAAGTACTGCTGATTTTTTAAAGCTCCATAATTTTTTGGAGGTTGAGATCATTTTCATGTTTGCAAACAAAACTGAAATGGAGGAACAAAGATAAATAGAATAGAATACAATAGAATAGTCTTTTATTGTCATTGTACATTTTCAACTAAATTGTGCCATACTGCTAAATTTGGTATCAGTGCTCAAACTTTTTGTGTTTGTTTCAAACAAGTTGCCCACTCGGGGAAGCTAAAATTTGTTCTTTGTGTTCTCAGATGAACTTATGAGACACTTTGACTCTTCAGTGCAGTGTGGAGCCTAACAAAGATCTGTTTTGTGTCCCAGCTGATCAGCAGGAGGAGAAGAGTCTGATGGAGCAGCAGAGGAACATTTAAGCTACTTGGACTCAGCTCAGCCACTGCAGAGAAAACAATGAGCTCAACACAGAAGGTGACAGAAACTAGTCTTAAGAAATACTCCATTAAAAGCTGAAGTACTGATATATGTTTTATGCAAAACTAACTAAACCTTGTGCTATATCAATGTAATGTAATAATAATCTAATAATACAATGCCTACATGACTTTGCCTCTGAACACTAAAATGAGCAGGGAAGAGGTTAAAGTAGGATTCAGCAGGATTCAACCCTAAAATCAGCTGTAGTGGCTCAGTGTGGGGAAAAGAATCACAGCTCACAATAATTTCTATTGAGAGCTCCAGTAGATTTTCTTAATGTACAGGCTGTGATCAGCTGACCTGCTGCTCTCTGTGAATTCAACCAGATGTCAGCAGATGTTTCATGAGTTGTCCTGGCTGATTTCCATCCTCTACACTGACAGTACAATGTCTTTCTATTAGACACTATACTGTTGGTATGTGGGTGGAACTCATGAATGTCAGCATCATAATCTGAAGTTTAAATTAATCTCTGCTACACTTGATGTAATCTAACTCTGCCATGAGCACCACAGTCTCTGTGCACCAGTCACACACTGTTCATTACTTTAAATCCATCACAGTACAGTAAACTTACCTGCTTATCCTGCACTAACCTGCAGAGGATTTTACTGCAGGCTTTAAATCACATTGTGAGACAAACTGCACACAAACAGTTTGTGTGTTTACTGATGTTTGTTGAGCTGATAGAATCGCTGCATTTGAAATTACCTGCCACATAAAAAATATTACTCCATTTATTCTCGCTCGTCTTCTGTATTGCTAACTAGATGTTGAAATACAGCGACTGCAACTTATCAGCACCTGCAGTCGTTCAGGTTCTGTGCCAAAAAACATAAACACTGGCCCAATGTAACTCCTGACTAAGGCACACAGTTTTGCCTCTTTAATCTCTTATGATTAGTACATGATCAGGATTGGATTTCATGTGTTACTGTTTAGGCTCAAATCGATTTGATCTTTTTTGCTCGCAGTGATGAAATAACTCCCCTCAAATGCCTTAAACCAGAAGTTACAAGCCTGTTTTGAAAATGTAAGGAGTAGAAAATACAGATATATATATTTTTAATGTAGGGAGTAAAAGTTAAAAAACCCTCAGGTTACAATCAGACTCTGACATCATCCTTCACTGAACCAAGCTAGTAACTGTTACATTTGATTCATTATCATTGAATAAATTAGACAATTATAGAAATATATAATAGAAAACAGCAACAGGAAATATAAAAATATAAAAAGTACAGACCTGGTAAACATTTATTACTATTCTGAGTGTGTTAGCTTTAATATTTGTGTACAAGCAGGAGGGATGGGCATGATTTTAGAGTGTTTGAACAGTGATTAATTATCTTTAACACCAGGTTGGATGTAATGTGTTACTACTACCAGTAGGTGGGGATAAGAGACCTTTAAGGTGTTTGGTGCCACACTCCACCTTCAGGTTTAAAACTAGTGTTAATGGAGGGAGTTTGAAGCTTCAGTTTGTTCAATGCATTTATTTGTTCAATGCATTCATTGAACAAACTGCATTTCACTCACTGCCTCTGTTTGTATCTCTGTCACTGCAGGACCAACATGGACCGAGAAGTCAGCGCTCTCAGGAGGCTGACAAACCTCACAGAAGAAAGAGAGAGAAAAAATACACCTGTGACGAGTGTGGGAAGGATTTTACTAGGAAGTCTAAACTAAAACAACATCAGCTCATCCACACTGGAGAGAGACCGTTCAGCTGTGACTTGTGTGGAAAGTCGTTTTCCTGGAAGAATGTCCTAAAAAGACATCAAGTCGTCCACAGTGGAGTTAAAGCTTACAGCTGTGATCAGTGTGGTAAAGCTTTTACTCACAGTAGCCACTTACAGAGACATCTAGTTACCCACTCTGGAATTAAGGCATACAGCTGTGACATCTGTGGAAAAACTTTCAGCCAGCTAGGGAGCCGAAATATACACCTACGCATTCACTCCGGAGAAAATGTGTACTGGTGTGATCAGTGTGGCAAATACTTTACAACAGACGCACACTTACAAAGCCACATGTTTACCCACACTGAGGAGAGACCTTATCAATGTGACCTGTGTGAGAAGACTTTTAAAGCTCCACAGTACCTGAGACAACACCAACAGATCCACACCAGAAAGAGACTCTACAAGTGCAGTTACTGTGAGGTATGTATTTATATTTTTATCTTGTAAGTTCAGTCTGACTGTTTGGAACAAGTCTGCTCATTAAATTGTGTTAGCATGTTAGCACTTCTACTACATGGAAAAGCAGCTCTGAGCGATTATTCAGATTTTCATTTCATTGATGATTTTGTTTACATAATCATGAAAACTAAAAGTACTAAAAACTGATATGATGCTGTTATTTATTCTTCAAGCAGTTTCATGGTATATCATAGTGTTATTATTATTTCTGTATAAATGGCCTTTGGTTTACAGTGGCTCATTCCTCTGTCAGGTGTACATGGAATAATATAAAACTTAAGTACAAAACCAAACCATTCAGTAATCTTCTCATATGGTTAACAAAGTTGTATCGTTACGTAATGGTATTGTAGCTGTAGTATCATTGCATCCATATAGCTTTAGGACTTTTAAACATTAGTGTTAAAATACCCATTTAATGTTATAATTGCAGTGTCATTGGGGGTAATAGTGTTTTTCTTGTGTCCTGGTCAGCTGAGTGTTATAGCTGCACAATTACAGTGTTATTAATGCAATATTAAATTAGTATTATTGCAGTGTTACAGTAGTTTAGCACTATGTGGGTACCCTAAAAACATTAGTATGGTAGTACTTAAGTGTAAGTCAGATGTTACTGTAATAATAAATAAGTATTACTGTAGTATTATGGTGGTGGTATTGTAGTTATTGTAGCCCAGTAAACTGAGTGTATTAATCGAAACAGTAAAATGTAACTGGGCGTCTGCAGAGATGCTCTTTATTTCAGGCGACGTTCAGGATAAAAGTAGGGCTGTGCAAAACTATTATTTTCCTAATCGATGAATCTAGCGATTAATTTTTCGATGCATCGATTAATCTAACGATTAATTTTTCAATCCGATTCGATTTCGATTTGATTCAATTATCGATTATTTCCCCATTATTTGACTTGTATAGCAATTTCACATTTACTAATTTATGTATCTCAATGAAAACACAAATTTCTTCATTTGAACACCTTTCAATAAAAAATTGCAAATTTTGCAAGTTATGCATTGGAGATTTAATAAAAACAAAATCCACAATAAAATTGTAGTACAATCTTCTGTTTTTAACAAAAAATTAAATGTTGTGCAAAATAAATATGAATAAAGGAAATCATAGCAAAAAATTAATAAAATATAAACAGCAGCAATGGCGTCTTTGAACAAATAAAACGTAACATTCACTTTGCTCTCTGCAAAAAAAAGTGCTCTTCGTTAATAAAATATCAATTTTGCTGCCTTCTCTCCTATTTTTGTGTGTGTGTTCAATCACGTTCATCACATGATGTAGTTATGCATTGGAGTGGAGGAATGTTAGCATTTCTACATGCTCAGCAGTCAGGCTTGCCTTTTTTTTGGTGACAATGTTTCCAGCAACTGAAAAAAGCCTTTCAGATGGTGTTGATGTGGCAGGTACAGCCAGATATGATTTGGCTAAAGTAGCCAGTGTGGGGAATCTTGTTGCATTATTCTTCCACCATGTAAGGGGGTCATTATCCCTTAGAATAGGGGCTTCCCCAAAATACAACAGTACTTCTTTCCTCACCGCCTCATTTTCTCCATCCTCACCCTGGTCAGTTTTTTCATTACAATCTTCCTCCTCAGAATCTGTACCCAACAAAGTGTCCAATACAGACCTCTTCTTTGTTGGGGGACTTGCTGAGGCTTCCTGTAGCTGTGATCTCTGCTCCCTTTTGAGATCAAGTGCCTCCCTCTGTACTCTTACTTGCAGTTTCAGAGCATCTTCTGGAGAAAGGAATTTCAGTTTACCAAAACGTGGATCGAGGGCAGCAGCAATGAGTGACACATTTTTCCCATCTGCTTGAAATGCAGATACCTCTGGCTGCCACCTATACAAGATTTTCTCTTCTGCACTGTTCTGGAAAGAGTTTACTGCAGCAGAATCAATGTTTTGGGTGGATTTCAGGAGACCTTTCAGCAGGGGGGGGGGGACAGAGACTGTGACATAGGACTGTCCACTAAGAACATTAGTGGCTTGCTCATAAGGCTTGAGCACCTCCTTCAATTCATCCAGAAGAATCCACTGATCACTTTTCAGATCTAGGTACTGTTTCCCACGCTGTGTGACTTCTGGATCTGAAAGCGTCACAACCACTGGCCATCTCTGTTCCAACAGATGTTCAATCATGTAGTATGAACTGTTCCATCTGACAGCGACATCCTGGATTAGTTTATGCTCAGCTGTACCCATCTGTTTTTGCTTCTGCTTAAGTTAGGTGCTAGCTGGCTCACTTTTCCTGATGTGCTTTACAACGCCCCGTGCAGCTGATAGTGCCTTATCAATCTTGGGGTCTTTCAGTGCATGGTTTACAACCAGTTGCAGTGTATGCCCGGCACACCGATAGGACACCACTCCAAACTTCTCTTTCAGGATGTGGAGAGCTGCAACTATGTTACTTGCATTATCATGCACAATGGCAAGGATATTATGCAAGGAAATGTGGAATTTTTCTGCCACCTTCTCCACCCAGGAGGCAAGGTTTTCTGCAGTGTGGCGCTCTTCAGTGTTGCTAAAGTGAAGGAGAGAAGGTCCCAATTGTCATTAATGAAATGACAAGTTACCCCTAAGTAGGACTCTGTGACCAGACTTGTCCAAGCATCAGTGGTAAGGGAGATTTTGGATGTGGCCTTTTTAGTTCATTCCTTAGTTTCTCCACTGAAGTTTCCATCATGCTTGTAAAATGATGCCTAGATGGCAGAGTGTAACCTGGTTGGAAAGTGCATTTCTTTGAATCCTTCACCCTCAACCACAGCAAGTGGTCTCATGTCTTTAAAAACATAGATAAGACACTCTCAGTAAGTACAGCCGCCTCCTGGGGGTGCATGGTGTACTTCTTCTCTGACAGTAGTCCTCCAGACTTTTCTGTTTGTTCCTGAAATCATAAATCACACACAGCACACAGATGAATTCAAATAATTACAAAATAATTATATGGAAAGCATAATATCAAAATAATTTGATAAGGATCTGGTTGTTACATATATATATAAAAATATAAATCATGTATGTGCCTTACTGTTATGCCATGTGCCTTCATAGCATAATAGTAAGAGATTAATGATAATCACCAATGTTGAACATTCTATGATATGCAATCATTGTGTTATTACATTACAAAAAAGCAAATCAATGAGGACACTTACGTTGGACCTTTCTATTGCTCTAGCTCTTATGGAAGAATATTTACAAAAATAACGTTTAAACAGCCATAGCTGATGGCACACTACTGGTGCAATGCTTTCTAGTCATTAGATGGCATAACTTTGACCTATAAGATCAAGCTAGAGAAGCATTACGTATAAAAACAGCGTTCAAATAGGATGAAAGACATTAAACTTGATAAATCAAGAGTTCGTTGTCATTTTGCTTTTCCAAGCACTTTAACAATGTTGTAATAGTGTCCACGGCGGCTACGTTTAGCAGGTGGTGCATGAATTAAAGGGTAAAAACCAGCGTTAGTAAAAAAAAGTTGAAAACGTACGGTGGTTTGTCCTTTTCAGAAGCTGCTGTGTTCGGGTGGAGTGATTTAAGTTGACTGCGGCTGCCTCACTCATGTTGCCACTACTCGCTGCCGCCATGTCTGTTTTGAAAGTGACGACGCATCGACGCATGTTGTTTTGTTGTTTTTATGCTTCGACGTAATCGATTACGTCGACGCGTCGTCCCAGCCCTAGATAAAAGTATTGAAGGACTGACTTATACTGTCTTTGTGTCTTTGTTTAGAAGCAGAGCGACACAGATGGATCCAGTTCTCAACCCTGTCATCGCTGTGGTGGTGGGAAAGACTTTCGTTGTGACATCTGTGGAAAAACTTTCAGTCGGCAAGCCGGCCTAAAAATACATCAACGTAAACACACTGGAGACAAACTGAAATACTGCAAAGAATGTGGGAGACGTTTCCCCACATCAAGTGAGTTAAAACAACATGAACTCTTTCACAGTGGGGTTAAAAAGCACCTCTGTGATCAGTGTGGGTCATCCTTCACCACTGCAGGTCACCTTAAAAGACACAAACGAGTCCACACAGGAGAGAAACCATACAAGTGCAGACACTGTGACAAAAGCTTCTCACATTCAGGTCATCGTAACGAGCATGAATGTACACACATGGAAGGAAACTACAGCTGTGAGCAGTGTGACAAGAGCTTCAGTAATCTCAGTTCATACTCCGCACACAAACGATCCCACGTTACTAATAAACTGTTTCACTGTTACCAATGTGCCAAAACATTCACTTCATTATCTGCTCTGTGCAAACATCAGCGTGATCACGCAGGGCTGAAATCGTTCCCATCACAGGATGACAGCGAATCTGAAGAGAGAGAAACATCCTCTTCTGGTTTCAGAGTCCAACTTAAAACCCTGGAGATCAGGCTCCACAGAGTTCAGATCGGCTCTCCTTAAAGATCTAATGAGGCTATGAATCAAACTGTTCCTGTAGTTCCATTTTAATCTTTATAAATTGTTCTTCTGTAGTGTTTGTGTTCAGTGGTTACCTTTTTTTTTTTCAGCAGTTGGATGAAAAATCATTTTCCTGTTCTCAAGTTTTTATTGAATGTATTTTGTTAAATAAAGTTATATAAAGTTGTTAAATAATGTTAAAAAAATGTTAAATAAAGAAATTGTTTAATGACAGAGTTTGAGCCATGATGTCATTTCCTGTATTTCAGAGTAAAGACTGAAGTGACAAATGGAAATATGTTTACAGTCAGAGTCTGATGATCTGTTTTCAGTGGCACAGATGGAGGTTTATCAGAGGAGGAGACTTGGCTGTTCTCTACTCACACTGAACAGGGTTCCTGCAGCTTATTAAAAATTTGTCCTGAAAGTTATGAAAAATAAGATCTTTAAAATCTTTTATTTTTTATCAAACTTGCTGTAGGTATGAAAACTTCTGGTTTTCTGTTTAAGCTGTCAAAACAATTCATTTTGGAAAATAATCTTTTAAAGTTGTGGTTTCACTTGCTCAGCGTTTATCAGCATTTCCTGATACAAGGCAGGATGGATCCATGCTTTTGTTGTTTAAGACAAATTCTGGCACTAAAATCTGAATGTTGCAGAAATTGAGACCCATCAGACCAGGCAATATTTTTCAATCTTCTATCGTCCACTTTAGTTCCAGAATCATTTTCTATAAGGATGTCATTAAAAACCTGTGAGAGTGCTGTTTCAGTGGAATGTAAATGTTTAAAACCAGATTGAAAAACCTCCATAATACCATTAGTATCCAAAAATGTATTGAATTGGGTAAACAGATTGTACAGCTTTGATATTCTTTGACACCAGATATGAGGTGATGGGATTTCACAAGATTTCATTACACTTAACAAAAAACTATGTTTGAGAGTCAATAAAGATGACACATGGAGAAAGTATTTCATTTTAGCAAAGTCCTCGTTTATTGGAAGAAAAATCATTACAGATTCATGTTGACTTTACAACAGTTACACCATATATAAAGTGGACTTTATCAATCACTTACAGAAGCCTTAATCTACCCCACCAACTATGACCAAGCAAATTTTTCCTTGTTTTGTAAAAGTGTAAATGATGAAGAAGTTCACTGAGTTTTATCAAACCTGCCTCTGTGTTAACTTTTAAATAACTTTACATTAAAATGAAATTATAAAAAATAAAATTAGCATCCAGTATATCAGAAATGCTCATCTTAAGGCTTCAGAATGATAGTTGAGAAATGAAAGAGAGATGTAACAGTAGTGTAATATTTAAAGAAATTAGGTCACTGCTGAACTGTATATAACCACCATCCTTAACATTGTATTAATTATCATTTCATCAAAGTGTTTATTGAAGCTGCTGGCATTATGTTATAATTTATATTATAGGGGTTATCATAATCAAATATTAACATGTTTATTACAGGTGCAGTTATAACTACTTTAAAATGATTGAGTTAAATATATATGTATCATAACTCATATGCTGAGTATATTGGTATAGTAAAATAGTAGCTGAGCAAAGGCCTGAATGTATTCAACTTCTTGTGGTATTTGAGTTTGCTTAGTTACAGGTGACGGAAGGATGTCCAGTCCATGGTGACCTCAAAGGCCTTAGGTCATCACCATATTCGGAAGAGTATGCCACAAGGAGGAACCTCTATGTTGCATTTAATTCTTAAAATACATGAATGTTCTGTACATGCAAATTATGTGCTTGTAAACGCAAGAAGGGGCGTTACAATACCCTGATGTTATAAAAGCAATCTAGAGTGTATTTTGGGTAGAGATGTACAACTGTTTTGCAGTTTGCACCTCTCCACGCTGCGTGCATTAAAATCAATTGTTTGAACGACCTTTTCTGGACTATCATTGTTTTACTCTCATCCTCAATTTCGAACCCGTAACATTTGGTGCATTGGCCGAGGTTGAGTAGAGAGAGTTGGAGGTTGAGACTGAGAGGGTCCAAGGTGCTCAAACAGGCAGACACGAGTCAGTGGTCGAAGTGAGTGGACATAAGCCGGCTTATTCAAAGGTAAGGCACTACCTGTTGAATTATTTCCAAACAGTGCTGAATTGGTTCTGACAAAATTGAAAGTCTACTCACTGAAAATTACTGGTAAAGGTCTGTTTTGATTTTGGTGAAAATCTCATGAGAATTGAAGTTGAAGTAATGATAATGTAAGGTTAAGTGACAGTACTGATTAAAGGAATGCAGTTGGACTGCTAAGCAAAGAATAAAGAGGATTTAGAATAAAGAGGATTTAGAATAAAGAGAATTTAGAATAATAGGTAATTGGTGAAGTTGGTGACATTAAAGTCTCAATTGATTATAAAGCCGGGCTTGGACACCGATATGGTGGGTTTGTGATTTTCGGGGTGTCTTCAAAATAATTAAATTGTATAGAACGGGACTCTGGGAGTCTAACAAGTGCATTGTTCGGAGGTGACGCCCCAATTTTCTGGGGACGCTCAGGATTTTCCGTTGGGCGGGATAGTTCGATTGGCAATCGTGGACAACTGAGGACGGTCCAAAATAGCCACTGACTGGGTCAGTTTACCGTCCGGGACGGTGGTTTGCACTTTTGGTCAGTAGAAACCGGGTTTCGGGCGTGTAACTTTAACTTAAAACTTCGGGAAGCCTGGGATGTGAAGTTTCCCAAAACAGAGCTTTCGGCAGGGGTTGAGTTGGTTGACGCTTTTAAAATTGTGTAGGGTCTTAGATATTTGACCACGGCCCGGGCCGAGACTGGTTAAATTGATGACAAAAACTCAGGGAGTTTGTCCCTTGGAGGGTTAACTTAAAATTGTCTAAATTGTGTAGGTTTTGAAATGAGAGGCCTAAAATCTGTGCAGTTGTAATCATAGGACGTCTGTGTAAATATATTAAGAGACTTGTCTGAGTCTGTGAGTCAGGCTGGTATTATTTTTAGATTGTGTGTGTGTGTGAGAATGCAAATAAGGCAGCTGAGAGGTCAATAGAGTATGAGGAAGTTTATAGAGACTGCTAGACATGGCTGATGCATGTATTTAAGACGCTGGATTTGTTTATGACAATATTGTAAGTAAAGTTTTATTTCTTGCCAGGACTGTATGAGTTTTGCGGGGTTTTGAGATAGGATACATAAACTGTTGATACTTAAGACCGTTACCTGGGTTCTGAGAACTGAAATTGAATTTGAGATAATTTAATTAATAAAGATGTCTGTAAGCGATGTGTGTTTTGGGGTGTCGAAGTAAGATGTTTTAGGATTTTTAGATGGGTTTTGTTTCAGTTTGAGATAATATATACAGTTACATTTTCTGTGTGTGTGTTGTTGAGTGACAACATGCGCAGTTTAAATTGGGCGCTGTTCCTTCCTCTTTTAGTTTCAAAACACAAAGGCTGTTAGATTAAAAATTACTGTGAGTAACGGTTTGACTTTTGACTAGGGAAATAATATGCTTACTTTTGGGTCTATGAAGATATTTGACCTTCAGTGATGGTATGAGAGGCTGAGTTTATTTTATGTTTGAAAGAGCTCTATTTAAAAGTGTGTATGAAAGGAAGGTGTATTGTTTTTAGACCAAGACTTAGTAAAACTAAAGAGGGTTTGTAGACTGTAAATATGAAAAAACAAGTGTTTGATTAATCTGTAGAAACAGGAAAGAGAAATAGGAAATACTGTGCTGCTGTGTGTGTGACAGGAAGGTGTGTGTGTGACTGATGATGTCAGGGGAGCACCCAGAGAAATGGACAGAGTTAAATTCTAAGAAGATGAAGCAAATCGAGGTTTTAAGATAAAAATGAATATAATACTAATTGTATGCTTTAGTGTGCCAATACAGGTGGAATTCTCTCAACATTGAACCTTGAGTAACCGGCAGAAAGTATAGAGGAACAATTGGGAAAAACAGGCCACTTTTGGCTGAAATTCTACAGCTTCACCTGTCACTTTGTCCCTAAACTGAGAAGAAGTTCAAAGGACAGTCAATCGCCTGATGAAGACCGATAGAACATCGTGGACGTGAAGAAGTAACGGAAGCTAAAAGACAGTGCAGGCGAAAGCAGTAACACTGACAACGACTGATGAGTCCAGCAGCATGGAAGAAAGCACGTGATGCAACATGCATGCTGGTGAAGAACAGCGTGATATGTCTGCTTGAAGGCACTGACTGTCATATTTGCCAAGCTTGGAGCAATCTTGGAAGAAAAGACAGAAAAGATGAATGGAGAAGAAAACAGAGCAAATGAAAATAAGACTGAAGGAAGAGGAAATACTGAAAGATCAAAACAGAGGAGAAACAGACTGTGTTTGCTGGGGCTCTGAAGCCCGAACAGGACACTGTGAATGGAAAAGGACCAGTGAGAGATGAAGCTGGACGAGTTTGACTGCGAGAATATAGGATATAATTGGAATAAAAATTGAAGCGGGAACTCATGATTGTTTAGTGATGTCCACCAAATCACGTTTAAAAGAGGTAAACACGAATTGAAAATACACATACACAAATTGTTCCATGTGAGATTATTTTGAAATGAATTAGAAGTGAGATAGTTTGAATCTAAACCTCAGTGAAAAATGCATGAAGTAAAACTGATTATAATTTAAGATGCAATGAAGAAACAGCTTACACGTAGTGTACATTAACATGAATACATAGAAATGCAACGAAGAACTCAATGAATTAATTCAATGAAGAAGCAGTTTACACTCAATTAACATAAAATGCAAGGAAGAACACGCTTACATGCATGGCATAATTGGTATTTCTGACCAGAGATAGAGAAATGGGTCATTTAAGCACTTGTGATAATAATGAAAATGTCTTAGTTTTGTTATTTTCAGGAGTAAAGCAGACCCGGATCAATTCTCCACAGCAGCAGTCGGAAGAAAGTTAGAGGTTAACAGCAATGGATAAGTTAAGGCAAGTTTCTGGTTGAATTGTTCACAGAATGATGTGTCCATGAACCTGAAAAGCAAGCCCTAACTCCTGGCTGAAGACCAGGAGTGCTTTATTTAAGGTGGGAGATCAAAAGTCTGGGTTAGTAATTCGGGGAAGGAGAAAACTGACTGTTTAACTGGAGGATTGGAAAGGTGTCTGACAGACTGCGAAGCCATATATGCAAAATAACACGTACACATACACATACAAACAGAGAATGTATTAACCTTACAAAGACAAGCTCATGAGGATTAATGCATAAGATAGTGATTAAAACCTGGCTAAGAACACAAGCATACGCAATGAAGATCAGCTTGCTAATTGTATGAGTGATAGAATGGTGTGAATGGTTAATAAAATAGACTTAAAGCTTGAGGTTGATTCAAAGAAGTTAGATGACAGGAGAGTGAGCTATGGAAAAAAAAAAAAAGATAAGTGATTAAAGTAGTTTAAAAAGAGTGACTTAGCAGTGCTTTTGCACTGAGTGATCAAAACAAGTGATTAGTATAGAAAGAAAATGAAAATAATTGAATAATGGCATGAGGTTTAAAAAAAAAAAAAAAAAAGTATTTCTCTTGCCAAGTTAAATTGTTGAGATATGGCTGAGTATGCAAAAAGTTTGAGAGCTCGTGTGAATGTGGACAGAGGAGCTTGCTGTGTGTGTGTGATTGAGGCCTTAAAGGAGGGGTAGATTGTTCAGAGATGCAAATTTGGTTAAGAGGTTTATAAATTAGTGTTGACATATTGTGAGAACGTGCTTATAGGTAAGGTTGAATGTGAGTTTGGTAAAATGCTTAAAGGGGGATATTGTGTACGAAACGGTGTAGCTTTTTACGTTTTGGGCGTGTTCTATGGGTGAAATTTAAGATTGTTGAAGATTTTTGAGGTTGTTGTTTTATTTTTAAAGAGGGAGTTTTAATAAACATGGACATGTTTAAGGGGTTTTGTAACAGTGCACTTATAAAGAAAAAACCTGTCAGGTGATTTTGTTTGGTACTTTGATGAGCTAATACTCAGCTCTCTTTTTTTTCTCATTTTTGTTGTAAGCAGGCCTGCAAAAGAAAACAATGGATAACGGCGCTGACAATAGTCTCAGGAGAACAAAAAGTAAGGTGACCTTGTCCGAATTACAAGGGGACAGATTGTGGGTCCCTGTCTAAAAGGATTGGAGCGAGCCAATCCAGTCTAAAAGCAGAAAGAACTATTTTCTTAAAAACAAAGTAAAACAAATAAATGAGTTGATGTTGCTGAGAGTGAAGACTGAATATTTGCGAGATAGTCTCCACTGTCAGCAATACCTGATGTTAATGCATGTGAGTGAATGTGTGTAAATGGATGGTGACTGGACGGACGAGGCAGACCATAGGTTGGACCGACTGGACACTGACAAAAGACTGGACTAAGGTTGGACACATGACTGATAATTGTTCTGTTTTAACTTTTCTTTTTTAAAAAAACATAGGTTGGATCATAAGTGGAGAAACTGAGTATAAAAGGTGATGTTCTGGTTAACACAGGCTTTTGTTTATAGGACGTTTCAAGGATGCAGGCTGTGGATGGAGCCAAGAAAGGATTTGACATGATGATTAATTTGATTTCATTCCTTAAATACAGGTTTGAAGCTCCGGAGCATTTATACATAATATGATAGGACTAAACTTTTCTTTTAATTCCCTAACCTGAGTGAAGGATTTTGAGTTTGTAACACATGAGATGTGTCACAAAAAGGGGGGTGTTAATATATGCGATTAGCTACATGAAATGTGTTCTTTTAGGGTTACTAAGCAAATTTCTACGTGACCTTTACCTAATAACCTTTGTGATGATAAACTTGTTTACCGACTTGCTCTCTTGTAGAACATACAGACTTAGAAAAGGGGAACTTCAGCTCTGAATTTTGAGAATAACTCTGTTAAGTTGACAGGAAACACGTCGAGACAGCCATATAGGGCAAATGTGTTGGAGCTTGTAATTAAATGGGGGACTTGAAAAGAGGAAGCAAATTTGGTACAGGACGTACTTGAGATGATCAGACGAGAGAAGGAGAAGGTCAGGAATAGTTTAAACTAAGATTGAGAAATTAAATGGGGTAAAAGGGGGTGTAGCTTCAGGGCAGCTCACAGCCCGGCGTAAACGCAAGGTGCTGTCACACAGCCTAAGTTATTTGGGTGATTTATTTTATGACAAAATAATAAGGAAATATTGAAAATATACAACACGTTGAGGAGATCTCTTTTGTTATATGCCTCTCCGGAGCTTCTCTCCTGATGCTACTCCACCAAAAGAAGTTTATTTATAGAGACTATGTCAGCTCCCAAACAGACAACAACAAACCAAGATTAGCAATAAACAATCTAAACATAAATAATAATAAATAAAGAACAATGCAGAATCCAAATCTGAACCGAAGAATAAAATAGTGAAATGTGGATTATTGGGTTTTTCTCTGTATATATGAAGCATTTGTAATGTGTATCTGCTCATTATCTTGTTTTATGTACTTTAATGAAGGCAGGCTTGTAGAGGCCAGTTTTTACTCACAAACAAGTGCTCAGCCAGACTGAAAAACAGGAAGCTTTAGTGCACAAGGCATATTAATAAATATAGACACAAAAAGAGGAACTCCCCATATAAACAACGTTCAAAAATGTGTGAAGTATAAAGTACCGAAATAACACTATATAAGTCACAGTTGATGATTCTAATGTTAGAGAGCTCTTGCAACTGGCGTCTGAGCTGTGCAGAGGTCGATGTTGGTCATAACAGTGACATCTCTATTTACAGGTTGAGTTCATTTTATACACAATGCATATCTGTGCTTGTTTAGAGTTGATGTTCCGTCCAAAAGGGTTTTAAGCTTCACTGGTGAGAGTGTCCAGGTGATACATGTTGAGGGAAGATGAGAACATAGCAGGTTAATTGCACGCACGCTTACAAACACACATGATTTATATATGGCCAGGCCAGAGGCCTGGACTTGATGCAGCTTTCAACTTTACAGCTCCTAACTTGCAGGAATGGCGGGGAGTGTAATGAATGAATGCAAAACATGCTTACAGACACAAACATGACAGGGGTTTATTTTACAGGGTAAAGGTGGACCACAGGTTGCTTTGTTTCTGCTTAGCAACTACTGAGGTAGAAGGTGTTAAAGATAAATATGCAATAAGTGAACAGGAAATGTGTGAAGGTGAGCCGGGTGAAACAAAATGTTGTAGATAATGGAAACTTGTCTAACGGGCATTAACAGTAACCTTTGCATGTTATGTATATGCTTGAGGCCAAAAGAGGCGTAAATCCTGATAGAAAACTTTGAAGTGTGCTTTCTAGTGGAGAGTCAGGCTGACATGGGGATGGTGTGTATTTTACTGGGGTTGTGTTTAATAAAACTAAAAGCGTTGCTCACACACATAAAGAGTATTGAGATTGAAGAAAGTTAATATAATGGATAGAGCCCAGAACATGATAATACATAAGTAAAATCAAATGCAATGTTTGATTTCAAAACAATCAGGCTAGAAATGTGAGTAACCTATGTTTAAACCGTGAAAAAGTGGGTTTATTTCCATAGAAAAACTGTAGAAAAAACAAGAACTCATGTCAGGAGGACCAAGTTAGAAAATGCACCTGAAGATGGTCTCATGAAGAGATCTGCTGTTGGTGTGTGCTGAGACTGGACGAGTATTTTAAACAAGTGAAGGAGAAATGGTTGAGTGTGTGTTTAAGTGTAGATATGCGCTTGATATTGATATATATATGTAGAGATAGGGAGTTTTGATAATTATTTTAAATGGCACCTCAATAGTTTCAAAATATTGAAAAATAAATAATTTTTAAAAATAATTAGCCAAGAAATGTGTATTAGCTCTCCACATACATTAAAACTGTGCAACTCTGAGTGGGCCATGCAATCAAGCAACTGTTACATATCTGTACTAAACTAGCCAACATAGACTCACCACAAAATGATGTAGGATGTTGCCCTGCAGCGGGGGCAGAAAATCATTTGCAAACCAGGGATCTTACGTTGATTATCATATCCTTACTTATGTATACACACACACACACACAGAAGGAAAAATTTCAAAACAAAACAAAAACAACTTCCCTTATCCTGTCAAGCACAGGAGCAAAATAAAAATCTCTTTGGGCTCTGTTAAAATTTCTTTAGTAAAAGTGTAAAAGGCCAAACCTAAGAGGTTGGGCTAACAGGAAAGTCCCTCCAGTATCAGGAGTTTATAGACAGGAAACATTTTTCACTTTAACGCCTTTTTTCTGAAAAACCACTGACTCATAGATGCAGATAGACACACAAGTGCACATACATCCAGATGTGCATTTAGACATTAAAAGTGTAGAGGCATGTACACACAGATTGGCAAACCGGTACAGAGTCTAACTGAAGAGCTTAACAAAGCAGACGTGGCAGTAGGGTTTATCATTTGGCCTGATATGATATTGTGAACCAACTTTGAATAATGACAGGAACCTTAGATGAACACAGTAGGTTAGTAAGGTGTAGCAGAGAGAGGCTGTTTGTTTTTATCCCTTACAGGAGAAGATTTCCACTAGAGAGGGTAAGAGCAACATAGTGGACTTGGGAATGGTGGTTTCGGCGCCCATGGTGCCATTAATGGATGTAGAGGTGACAGAGTGGGTCGAGCGGTGACACAAGACACAGTATAGTGACCTCTTGTGGGCAAGAGGTCAAGAGAGGGATTGTAATATTTAAAGAAATTAGGTCACTGCTGAACTGTATATAACCACCATCCTTAACATTGTATTAATTATCATTTCATCAAAGTGTTTATTGAAGCTGCTGGCATTATGTTATAATTTATATTATAGGGGTTATCATAATCAAATATTAACATGTTTATTACAGGTGCAGTTATAACTACTTTAAAATGATTGAGTTAAATATATATGTATCATAACTCATATGCTGAGTATATTGGTACAGTAAAATAGTAGCTGAGCAAAGGCCTGAATGTATTCAGCTTCTTGTGGTATTTGAGTTTGCTTAGTTACAGGTGACGGAAGGATGTCCAGTCCATGGTGACCTCAAAGGCCTTAGGTCATCACCATATTCGGAAGAGTATGCCACAAGGAGGAACCTCTATGTTGCATTTAATTCTTAAAATACATGAATGTTCTGTACATGCAAATTATGTGCTTGTAAACGCAAGAAGGGGCGTTACAATACCCTGATGTTATAAAAGCAATCTAGAGTGTATTTTGGGTAGAGATGTACAACTGTTTTGCAGTTTGCACCTCTCCACGCTGCGTGCATTAAAATCAATTGTTTGAACGACCTCTTCTGGACTATCATTGTTTTACTCTCATCCTCAATTTCGAACCCGTAACAGTAGCTACAGCCATATTTAACTGTTAGCAAGGTTCTCCACTTTCTCTGTAAAAACTTGCACTGTGAAGTCCGGGGTTGTTCACATTCCATGCAGTGCTGAAAACACTGGTGTTGCAATCATAATGTCAGTTGCCTGGTGGCATCGACCAGCCAAACATCTGGGGCGAGGTGGGGAAGGTCCATTGACGTCCAGTCGCAAAATTGCCCACAGCATGATGATAGGGGGCCTGATAATTTGCACCATTTGTGATGATCTGTAGGTGCTGGGTATACGACTCCCTGAGTGGGGGCTGTCCCTCTCCCTGAAACTGAACCACAGATACACTGTCAGTAAAACCAGAATACTTTTTTCTTGTTGTGCACATCCACCAGTAAATGAAGCTTCTAACTTCACTTCAGCAATCATTTAACAGCCAGGGCCTACCTCTGTGTCTGAATCCATATCTGCTGACTTTACTCCTGCTCCATCCTTGATGCCATGCTTCATCTAGAGATTCTTCCATAGATGGATTTTTGTTGGCAAATTTCAGCAACCTCAGAAACAAATGAAAAGCTGCAGAGGAGCTGAGACTGGGCCTGAACACTTTTGTGACGCCTTCCCTCAAAAACAGTGATTCACTGAGACAGAAAAGAACTTTAAATGTTTAGCAATAAAAGAAAACTAAGGGAAACAAACTAAAGCAAAACACACAAAAGAACCAAATACTCAGCAATCCCAAAATATAAAGCCACACATCAATCCTCTCTACTCCAACTGACACTGCATGAACAGGTGCCTAAAATAGGCAATCAATAAATCACGTGACCCACCATAAACTATCACAAAATACTTTCAATACAAACCTCTTAAACATAACCATCAGAAATCACACAGTTAACAGCAGCATGAAATCTGTATATTAAGTTCAGACAGGCCTCTTACAATCATAATCTACAATATTTGGTGGGATTGTTAAAAAGTGAGTGAATCTTTCAGAAATCTTGCTGCCATGTTCTTCTTCTTTGTGTTTGGCAGGCTAGATGCATCAGTGGTGTGTTACTGCCATCTACTGTTCATTATTTCCCAAGTCAGTCTTCTTCTGATTAAACAGGCTGGACTCGAGCTAGAAGCACAAAGTCAGCCTCAGATCCCTACATTGTCTTATATAGACTAGCACTGTGTAGATATTGTAACTGTGTCTTTGTTTTAGTGCAGCAGTCCAGGTTCAGAAGTGTGTGCATGTTGAACACAGTTTCTCCAGCTGATCCAAGCTCTCTGAACAACTTTCTTCATTGATGGAAATACTTCTTGCACTCAGGATGTTCCTGACTGTATTGGTGCTCCCACTCACAAATCCACAGCAGCCAAGTCTCAGTCTGTTAATATAAGTAAGTCTCTTGTTTTGCCAATAAACAACTTTCAAAGTGAACATTTAGGGCCTTAAGATTCTCTGCTGGAGAATGATAGACTGCTTGAATTGAAAGAAGACAACAGAAACTACAATAACTACTTTTACAACTGAGGTGTGCAGGAGAGCATCTTTGAATGCACATCAACAAGATGCAGCAGAAAAACCAAACCAAGTACCACTTCTGTCAGCTAAATACAGGAAACTGAAGCTACAGTTCAAACAAACTTTGAAAGTTGGACAACAGAAGATTAGAGAAATGTTTTCTGGTGCGATGAGTTTCCATTTCTGATGGGACATTTGAAAGGTCAGAACTGACTGTGTACCATCTTCTGATGACTGCTTCAAGTAGGGTAAGTCATGTCACAAAGCTTCGAACATCTAGACCTGGTTTCTTCAATTTTTATTTTTTTTTTAGCAAGCATGAATGACTTCCTGCCTGTCATAGTTTCAGATATACAGTGTTAGATTGGGTTGGGTACCTCTGGTGTATTATCATCATTTAAAAGCTGAATGTACAATATCAATCCACGTTCATTCAGTTAATGATTTATTCATTAATCTGTATTCACTTTGTATTTGTATTTTGCTCACATTCAGGAGAAACACTTTATGGCATAATGCTTTTCGGAAACTCTCAAAGGCAACATTACATGGATTATTAGACTCAGTGCTGCTCATTTATTGACTTGATTTTTCATTCCTGCAGCTTTGCTGCTCTGACAGCTCCACTCAGGCTCTGCTGGACACCACTGTGCTCCTGCTGCATGGTGCCTGGTTGCTGGTACGCTTCCCAGTCATGATCATCGGTGGCATTGTGAGCAAGAACCTGGCAACCTCCAGCCACCATGCCCCATCCGTAACATCCCCCGACAGACCCCAACACAGCCCTGATACAAACATACATGGCCATCAGCAGCATCCTACACTTTAATTGAGCTGACTTCAGGTGTTCAGTAAGGGGATTTTAAACCATTGCACGTTTCATTTCAAGACTTCAGTTTCATAGGGCAGAGAGTAGAAAAGGTGAGAATAAAATGTTTATTTTGGGGCTTTACCCCCAACATCAGACTTGTGAACAATTAAAAGCAAACCCAACATTTAGAGTCTTAGGCAGATAATCACAGAGGCAGAAACTTTTCAACGTATCATCTCAGGTTTCTTAAGATGAAGTATTCAAAGCTAGGGCTTTGAGCTAGGGATGTTATTTGAGGTATTCCTGGGAAAATCTTTGAGATCCATTTGAAAGCTCCAGATTCTTTAGATTATCTGTCTCATACTTCAAGCCTCCTTTATTGCCGTTGCCTGGTGGCATTGACCAGTCAAACATGTGGGGCGAGGTGGGGAAGGTCCATTGAGGTCCAGCCGCAAAATTGCCCACAGCATGATGATAGGGGGCCTGATAATTTGCACCATTTGCGATTGACTTCATCTCTAGGTGCTGAGTGTACGACTCCCTGAGTGGGGGCTGTCCCTCTCCCTGAAACTGAATCACAGACAGGTGGACGGTCAGTAAAACCAGAATACTTCTTTAAATTATTGACATTACATTTCATTAAATACAATCAATTCCCCGGATAATGACAGAATCAGAAACAGGGCTTTTTAATAATAGGAGATACTTACATGAAGTGGGACGCCCTGATTCACATGCTGAGGATGTGAACTCCTCCTAAACTTACTCCGTCTGTTTTGAAACCAAGTTTTTACCTAAAGATGGAAGAAAACAGAAAACATTCCATGAGTACAATGGACCCAAAATTCAATTTCTTATATTCTAGCAAGTTGAAAAACACTCACCTGTTTGTAGGTCAGTCCTGTCATCTCTGCCAGCTGTTTCATCTCTCTTGGGTCATAGTAATGTTTCACATTAAAGTGATGGACAAGAACATTCAACTGTCTCTCTGTGAACACCACCCGGGCCTTTCCTTTAGGTTTCTCTGGAGCTGTGCTGGGATCGTGCAGAGTGGCAGTGATGTTTCCATCCTGGCTTCTTGGGACAGCAAAATCTTGTTTCTGCTCTGAGACAGAGCTGGAAACTGCCTCAGACGTATCAGTAGTTTTGTTGTTCAGTTCCTTTTCAAGAGCACTCTCTGCCCATGTAGCGAGTTCTTCCAAGGAAAGACTCCTTTCAGGGCCGCTGTCGTAACTCCACGAGTCTGTGAGGGTAAAGAGACAGAGGGTAGTAAGCACAAGTCTATATGGTCCACATGGGTCAGTTGCTGATATGTTTCGGCACGACTGACTTTCTAACTGAAAAAATAAACACAGGTTTAATTGATGAGTCTTGAATCCCAAAAGGTCTCAGACTGAAGAAGTCACTCGTATGAGTGACAAAACATTTCTCCCATTGAAAATGTTACATCCAGATGAACGGAATCAACCTTTTGGGATTTACTTACCTGATGACTGAGCATGCATCAACACAATGAGTCTTAAACACAAAAGTTTCCCACAAAGTAGGAAAAAGAGAAGTCGGATATTTGTACATTCTTTAAAACCAAAAAGGATTTAAAGTGGACTCTGTTCAGCTGTGGGGGGAGAAATGGTGACTTCTGCCATCAGGACTTACAACACAGAGTGAAGGAGCATTTTTGCTCAGAGTTGTCTTAGAGGTTAGCCAACTCTGTTCATATTAGCTCACCAGGCAACAATGCTGAGTACATACCTGGAGAAAAGTGCATCCCATAATCTTCCATCTTTGAAATCCCAGTGATTAAAACAGGAAAGCTGGAATAAGTATCTCTGCTGAAAGAGCTCCAAACCAAGCAGGATAGTGCTATGTGTCCCAAGACTGACTTAAGAGCAATTCTCCTGGACTTTTAAGGAGGTTTGTGGGTGTGGGCAGGAATGTGGGGGGTTGAGCTTCTTCTTTTGTGAGTTGCTTTACAAAACAGTCGGGCTGTTACTACCAACTGGCATCATTTACATTTCTTTAAAATGCTGTTTCTCAGGTCTGAAAAAAGAAAGTACAGTTAGAAAGCAGCCGTACAAATGAGCTTTACCAAATCCTTCCAGCTCACACTTTATAAAATATCAAACACTTAATACCTAAAATTACTTTATCGTTTTGATCAGTGATGTTTCGAGAAATGACAAAGTGTGATCTCACAGACTCAGGTTCTTGGTGTCATGGTTGTTTGGGGGATTTTATCATTATACATGTTGCAAACCAGAGCTGTGTTTAACTCCAGTAACATCATTAGTGACTTAAGAACAATACTCCTGAGTCAGTTTGAGTTTTGTGGAGGTGGGCAAGAATTTGTGGGTTTAAGTCATTTTTCATGACTTTTTGAAGCACATCAATTTATCAAAGTCAAAACGACTTGATATTTTACATTAGTCCTTACTACCAGCTTGCTGAACATAAGAATTCCTTTCAGGTCGTCATGATTTGGTCTTGTTCTGATCAACTCCTAAATGTTATGTGTCAAAGATTTGTTTGTTGCTTTAGTCATTATTTGTGTAGTTCAGAGGTCTTATCAGGAGAGTATTTAATTTCATACAAAGTGAATTTGATGGTTCTGTTGAAGCGTTTTTTGTTTTTTTTTTATCCTTGTACTCTTATATTTTGCAGAATGGATTTAGGATTGGTGTATTTCATAGTTTTTTTTCCACACACTTTTATAAGCTATATCATATAAGGAAATATGATGGAAAAATAAAAAGCATATAATGATGTTTGATTTATGAAGTCACTTTCACTTTATAAAGAATTGCAACAGATTTTGATATTTTGCCTTTACTGTAAGTAATGTGAGTCATCCAGGATACTTTGTGATGTGTTATCACTCCAAGAAGTTTTCTTTCAGATATTTATTCTAATTCTTAGTTATTTATCATCAGTTTACTAGTAATTGAATTGTTACAAAGGCCCAGATATTGTAAATTTATTATATTTAATTAATTATAGTTAAGCCAAGTCTTCAGAGATTACTCTCACAGCAGAGCACTTTATGGTTTGACGATAAATCCAAAGAAGAGAAGAAGTCTAAGTGGACGCAAATCCACTCACTTTGTTGTTTGTGTTTGTCTGCAAACATGGTTTAAAAATACATTTAGCTGCTTCATTTCTGGACTTTATGCTTTAAGTTAGACATGTTAACACAAACACCTTTACCCACATTTATCTCTCATGGCCCTGGTGCCATCTGTCTGCATTGACTTGATAATTAATCAGAGGTAGCAGGGTGTGATACAGGAACTCTAAAAGACACATTAGCGTATGTTTAGTGGTCACTGGCTGAGCTGGGTGTGTCTCTGATTATGATTGAGCCAGAGGGGGCCATATGCATGTGTCTGTGGGGTTTATGGGCGGCGTTGGTGTGGAGCATTAACCTTGCTATTGTTTACATTGACTTATGTGGATGTTTTATAATTTCAGACACTTTTACAATGTAGGTGCTTTTCAAAGAAGGTGAAAGCTACCGTAAAGCTCTAGAAAATTCTCCAAATGACCTGCAGCAAATAGATCTATAGATCTAATAGAAAGTGAAGTACAGATCAGTGCTCAGATCACACATTAGTTTTGACCAGGAACATAAATGTAGTTTGCATGAAACATGTCAACAGATGTGGTTGACATGAAAGCAGAACAGGCTGAACTCAAGTATCATTTGTTATTACAGTGAGTGAAAGAAGTGGGTCAGTGAGAAATATCCATAAAGAGCATGATTTAGCACTAGCTGCAGCTCACAGTCAGCAACTCTTCAGTTGTGTTGATTATAATAAATGAGAATTTCCTCTTCAGACTCACAACTCACAGAACTGTACAGTTTCTGAGAAAAGTCCAGATTACGGTACTGTAGACTTGAGGCTTTTCCCCTCCTCTATTTATTGGTGAAGACTTAAAAAAGAAGTAGTAAGTTTAAGAGAAGTAACAAAGATGCCAGCTTGTGCTGAGAGCATGGGCCTATTCCTGTATCTGGATCCATATTTGCTCACTTTTTCCTCTCCAGCCTTGATGTGATGCTCGACGTAGAGATGCTTCCTCAAATGGGTTTTTGTTAGCAAATTGGAGCAACTTCAAGAACGAACTAAACGTCTCTGAGAAGCTGAGACTGGGCCTGCATACTTGTGTGGAACCTTCTTTAAATCTCAGTGATTCACTGAGATAGAAAACAACTTGAAAGAGTGAGTAATGAATGAAAGCAAAGAAATTAAACAAACTTCATGCTTCATGCTGATAGGAAGGCAGCAGAGACTAAAAATAACCACACATTAAAAGCAAACTGTACAGAAGACCATCTCTGAGAGCACAATATGTCAGAACTTGTAGCACATGGACTAGAAGCAGCAGAAGACCACACTGGATACAACAATTGTCAGCTAAGAACAGCAAACTGAGGAAACAGACTCACAAATATTAGACAATAAGAGATTGGAGAAATGTTTCCTGGTCTGATGAGTCTCCATTTCTGCTGTGACATTCTGGGTCAGAGGCTAAACACAAGATTTTATGACTTGCAAAGTGCAACATGCATGCACTTTTTAACATCCTATCAAATATTGTAGATTATCATTTTAGAAAGTAAAACAAAACATGCAGGCAGTATTTAATCCTAGCAAAGTCATCATTTGTTGGAAGAAAATGGATGGCACTGATTGAAACATTTCCAACCTATATAAAAGTTGACTTTATCAGTCTCCTGCATGAGCCTTCTTCTACCCCACCAACTCTGGGGGAAAAAGACAGAACAGGTGTACATTACATGTTATTTCTTTCTTATTTTTATTCTTTTTTACTATAACTGATGCAGAGATTCACTAAGTCACATCAAAACAGCCTCTGTTTTATATTTAAATGGCAAGAAGATAAAATCTACAAGAAAACAGTAAAACAGGATAAAACATGCATGTAGCTTCCATGTTGAAAAACTGGAGATGAGGTGGAAGTGTTTTAAATTTTTGTGAAAACCACCAGCTATGTGGTTTGGCAAGACCAAGGTGGAACAGAACAGAAGGATTTCTTAGAGGTGTAAGTCATTATTTTTATGTAATATTTGTATAATCTGGCTTATTTTAAAAACATTTTTATACATATTAGGTTTCAACACTCATTGAAATTTAATAAAAAAAAGTTAAAAAATAAAATAAGAATAAAAATAAAAAAGCATTTAATAAATTTAATGAAAACAGAAAGAGTGGTCAGCGGTCATTGTGATATTCAGTGTCAGTGTCCAGTGTCTCCACAAAACTCTTTACAAGCTGACTCAGGAGTATTGTTCTTAAGTCACTAATGATGTTACTGGAGTTAAACACAGCTCTGGTTTACAACATGTGTAATAATAAAATCCCCCAAACAACCACGACACCAACAACCTGAGTCTGTGAGATCACACTTTGTCATTTCTTGAAGCGTCACTGATCAAAACGATAAAGTAATTTTAGGCATTAAGTGTTTAATATCTTATAAAGTGTGAGCTGGAAGGATTTGGTAAAGCTCATTTGTATGGCTGCTTTCTAACTGTACGTTCTTTTTTCAGACCTGACAAACAGCATTTTAAAGAAATGTAAATGATGCCAGTTGGTAGAAACTGCCTGACTGCTTTGTAAAGCAACTCACAAAAGAAGAAGCTCAATGCCCCCCACATTCCTGTCCACACCCACAAACCTCCTTAAAAGCCCAGGAGAATTACTCTTAAGTAAGTCTTGGCACCAAATAGCACCTTCCTGCTTGGTTTGGAGCTCTTTCAGCAGAGATACTTATTCCAGCTTTCCTGTTTTAATCACTGGGATTTCAAAGATAGAAGATTACGGGATGCACTTTTCTCCAGGTATGTACTCAGCATTGTTGCCTGGTGAGCTAATATGAACAGAGTTGGCTAACCTCTAAGACAACTTGCAAAAATCAGGTCATCAGGTAAGTAAATCCCAAAAGGTTGATTCAGTTCATCTGGACGTAACGATTTAAGACTCATCAATTTACCCTTTTTGTTATAGACAGTGTTGTTGTTAATGTATGTTTGGGGGCGTTGCACCCCGGAACCTTCAGAGGTTTTTCAGGGTTCTCCCTGCCGGAATGTTTTGTGTGGAACAGTTTCCTGTATGTGTTGCGACTAGCTGTGGTTGTTTTGAAAAGTGGTCAGTAAACGTCCTAAAATTGGCACTTGAGTTTCTGAGCATTTTTATCCTGGGGTTATAACACCTTTTTGGCGAAGAGGATAAAAGCCGAACACGGACAGTTTTGAGTTTTTGCTACGGATTTTGCCGTTGGACTACCACTTCGCATCTATGGCTACGATCGGATCACTCATGGAGTTCGCCAAGGGAGACGGCGACTGGATTGAATATGTCGAGAGGCTGGAACACTTTTTCTTGGCAAACGACATTTCGGACGAAGGGAAAAAAAGGTCAGTTCTTCTCAGTGCGTGTGGAGTGAGGACCTACAAGTTGATACGTAACCTGACGACGCCTCGGAAACCCGGGGACTTCAGTTTCAAAGAACTGGTGATGTTGGTGCAAAATCATCACTGCCCGAAACCCTCCGTGATTGTTCAGCGGTTCAAATTCCACACTCATTCACGCAAGCCGGGAGTTTCGGTGGCTGCGAATGTGACGGAGCTGAGACAGCTATCGGAGCACTGTGAGTTTGGAGGCGTGCTGGATGACATGCTCCGCGACAGGTTGGTGTGTGGTATAAATGATGATGGCATGCAGCGTCGGTTGTTAGGGGAGCCCACACTGGACTTTAAGAAAGCTTTGGAAATTGCTCAGGCAATAGAAACGGCAGCTAATAACACTAAAGACATTCGGAAAGCTAACAACAATATGCACTCAACTGAGGTGCATCATGTATCTCAGAGTGTGAGGGGCAAACTGAGGTAGCTTTTGGAGTGTTACCGGTGTGGGGGAGCACACTTTGCCAAGGACTGTGTTTTCAAAGACAGTACCTGCCATAACTGCAAGAAAAAGGGGCACTTAGCCAAGAAATGCAGGGGCACTAAGGAGAAATCAAAGAAGGAATGGAAGACAAAACACAAACTAAACACATCACCTGCAGAGCATGGCGCATGTTTAATCTGTGTCAAAAGATTTCAGGATTTTGGGATTTTTATTATTATTTTATTTTGTTACTTTATCTTTTGCTCTTTATGTTTATGTTTGCTCTTTCAGTAAGTCACACTTTGTGCAGACTCCTAAATGGGGAAGTTACACTCTGTACTCCACGGGAAGCCTGCACGCAGCAGCTATTTTATCTCTTCCTGTATCTCTTCCTGTATGTGCTTTTAATAAAAGACTGCTTCTTTTTGCTGCAGCGGAGAGTCTCTCTGAGTCTCCCCGTGTACACGTTAACCTGTCTGAGCGTTTTATTCTGACCTGAGTTGCATAACAGGAAAACTCCTGACAATCTGGTTGGCTTTAATAAGTGCCATGCGGAGCCCATCTATGCCACTATCCAGGTAAATGGGAAGGAGCTACAAATGGAGGTGGATACAGGGGCCTCAGCTTCCATGATCAGCCAAGCCACCTACCACAGCTTGTGGCACTCGGGCGGGGCACCAGCTCTCCAAGCGACTGAGATAAGCCTGAGACAGTACACGGGTGAATGCATTCCCCTGCTTGGTGCCATAGAGGTGCATGCAGCATATCAGGGTCAAGAAGCTAAAGCAACACTACTGGTGGTGAAAGGGGAGGGGCCTAGTCTGCTGGGTCATGACCTTCTGCAGAAAATCCGCCTGAACTGGAGGGAAATCAGGTATGTAACTGTAATAGCAGAATTACTGGGAAGGTATGCAGATGTGTTCAAGAATGAATTGGGCACTCTCCGGGGCACCACTGTGAAGCTGTGTGTGGATCCTTTTGCCCGGCCACACTTTTTCAAACCACGCACTGTACCATACGCCATGAAGGCCAAGGTGGAAGCGGAGTTGGAGAGACTACAACAGATAGGGGTCATTGAGCCAATAGAGTCCCTGATTGTACCAGTGTTGAAGGAGGACGGAGGGGTGCGTAAATGCGGTGATTACAAACTGACAGTAAACCAAGCCTCTCAGCTTGACGCCTACCCTCTGCCTCGAGTGGCTGACCTGTTTGCCACACTGGCAGGTGGTCAGACATTCACAAAGTTGGATATGAGTCATGCTTACCAGCAGTTGCTGAGGAATCAAAAAAATATGTGACAATAAACACACACAAGGGGCTGTTCAAGTACAACCGCCTGGTGTTTGGTGTTGCATCCAGTCCGGCTATCTTTCAGCGCACCATGGACAATCTTCTGCAAAACATTCCTGGTGTTGCTGTGTACTTGGATGACATTTTAGTTACAGGTAAAACAGAAGAGGAGCATCTGCGTAACCTTGAGCAGGTGTTGAAGAAGCTCTCAGAAGCAGGGTTGCGTTTGAAGCGCAGTAAGTGTGTTTCCTAAACCCCTAGCATGACATACCTGGGTCATCGCATCTCTGCTCAGAGCCTGTCCCCGCTGGAAGAGAAAGTGAGGGCAGTAAAGGAAGCCCCGAGTCCAAAGAATGTAG
Source organism: Oreochromis aureus (assembly GCF_013358895.1). NCBI lineage: Eukaryota > Metazoa > Chordata > Actinopteri > Cichliformes > Cichlidae > Oreochromis > Oreochromis aureus. The sequence continues at coordinate 12,836,708 of NC_052950.1, forward strand.
CTGAACTAAGATCATTCTTGGGCTTAGTGAACTATTATGGGAAGTTTTTGCCTGACCTCTCCAGCATGCTTGCTCCCCTGTATGGGCTACTGCACAAAGACAGTCAGTGGAGGTGGTCCCAAGCACAGGAGAAGGCCTTCAGACGGGTAAAAGAACTGTTACAATCGGCACCGCTCCTGGTGCATTTTGATCCGGAGAAGGAGGTGGTCCTGTCCTGCGATGCCTGCCCGTATGGCATAGGAGCTGTTCTTTCACATCGCATGGAAGAGAGGGAAGAGAAACCGGTAGGATATGCGTCACGCACGCTCACAGCAGCAGAAAAGGGCTATTCACAGCTTGAGAAGGAAGGCTTAGCAATAGTTTTTGCTGTGAAACGATTTCATCAGTACCTGTATGGCCGCCCATTTACTGTTGTTACAGACCATAAGCCCCTCCTGAGTCTCTTTAGTGAAACAAAAAGCATCCCACCCATGGCTTCAGCCCAGGTTCAGCGCTGGGCATTAACACTGTCGGCATACCAGTATCGCATTGTTTATAAGGCGGGACCTGAGAATGCGAATGAAGATGCTTTCAGCCGCCTCCCCCTCCCGGAGGTCCCCGACCAGTCGAATATGCCCCCAGAAACTGTGTTTTTGCTGGACAGGCTGGCGAACTCTCCGGTCTGTGCTAAAAACATCAAAGCATGGACTGAACAGGATCCAGAGTTATCTCAGGTTAAACAGTGGCTGCTGCAGGGCTGGCCAGCAACAGTGGAGCAGGATCAGCTCAAACCGTATGCCAAGCGTCAGCAGGAGCTCAGTGTTCAAGATGGCTGCATCCTGTGGGGTTCCCGAGTCATTGTTCCGCCTCCAGGTCGGTCACAGATCATTGAAGTGTTGCATGAGGCTCATCCAGGGATTTCTCGAATGAAAAGTCTGGCAAGGTCATTCGTGTGGTGGCCGGGAATGGACAGTGCCTTGGAAGCGGCTTTGAAGGGAGTCTTCTGTTGGAAGAACTCTCTACATGGGTGGAGAGTGCTGTTCAAATGGAGCTGAGCAACAAAACTACTGATACCTCTGAGGCTGTTTCCAGGTCAGTCTCAGAGCAGAAACAAGTTTTTGCTCTCCCAAGAAGCCAGGATGGAAACATCACTACCACTCTGCACGATCCCAGCACTGCTCCAGAGAAACCTAAAGGAAAGGCCCGGGTGGTGTTCACAGAGAGACAGTTAAATATTCTTGTCCATCACTTTAATGTGAAACATTACTATAACCCAAGGGAGATGAAACAGCTGGCAGAGATGACAGGACTGACCTACAAACAGGTGAGTGTTTTTCAACTTGTTAGAATCTGAGAAATTGAATTTTGGCTCCATTGTACTGATGAAATGTTTTCTGTTTTCTCCCATCTTTAGGTAAAAACTTGGTTTCAAAACACACGGAGTAAGTTTAGGAGGAGTTCACATCCTCAGCATGTGAATCAGGGCCTCCCACTTCATGTAAGTATCTCCTATTATTATTCTGTCATTATCTGGGGAATTGATTGTATTTAATGAAATGTACTGACAATGATTTAAAACAAGTATTGTCATTTTACTGATGGTCCACCTGTCTGATTCAGTTTCAAGGAGAGGGACAGCCCCCACTCAGGGAGCGGTACACCCAGCACCTGGAGATGAACGTAATCAGAGATAGTTCAAATGATCAGAACCACTATTCTCATCCTGTGGACAATTTTGCGGCTGGACCTCAGTTGCCCTTCCCCACCTCACCCCAGATGTTTGGCTGGTCAATGCCACCAGACAACAACCAGTATGAATTCAACCCTGGTGCAAGTATGAATGTACAATGCACCAACTCCGGACCTCACAATGCATATGGAACATGTGGAGATCCTTGCCAACAGCCAATGCTTTTGCAGATGACACACAACGTTACGTTCGATAATGTGTCATGCGCAAAGAGAGTGCTTTGTAGTGAATCAGAAGAGTCGACTCCCATTGAGCGAGAGCCGGCTCCTCACTTAATTTTCTTTCGCTGCTCAGCTCTCACACAGTGACTCAGCTATGCTCCAATCCCTCCATATTGTGGCCAATCACATGCGAGGATATAGGATAATATCATTATGTGAAAAACAGAGAGGGTGACAGACGTGACAGTCAAGTGGAGCATGCGTCTGTCCTCTCAGTAAGTGAGTGAGACAGTAGACAGTGGTGAGGGGGGCTGTGCGAAAGCAAAAACACATAAATATGCCTGACACCCGGAAACAAAGCAGCATCTGGCTGCAGTTTAAAGACTTTTTTTGTAGGTCTCGGTCTTGGTCTTGTCTCGACTTTGTCTTGGTCTCGATACCCTCTGGTCTTGGTTTAGGTCAGGGGTCGGCAACCCGGCTCTGGAGCCGCATGCGGCTCTTTAGTCCTTATTTTGCGGCTCCAGGTTGTTTGGGAAAATAGAAGAAGTATCTTGCTGAAGTGCATTTTATTTGTGTTTAGTTCTTTTTTTTAACTTGTAGTTCTAAATTCGAAGATTATTGTGATTTTGAAATATAAAAATAAAATTATATCTTATTATTTTTTCATCGCTCAAAATAAGCGTCACACTCATGAAGCCGGGTATACCCTTGACTTGCCGTGCATTTATCGAGACTTTCAACCCCAGATAGGCCAATTATGGATCTTCGGATCCACATTATGTCAGCAGCTGTTCTCCACCGTGAACTATGTTAAAAACAAACACCGCTCACGCCTCACAGATGACAGCTTACAGTCCTGCATAAAGATGAAAGCCCCGATTTGCAGACGCTGTGCGCTGAGGTTTGGGACCAGAAGTCTCATTGTAAACATATCACGGCAGACTCGACGATGTTTGCATGGACATGCTTTTCAGCATCTCTTTATTGACCACTTTTCACACACGGTTGCTGTACGCATACAGTCAGCTGTAGCTTTTCAGCTCACAGCCCAACAACACAACAGCAGAGAGAGAACAGGCGTTAAGGTGGCGAGGCGCGATTGCGGGTGCCGCTCAGGTGCGTCTGACTCCCATGCAGCGGCACTGCAGACCACGCCCCCGCCGCACGCATTAACCAGGTAAAACACATATTTAGGCAGAATTTTGCAAATATCTTCTTTTTTTTTTGCGGCATAGTGCTTTTTTTCCAATTACTTTTTTAAAAAAGGGTGGCGGCTGACAACAGTTTTTGTTTGCTACATGGATCATTTTAGTTCAGCTGGGTGTCTTTCCTTTTGTTATATTTCTTTAAGAGTTCAAAATGTGTTAATTACATAAATAAAATGTAATTTTCTCTGTAGCACTTCATGGATTTCATAAGCAACACACCTTAGTTGCTCTGTGGATTCTTTTAAAAAGCAGTTAAAAACCTTTGTTCAAACAAGCCTTTTGTTGATCTACGTATTTTATATTCTTTACATTATTTACATTTGATCTTTTACATTGTGTATAATGTCTATTGATTGTATTGTTTATTTTAATATTTGTGTACAGCGCTTTGTGACTACCTGTCTGTGAAAAGCGCTTAATAAATAAACTTTACTTACTTACTTTAGATGTTCACACAAAGCACAAAGGTAAAAAACAATATAATAAAACATCTTAGATTTCAAAAAGTATTTGCGGCTCCCAGTGTTTTCTTTTGCGTAGAAACCGGGTCCAAGTGGCTCTTTGGGTGTTAAAGGTTGCAGACCTCTGGTTTAGGTGGTCTTGACTACAAGTCTAGTATGTTCAACTACAGTGCCGTCAGCCACTGAAGAAATTACAGCCAGAATTCCTGCTGATGATGTCACATTTTCAAGAAAATAACTTTTATACAGAACATGGTCTGGCAACTTTATTAGTCACACTTTGGTAGCACCAGGTTGGATCTTCTTTTGCGCTCAGATCTTGGACACTCGTCACACCAGAAAACATTTGTTCAATCTTCTGTTGTTCAACTTTGGTGAGTCTGTGTGAACTGTAGCTTCAGCTTCCTGTGTTTAGCTGACAGGAGTGGTACTTGGTGTGGTCTTCTGCTGCATCTTGTTCATGTGCATTCAAAGATGCTCTCCTGCACACCTCCGTTGTAAAAAGTGGTTATTGTCATTTATGTAGCCTGTTGTAGTTTCAGAGAGCTTGGATCAGCTGGAGAAACTGTGTTCAACATGCACACACTTCTGAACCTGGACTGCTGCACTAAAACAAAGACACAGTTACAATATCTACACAGTGCTAGTCTATATAAGACAATGTAGGGATCTGAGGCTGACTTTGTGCTTCTAGCTTGAGTCCAGCCTGTTTAATCAGAAGAAGACTGACTTGGGAAATAATGAACAGTAGATGGCAGTAACACACCACTGATGCATCTAGCCTGCCAAACCCAAAGAAGAAGAACATGGCAGCAAGATTTCTGAAAGATTCACTCACTTTTTAACAATCCCACCAAATATTGTAGATTATGATTGTAGGAGGCCTGTCTGAACTTAATATACAGATTTCATGCTGCTGTTAACTGTGTGATTTCTGATGGTTATGTTTAAGAGGTTTGTATTGAAAGTATTTTGTGATAGTTTATGGTGGGTCACGTGATTTGGGCGGTATTAATTGCTTATTTGAGGCACCTGTTCATGCAGTGTCAGTTGGAGTAGAGAGGACCGATGTGTGGCTTTATGTTTTGGGATTGCTGAGTATTTGGTTCTTTTGTGTGCTTTGCTTTAGATTTGTTTCCCTTAGTTTTCTTTTGTTGCTAAACATTTAAGTTCTTGGTGAATCACTGTTTTGGAGAAGGCGGCACACAAGTATTCAGGTCCAGTCTCACCTTCTCAGCAGCTTTTTGTTTGTTCCTGAAGTTGCTGAAATCCATCAATGGAAGAATCTCTACATGGAGCATGGCATCAAGGATGGAGCAGGAGTAAAGTCAGCAGATATGGATCCAGACACGGAGGTAGGCCCGACTGTTAAATGATTGCTGAAGTGAAGTTAGAAGCTTCATTTACTGGTGGATGTGCACAATAAGCTGCCCTGTTGTTAATAGATGAGATTTGGCATATATGTCCTGGTTGGGGCTGTTTGTCTGCAGGAGGATTCTTTGATGCTGATTGCTGAGAGTTGAATGTGCGTTGGCACAGATGATTGTGTGTGTACTGAAATATGGACACTGCTCTCTCCTTCCACTGTTGAACAGGGAGTCCACTTCAGTCCAGTTTGAAGAAACTGGTTTAAGCTGTTGGGAAGCATGAAGCAGATGGTTGGGTGTAGAGCATCTGTTCAAATCTCTTTGGCACATTTCAACATCAATCTGGTATAGATCCAGTCAGATGAAGATCTTGCAGATTGCACCCACTCTGACCTCAATCAGTTAAAAAGGCCCTCAGCTGTCACTGGTTTAGTCAAGAATGTTCAAGGACCCAGTAGAAACTCTTAAATAAAACATTACACTGTCTCTTTCATTGATGATGAGGGGGTTTTTTTGCGTGATTTTTGTTGTTTGTTCTTTACGTAGTGAAATGTGCTAAGTATTTAATAAGAAAATTTTAGTAATTCACATCTGAGAATTTTTTTTTGGTCTTTAGGACTGTTGTTTTCTTAAAGCCTACTTTCTTTTCAATTTCATTGTTTCTCTCCACAGCACCTCACAAGGAAGGCGCACACCCTCATCAAGAGCTGCTCTATGACCACAGAATCTGATTAGGAGAAGAAACTTTCTGGTGCCTACTCCCCTGGGTTCAGGTGGGTGAAGTCGAACAGTTGCATCCTAATGCAGTTTATGAACACATGACTGGTTATCATGTCTTCAACTCGCACTGAGCTGACATCAGTGTGGTTGTTGATGCTGCAGAACAGGATGGTTTAAACAGATGCTTCGAAGCCTCTGCAACAAACCACCTGCTCCAGCAGAGATACTTAAACCAGGTTTGTCTTTTTAGTCTCTGACGATACAAAAATGACTCTCATCAATCTGAATCTCTCAGAATTCAAGAGGTATGTACTCAGTCAGCATTGTTGCCCAGTGAGCAATGTTCAAGTGAAATCTGGTGGCAAATTTTAGGAATGCAGCCAAAATGCAGAGTATTTGTGAGATGCTATTCTGTATAAGAGTGAGCAATTTAGCCATTATTTAATTACATTTTTGGTATCATTTTCTGTTCTAAAGTGACTTGTGCCAAAGCATAACAGTAAATATGCTGACCCATGTGGACCATATAGCTATGATCATTCCTTTTTTTTTTTTCTCTCTCTCGTCTTTTTTCAGGTGAAGACTTGTTTTCAGAACTGAACGAGGAAGTTTAGGAAAACCAGCACATGATGTAGAGAAATTTCAGCACTGTGGCTCAACAGGAGCAGGTCCTGCCTTACCTGAACACCTTTGTCAGTGATGGAGCTTCCTGTTTGTATCTAAACACTGGGTCAGTTAAAGAGGGTGGGGGAGTAAAGAAAGGCCACTTCCTCCCTTGTGTTGGTGTAGCTGAAGTCGTAGACGTCCAATATTTTCTCCTCTTGCCTTTGGTGCTGTTTATCCGATTATAGTCTATACCAAAAATATAGATTATTTTGGCATGGGCAACCCACTCTTGTAGTTTTCTCTGAGCTCTGTGTCTCTGAAAAGTAATGTTTCCATTCTAAAGAAATCCAGACTGTGTTACAGATCTACTGACCTTGTAGGAATTCTTTTCTTTCCACTGAACTACATCTGCTAACCATATCAGTGTCCTGGAGGAAGCACGTAAAGGCTTTGAACAAGAAGCTTGACTTCATGACAGGCTTCATGCTTCTTTGTAGTTGGCAGGTGTAGACACTGCACCAGATTTCTGAGTTTTAACAAATTCATGCATTTCAATAATACTTGGGACTAGAAAAGGTGGCAGTCGAGAAACAGGCAGTGCTTCATTTAACAAAGTCAATATTTATAGCAGAAAAGATGGAGGTTTAGATCATTGGCCTTAAAATATTTATTAAAAACCCTGGACTAACCTCCAGCCATAACATGTTTGGCATAAAAATATTAACAGTTGTAATTAAGACATGTGCACAAAGTCTTTCAAATACAGCCTCTGTCATGTCAAGAAACATGAACAGAACATTTAAAATAGCCATCAGATAAAATTCACAGCAAACCTGATATGCTGCCAGTGCCAGCTAGCTTCCATGTTGGAAAAACACAGATGTGGAAGTGCTTTAAATTTCTCTGGAAACCACCAGCATGTGGTTTCAAAATCAGACCTCCACACATCATATTTCTGCCATGTTGTTTTTGAGACCAGTATGGTAAAAATCCTCATCTTGTGCTTCAGAATGATAATTCACAAATAAAAGGGGGCTGTAACAGTAGCTACAGCCATCTTTAGCTGTTAGCAAGGTTCTCCACTTTCTGTGTAAAAACTTGCACTGTGAAGTCCGGGGTTGTTTACATTCCATGCAGTGCTGAAGACACTGGTGTTGCAATCATAATGTACATTATTTTTACAATTATTGGAAGATGCAACAAAATGAAACAAAACATTTTCATCTCTTAATGTTATATACAAAACTTCTGATGGTGCTCTCTGATTCTCCCAGTATGTGTTTTAAATAGACTAAAATGTATTTACAATAGCCAGAGTCGACTGAATTCAAATATTTCTAAAAATCAATTGATTAAAAATAAAGGGCCTAAATTTCACCCCGTTCCTTTTATTTACTGAAAGAGATCAAATCTGAGACTCTAATATGTTGAGCTACATGAAAACAGGAATAGTAAAATTTAATACAAGAAAGATGATATACTTTACAATGTTTGTAATTAAAGGAGCATTAGCTCAACCCAAATCTTCACCTAAGTATGGAAGAAAATGGATAATACTTAATTAGTACAATAGACCCAAACTTCAGAATGAATTCAGTTTATGTTCTAGTAACCTTGAAAAAACACTCACCTGTTTGTAGATCAGTGGACAAGAGTTTTTATCTGGCTGTCTGAGAACACTGCCCGGGTCCTTCCTTTCACCACCCTGGTCTTTCCTTCATTCTCACATGTAGTGCTTGTGGCAGTGTTGTTGCCATCCTGGTTTCATGGGACAGCCAGTGTTGGGGAGTAACGGAATACATGTACCGCCGTTACGTATTCAGAATACAAAATATGAGTCACTGTATTCCGTTACAGTTACCGTTTAAAAAGGTGGTATTCAGAATACAGTTACTTTGTTGAAATAAATGGAATACACGGCGGTACTTCCCTGTTTCATATTGTCGCGGGTCAGGACTGTTTGGGTTTGTTTGACAGCTATGTTCTGTTGTTCCAGGCGGCAGCGTTACGGTTGCCATGGTTACAGGGTGACGCTCTCTCTCTGCGTGTTTCCTGGGTGAGAGAGCGCTTTTTTGTTGTTGTTGTTGTGCTAAGCTAAAAGGCAGAATGCTACAGGCATGGCCCTAAAGCATGTAGCCTGATGGGCAGTGTAGTCCGTGCTGCAGGAGAATGGACTACCATACCCGTTATGTGTCTGTGAGCGAGGGAGGAGAGAAAGGAAAAGTCCGAGCTGTCACGGGCAAAAACGGGAGCTGGAAGCATGTAAATATAATAATAACCACAGCAGCCAAGAAGAGTGCCTGACGAGCCCAGCTGTAAGTAAGCTATTAAGACTCAACTGTACACTGTGTTCGTGTTTTCCTCCGGAAAAATAAGTTCCGTTGGAGAAGCCTTTCAACGCCTCTCTCTGTCTCCGCAAAGCAAAGTTGACCCAGACAACAAAGTAAAGCTAGTTTTCGGCTACCAGCCCGACACGAACCCGACGATTAGCCAGAGGTCTCTTTACTACGTTTCGAGCCATGGACCTTCAGTAACAGTAATAAATCACAGCAATAGGACATTCATGTAGTTGTAAACAGCATGATAATATATTAAGTAATCCAAAGTATTCAGAATACGTTACTCTCATTGAGTAACGTAACGGAATACGTTACAGAATACATTTTGGGGCATGTATTCAGTATTCTGTAGTGGAATACATTTTAAAAGTAACCTTCCCAACACTGGGGACAGCAAAACCCTGTTCCTCCTCTGTGACAGAGCTGGAAACAGCCTCAGAAGTATCATCGGTTTTGTTGCTCATCTCCTTTTCAAGAGCACTCTCTGCCCATGTAGAGAGTTCTTCCAAGGGAAGACTCCCTTCAAGGCTGCTGCCAGAAATCCACAAGTCTGTGAGGACAGAAAGACGTACTGCTTTTGACTACATGTGAGTGTTTTTGACATCCTGGTTTCTTGGGGCAGCAAAACCCTGTTCCTCCTCTGTGACAGAGCTGGAAACTGCTTCAGCAGTCTCAAAGATGTTGTTGCTCAGCTCATCTGTGTTGCCATGAGTCACTTTAGAAAAGCCAATTATACCAGGGTAAACATCTGAGTGGCTTTTAAGGCCTAGAGTTGGTGTAGGCAAGAATGCACAGGACTGAAAGAATCATTTTCCCCTCATTGATCCCATTCATTGATTCTTCATTTAGAAAACTGAAAAAAAAGCACTTAACCTGGAAAGTTTTAGTAGAGCTCATTTACTTGTCTACTTGCTATTTTCTGAATATTTATTTGTCTGCAATTTATCATTTTAACCACTGATGTCTCAAGAAAAGAAAGTGTAATCTCACAGATAATGACCTGTTTGTAGTATTGGGTGGCAGGTTTTCCATTTCTTTATACCAGTGATATCAAAGTGAGAGCTGCAAGAGGTGATTTATACATTTGTAATCAGCTGTGTAAGATGGTAGACTGGTATCACCTGCATATTAACTCACGTCCACATTTACTGTGGGAAATGGCCACTAATGTGTGAGTGGGTTTGTTTCACAACTGCTGTGAGCCAGTGGCTGTGATTGGGCTGGGTTCATTGAAGGCAGGTGTATTTGATTGCACTCTAGTCTACTTATACTCCAGACTACAAGTACTGCTGTCTAAGATGCTTGGAAAGAAAAGCGTCTGGACTTCTTTAGATTGCTTGAAGATGTTTCACCTCTCATCCGAGAAGCTTCTTCAGTTCTAGGGTAAAATGGTGGAGAGTCCCAGATTTTAACCCAGTGGGAGTGTCCCCCTCAAAGAGGGTCAATGGACCCCCTAATGATCCTCTACCTAATCACACGAGCCAAGGTGTGAAAGCGGGTGTGGGTCACAATCAGCCAGGGTTTCGGGTGAGCTCATTGTGACACCTAGCCCCACCCTATCGTGTGATTTCCTGAGGTCAAATGGCCCAGGATGTGAGTGGGTGTTAAGGCGTCTGGGAAGGGATCTCAAAACTGGATTATAGATGGCAGACAGTTGGTGTCGTAAACCACCGCCTCTGTTCAAAGATGGTCGCTCACAGTGGACATAAATGGCTTCTTTCACTCCGCTTTCAAACCATCTGTCTTCTGTCCAAAATGTGAACATCCTCAAAAGAGTGACCTTTGTCCTTTAGATGCAGATGGACCGCTAAGTCTTGTACAGTGGAGGTGGCTCTTCCATGCTGTGCCATATGTTTATGAAGTGGCTGTTTGGTCTCTCCAATGTAGAGGTCTGGGCATTCCTCGCTGCACTGTACAGCATACACCACATTGTTAAGTTTGTGTTTTGGAGTTTTGTCTTTTGAGTGAACCCGTTTTTGTCCGAGTGTGCTGGGTCTGAAATGCACTGGGATGTTGTGCTTGGAGAAAACTTTCCTGAGTTTCTCTGATACACCGGCTACATAGGGGATGACAATGTTGTTGCTTCTGTCTTTCTTATCCTCCCCAGCTGGTGTCTGATCTTCTTTTCTCTGCATGTTTGCTGACTTTATAAACACCCAATTAGGATAACCACATGTTTTGAGTGCTTCCTTTACATGTGTGTGTTCCTTCTTCCCTTCAGGCTTAGAGGGAACATGTTCTGCCCAGTGGTGTAGGGTCCTGATTACTCCAAGTTTGTGTTCCAGAGGTTGATGGGAGTCAAAGAGGAGGTACTGGTCCGTGTGTGGGGGCTTCCAGTAAGCTTCAGTTTTGAGGTTTCCATTCTCTTCAGTGTGCACAGCGCAGTCCAGGAAGGCAAACAGTTATTCTTTGGATGTGTCCCAATTGGGGGTCTGCACGCTTGAAGTACGCGCACTACGCGTACTACGTACGGTGCGTATTATAAGTACGAGAAGTGTGGAAGTGAGAGGCTTGTGAAATGGGACGGTCTAGCCTTCTTCGCGCTGTTCAGGTTGCCTAGCAGAGAGAAAAATGTTTTGTTGGTCATTCATTTTTGTCATGACATCACTTTGATTAGCTCAGTATCTGAGGCTGAGATCACGGGACTGTAAAACATGATAGTTGGATCTTTTCTATACTGAACAGTCATTTCAAGATTAGTTAGTAAATAACAATTAGCTAATGTTGTTCATGAGACTAAAGTCACCTCACTGTGGTAATGTAAATATAATATGGCCAATATTATATGTATTGTCAGATTATTATGATATAGAGATAGATTTATAGCGCGCAATGAATTGTGGGATATATGGGACCACGAAGCGTGCACTGGACCACGCTTGATATTTGGGGAAATCGACGGCGCATTCGGAGTATGCATTTGAAGTACACTTCGAATTGGGACAGCCGTCGTCACATGGCGGTGACGTAATCGCACTTAAAATGCGTACTTCAAGCGTGCAGACCCTGAATTGGGACACAGCCTCTTTCTTCCCCGGTAAACTTGATGTTTTTATCAAGTGCGTTAATGTGCGCAGTGAAGGATTCCACTTGTTTTGATTTTGACCCAGGTGTCGTCTACATATCTGTACCAGTGGCTGGGTACTCTCCCTTTAAAAGAGCCAAGAGCCTTTCTTTCCACTTCCTCCATGTAAAGGTTGGCAACAATAGGTGACACCGGGGAGCCCATGGCACAGCCATGTTTTTGTCTGTAGAAACCCTCGTTGTATTTGAAATATGTGGTGTTAAGGCAGAGGTCTAACAGTGTGCAAATCTGATAGGGTGTGAAGTTTGTTCTGTCTTCCAAAGAGCTGTCTTCTTGTAGGCGTCTCCACTGCCTCTGTGGTAGGTATGCAAGTGGAGAGAGATTACATCAAAGGACACCACGGTTTCATCCGGATCCAGGGTAAGTTTCTGGACCTTGTCAGTGGAGTTCTTGATGTGATTTGGGGTGTTCACCACAAGTGGTGCTAGGATGGTAGCAAGGTGTTTCGAAATGTTGTAAGTAGCTGAGTTTATGCTACTGACAATGGGTCTGAGTGGAACACCTGCCTTGTGGATCTTAGGAAGTCCGTAGATGCAGGGTATGACATTCCCTGGGTAAAGGCGGTGATATGTAAAGCACTCAATGGTTTTGTCCTTTTCAAGGTCTTGAAGACAAGCTATAACTTTTTGTAGCTGCTTGTGGGGTCTTGCTTTAAGGCTTCGTAGGTATTGTTGTCATTGAGGAGAGTAGTGATGTTTGTGTGGTAATCTGTAGTGTTTAGGACCACTGTGCACCTTCCCTTGTCAGCTGGTAATATAGTGATGTTGTGGTCTTTGCTCAGAGAAGCGACGGCCTTCTTTTCTTGTATTGTGAGGTTAGACGGAGGGACTTTGGCACTGGAGAGGGTGGTTGAAACTTTCATCCTGATTTGCTCTGCTTCTGTCTGTGATAATTTGTTAATCCGTATGGCGGTTTCTGTGGCTGTGATGAGGTCCACTATGGGCAACTGTTGCGAAGAAATGGCAAATTGAGTCCTTTGGCTAACACTTTCTTTTCAGGTTCAGCGACATTCTGGACTGAAAAGTTTGGCTCATGTGATTAGGTAGAGGATCATCAGGGGGTCCTTTGTCCCTCTTTGGGGGGAAACTCCCACTGGGTTAAAATCTGGGTCTCTCCACCATTTGACCCTTAGAACTGAAGAAGCTTCTCGGATGAGAGGTGAAACGTCTTCAAGCAACCTAAAGAAGTCCAGACGCTTTTCTTTCCGAGCTCCTTAGACTACGATGACCTGGATGACTGAGAACCTTCACACATACAAGTACTGCTGTTACTGATGGCCAAATGAAGCTTTCTGAAGTGTTGAAGCTTGTATTGGCCAAAAGTATGAAGAGCAGCTTGAATCTACAACTTGAAATGAACTGCTTCATTATCATTGCCCAGTCACAGCTTCTGTTTAATATCATGTGATAATTCTGTCTGATATCAGGCTAACGTTGTGGTGCTTTGAACCTGTATTTTCTGTGTGACACAATGTTATGTCTGTTTCATGAATAAATTTGATGAGTAAATTTGTTTAAACATGAGCCATGGTGTGGTCTCCCTTCACTTGTGACTTTTTGACATTTGTAAACATAATAGACCAAAAAATACGTGTGTGTGTATATATACATATACACATATATAGATACGTAATATACATATACGTGTGTGCGTGTATGCGTGTGTGCGTGTATGCGTGTGTGCGCGTATGACACAATCCTATTATAGGGTTGGGAGTATGCTACCGCCGTGAGGCCGCTTCCCCACGTGCTTATGTAATTCACCAATGGACCAGTTTGTTTATACAAAATTTATTATAACTTGTATAGTGTGTTCCTTATGTATATTTTTGACCTTGGAGATTGAATTGGTTATAAATTAGGTAGTGAAAATGCCTATGAACTGGTAACATATAATCAAAGCATATAAGGTTATTCTGTTTTATTTGGTAATGGGCAGAACATCCTTTCTTCCTCGCTGACTCCATATCTGTCAATATGTTGCACACTGTTCTCTTGCAAAAAAAAATCAGTAAAACACACCACAAATCCCACCAGTGATTCACTTCCTTATAAACCATTGAATCAAGGACTGAAGCAGTGACGTACTGAATGAAACTTCAGATGTCACTGATCTCTGTTCTCTGGACAGACATACCAAGCCTCGACACAGTGGTTCTGCATAGGGGTGGGTTTTAATAATCGATTCTGGCTTGGATAACGTGAAATCGATTCATTAAAATCCTGAATCAATTTTTTAATATAAATTTATTTTGCCCGAAACGCCAGAATCTCAGGTGAAACCTCACAAAATTTCAACAACCACCAAACAGCTAAGAGAGCAAATGAGAGCAGGTACACGGATTCTGCACAAGGACGTAAACACACAGCGCGGACCTGCGGATCAGAATCAGTGAGATGTCGCCTTTCTCACCCGACGGGCGCTGCAGCTTTAAGCAGCTGTGCGCGCTCCCGCGGACGGCAATCACTTTCTGGCAGACAATCACTTTTTGGCACAACAACCGCACGGACACGGTCGGGGCTGAAAGCCGACAGCTCGCTGATTGTGATGTTTCGGCAGGTCCGCACTTTGTGTTCAGGCCCTTTTTGCGCTGATTCTAAAGCTGTTAGTTTTATCTCTCTCCAAACAATATTGGCTGAACCAGCAGCAAAAGAAGATCCAAACTACGCTTCACATAAACATCGTCATGAAATCACTCTGACTTTTACTGTTTTGCTTCCACCACGATAATAATCACACTTCATGCACAGCTCTCTCTCTCTCTCTCTCTCTCTCTCTCCCTGTCTCTGAAGAACAGTTTCCCGTCTAAAAATCTGTTTTCTGCATTATTCGCTTGCTTGTTACGCACAACTCTACTGTTGTTTACAGCGCTGTCGGCCGCTGTTTTTTTTTTTTTCGTTTTACATTCTTCCGAAAAGAAAACCTAATTTCTGCCGTTCAATACTGAACAAATTTAAACTTTTTAAAATTATGCAAAATGCAAAACGCTTAGCCGTGTCTCTAATAAAACCGCTGTAACGTCAGAGGTAACGTTCATATGTTGATTAATGGTTTTCTTTCGTTTTTGATGTACTGCAGAATATTTTTATAAAATCCCAGCCCAGGAAAACCACCTTCATGTTTTTCTGTGTTTTATCTTCAGCTACTTTGACACAAAGGCATCTGCTGTGACGCTCACACCTTTGATAAAGTCTTGCGTGTGTCAGCTTCCTTTTTATAGATACAAAAATATGTAAATGTACTGATCTGAATTATAATATTTCTGACTGTCAAAATTTCCTAGATTCAAATTGAATTTAACTGAATGGAATCAAATCGAATCGAATCAAATTGAATCGAATCGTGGATCGAATCGATTCGGGACCTTGTGAATCGGAAACGAATCGATTCTAGAAATCAGTGACGATACCCAGCCCTAGTTCTGCAGCACAGTGATGCTATCTTTGACACATGTGCCGGAGCTTCAGCTTCAAATGGACCATCATTAACTGCTGTTACTGTCATCTTTGAACTGATATTACAGGAAAACTCTGATGCAAATATTAGTTAAACAGGAATCAAAATGTAATTGAATTGCATTCTGTTTTGTTTGTTAAAATAATTAGATCATTTATATTTTTAAAACATTTTTAAGCTCCTGTTTAACTTAATTCCAGTAGGTAATGGTATGGGATGAGATTCACTTTTATTAGCTGAATCAATTTTGGTTCCTATATCATCATTATTTAATAAATAAAAACAACAGCAACAACAGTTCAAGTGATTAAAGTGGGCTGTTTTTAGAGGCTTTTTCTGGGATAATCTTAGAGGGCCACTTGAAAAGTCCATGTACTGTTATCACTACGTGTTGGATACACTGTGTATGTCAACGCAGGTCAACAGCAAGCCAAACTCAATTTTCATGAGCCAGGAAACTGAGCGTCTTGCTCCTTTATTACGGTCTTCTCGACAGCTTACAATCTTTTACAATTGTGGCTTGAATAGCTCAATGAAAGTGCTGAGTGAAACTAAAAAATAAACCAGAAAATAAAATATCCTTTAGCTCTTTGACATGTGAAATAAATGCACAAAAAGAAATATCTAGTGATAGAAAACATGTATCAAAGTTAGTCTTAGCTGCTAAGTAATGATAAACAGTAGTTTTAACAAAACTCTGATATGCAAATTAGATCGCTAGCATCATTGCTATGTTAATAGACCATGCTCTAAGCAAAATCCGCTTCTGGGATAAGGCTAATTCCTGGTACAAACACATTCACAAAACGATCACTAAATCAGCTGTTATAAACATATAAAACAAACCAGAACATGTAATAAACTTACAGCCATTGCTTTCGATGGTGTATATAAAGATTCAGGGCACAGGAGATGAAGTTTAAACACGGATAGGCAGGCTTTCTGTACAATGCTTTTTCCCAACTGACTGCAGCTTCCGCTTCCCACAATGCATTGCGAACACAGATTACTCCTTCAAAATAAGATACAGAAAAACTAATGCTGACTGTATAGAAAAATATTTTTTAACTAAATGACTCTCTTTTTCAACATAAATTACCACAGATGAAATATGACATTTTTATCACCAAATTATTATGAATCATTTTTAATCTTTTACTTGGGACAGAACACTCCCCGCCTGGCATTACTGATGCCACTACTACTTTTTATCAGTCACTTCCTTTTCTAAGAGCACAACAACATCCGAAATGGGACGCAGGTAAGTCTTTGAGACTCCCTGGGAAGATGTCCTCACTTCGACTTTTCTGACCTTCCCATCACTGCTTGGAAAGGTGGCTGTGATAATAGCCATTGTCCATTTGTTTCTGGGTGCTTGATTTTGTTTCAACAACACAATGTCGCCTGACTGAAGATTGCGGTGTGTTCCATGCCACTTGCGCCTTGATTGGAGGGTGTTGAGATATTCGTTTCTCCAGCGACTCCAGAAACCATTGGCTAGTGCTTGTACTTGTTTCCATTGGTTCTTAAGCATGTCTTTTCCACAAAAGTCTCCTGGTGGAGACGGAACGCCCTGCTTTTGGGTCAGTATCATTGCAGGACAGAGTATGAATGGTGAGGAAGGGTCAGTTGAAATAGGGACCAAGGGCCTTGCATTGATTATAGACGATACCTCAGCCATTAGGGTACAAAGCACCTCATGTGTCAGACGGGTGTGTTTGTTCTGCAAGAGCATAGAATCCAATATTCAGCGAGTTACCCCAATCATCCTTTCCCAGACACCCCCCATGTGGGAAGCATGTGGAGGGTTGAACTCCCATGTGCAACCGTTGGCATGAAGATGGTTGACAATGTCGGGAGGGTTCTTATTTGGTTGTCCCATGCCAAGCTCTACGCTTGCTGCGATGAAGTTGGTGCCCCTGTCTGACTGCATTTGTTTGGCTGGGCCTCTTATTGCAAAGAATCTGCGTATTGCATTTATGCAGCTGCAAGTGTCCATAGATTCAATGACTTCGATGTGTACACCTCTTGTAGTCATACATGTAAAAAGTATTGCCCATCTCTTACTTTGTGCTGCGCCACCTCGTGTGCGTCGAGTGACCACTGACCATGGGCCAAACACGTCCAACCCGACATACGAAAATGAAGGGCATGTTTCGAGTCTTTCAGGCGGGAGATCTGCCATTTTTTGAGTCTCTAGTTTCCCCCTGAGTTTCTTGCATGTTATGCAGCAGTGGATGATGGATGAGACCAGTCTTTTGCAGCCTACAATCCACAGTCCAGCTTGCCTAACTGCACTCTCTGTGAGCTGTCTTCCTTGATGCACAACCTTAGCATGATAGTGCAGGACAAGCAACTTTGACACATGATGCTTACTTGGCAGAATTTTTGGATTCTTTAATGTTGGGTCCAATAAAGCATGTTTGAGACAACCTCCAACTTTGATGAGGCCTTCACCCATGAAGGGGTCGAGGGCTACAATGGGGCTAGAGGCGTGGATGGTTTGATTGGCTTGTAGAGCAGCATACTCATCAGGAAAAGCATCCCTTTGAACAGACTGGAGAATGAGGTTACTGGCGGCATCCATCTCCTCTGGAGTGCGTGGTTCTGTGCATCTATGCCAGCCCCTGCATGAATGATTTGACGAGTTGCTTGATGAGTGAGAACGAGCTTGGTAAATTAAGAAGGCAATGGCACGTACCAGTGACGTCCAGCTTGAAAAGCATTGGAAGCGTTCTGGTGTGAGTCCGCTCTTCTGAATCTGAGTAACGAAAGTACCAACTTGTCGGATTTCAGCATCCACTTCAGGTTCAATCAGCTCAAACGATTCATGTGTCTCTGGTTCATGTAGTTTTGTGAAAAGATTTTGTTTATTCTTCAAATATGCTTTGCTTGTAATCATGTAAACTTTGAATGACGATTCACCCTGATAAACATGAAAAACAAGAAACCTTGCCTATGCTTTATCAAATGCCTGTGAAGACAAGTTCCTGTGTAAAAAGGAACGGAAAGTTCCTCTTAAGCAGACGTTTAGTATAGTATGAACAGAACGTTTTAGCAAGATATGCATTTGTCTGTTAAGCAATCTACATTCTGAGAATAGGCGGAGACTGCCTCCGCCCTGTTGTGTTAACCGCATGCCTATATAACCTACAATAAAGAAGCATACGGTGTGACTCTCTCTCGAGACGTTCACCCATGTACATGTGATTGATTATATTGTCTCACTGTGTCTCTGTTTTACTTGGCAGCCTTCTATTTGGGAATTTCCCCCGACATTTCTTGGTCCTCCGAGCCGGATGGGACGGCCTATTTAAAGCAGCTCCCTTAAGAGGCGCCTCACCAGGTCCCGTCGGTGCGAGAAGCCCACGTTGAAGTCTGCCGGCAGCTCACGCACTAGGTGTGTGATAAAGTCCAAGGACGTGAATTCGGGTCTTGGCCAACGTTTTACAAGCGGTCCGCACCGTCGGGGGCTGATCGGGTGCATCTGAAGAAACCAGCGCCAAGGTAAGACGGACTACTTTGAGATAATAAAGGTTTGCGTAAAAACGAAAACGAAACTTAAAAGAAATTAGCTCGCCCAAAGAGGGTTGGAAGCAGTAAAATAAACATTGAGCTCGTCCAGAGTGATTGGTAGCTCCCCGAGAGGGTAAAATAGGCTCGCCCAGAGGGGCTGGAAGCACTACGCTCGCCTTAAAGAGGCTGGTAGCGTGAACGTGTGTTGAAACTGTCTGTCTTTTATTGTCTATTTTTGTGGTGGAATAAGTTGATTTCTACAGCACAATAAGGAGGCTGAACTATTCCACTGATTTGTTTACTGTCGGTTGCTGAAGTACTGGTGAACTGAGAGGAAGGTCGTGTTTTATCACGTAAAGTCGACACCGCTTTTGAGAATAGCTCGAAAGTAGAAGGGCGTGTCGGCCACCTCTCTCTGTTCTCGTGCCAGCGAAAGCGCCACAGGTGTGTGAGTGTATTATTGAAAGCGCTAAATACATAAATAAATAAATAAAATAAGTAGAATAAACATATACAACAAATAAAGAAAATGGGAAATAGAGCAACAAAACACACTGCTGACGAGCAGTGGCTAGAAAAGAAATGTCCAGGCGCCGGACAAATTAGTGCATATAGATGGAGAAATCCAAAGAAAACTAAATGTCCCACGTGGGAGGGAAAATGCATTAACTAAATTATAAGAAACCCTCTAAGCAGAAATAAATACTGAAAAGGAAGCTAAAAAGAAATCAAAGCATACACAAGAGTTGTAATATTTTAAAGCATGGAAAGAGGAATGAAGTGGAATAAACAAAAGGTTAAATTAAGGTTAACTTAAATTAAAGCAATGAAACAAAATTGGGAAGACAACCAAGCTGAATGAATAGAATGCGTGAAACCAGATAATTCACACAAAATATATCAAATAAAAAGAGAGATGCATAAGGCATATTAAGGCTGTGTCATTGTTCAGCCAAGGAAAATGTCTCCAGCTTGGGAAGGTGTGAAGCTGCAGGTTCACACAGACCCGTGATGGATACATAATAAAATATAAACTAATATACTATTGTATATTAGTAGTAAAGTAGTGTATTGTGATATACTATTGCTGTTATAAAAAGGAAAAACAATACAATGATAACATTAATAATGACATACTATTAATAGGAAGAGGCACCTCAGTCAGTTATGATGCGAGGTGGAAGATTGTTAAAAGTAGTCTGATTCAAGCTTAAGGTTTGCTCAAACTCAGTACAATGATATAGGAGATGAAGAAAATAAGGAAATAACTACACTAATCAGGTGCATAGAGACACCTGACCTGCTTGTAAACCTGTCATCTTAGATGAGACTTTGTTAAGATGAAGAGCAAACCTATACTAACAACTAATGAGCCAAACCCTGTATACAACAGCTAAAGCTACAAGATTGAGAAGCTGAATTAAATATGTGGACACTGCCAAGCTAATGAGGAGCGGTGACGCGCATGGAGATGCTGGTTTTGCTCACTACAATTGTATAAATAGAGTTTGAATTCATTACTGTGGATGTACAGTGAGTGACCTCTATATATCTAGAAAAGCATGTCTGAAATACTCGTATGAAAGCATATTTTGAGTGATTTTAACTGTGTGAATGCTGTGAGTAGTAGGTTTTGAGTGATTGGGTGTGATTTGTACAAAAATAATAAAACATAAGTAATAATAACACTACAAAGGTTCATAGTAGAGTGTGTGAACAAGTGGAAGTTTGAGAGAAAAGGCAGTGTGTGTGATGATTCCTGATGTCTGAAAAGAGCTCAATTTGCAAGTGTGCAGCACATCAGAAGAATGACTATGAAATTACAAAGGGAAACAATTTTACTGACAAAGGATGAACAAAAAGCAGCTCCCACAGCTGAGCAAAAGAAATGGCTGAAATGCGGAGCGCAACTAAGAGATGACTTGATGATTTGTGAAGGAAAACCAATACTTCCAAAATCTCTACACAAAACAGCAGCCTTAGTGACACATGGAGTTACTCTCCATGCGTCAACAGGAGGGATAGGAGATATAATCTCCAAAACACTTTTACACTCTAAATTTCGAAACTTCAGCAAAAGAATTTGTCAGAACATGCATGATTTGCCAAAAAAACACAATGCACAAGGGAATCTCAGACCAAAAAGAGGTCATTTTCCCACACCACCTCATCCTTTCCACACAATCCACATGGATTTTATTGAACTAAATGAATGCCAAGGCTCAAAATACGCTCTAGTGGTCATAGACGTATTCTCAAAATGGCCAGAAATCTACCCCGTAAAGAAAGCAGATGCCATTTCAGTAGCAAAATGCTTATGTAACCATTTTATTCCAACATATGGCATCCCCACTCTGATAAGATCAGATAATGGGACACACTTTGTCAATGAGGTAATCAGCAAAGTCTCTGAAGCACTAGGATTCAGCATCAAAAATCACTGTGCTTATCACCCGCAAAGTGCAGGATTAGCGGAAAGAACTAACGGCACAATAAAACAGAGACTTAGAAAATGTATGGAAGAAACAGGGAGACCATGGCCTGAGTGTATAGGCCTAGTAAAAATGTGGATGAGACTAACACAGGGTTCTCAGAAACTCACACCTTTTGAAATCATTCATGGCAGACCATTTCCACTGCCAATCACAAGTGAACCTTTAGATAAATCAATCAGAGAGACCACACTAGCAGAATGGATGTCGAAGCTACTAGAAAACAAAGATATTGTTTTGAACAATAAACTGCCTTCTGAATCTTCTCCAGTATCTTGCAGGTTGAAGCCAGGTGATTGGGTCCTGATTCGAGTTCTCCATAGAAAGAATTGGAGCTCGCCCCGCTGGGAAGGTCCCTACCAAGTGCTCATCACCACACCAACCGCCTGTAAGATAGCAGAGAGACCATCTTGGATTCACCAAAGCCACTGCAAGAAAGTGAGTGACAGCCTAGACTCATAGACTCCAGCACCCCTACCTTCTGGTGATCTACCTGGTGAAGAGAGGGCTGATTGGGTATATCCCGCCCTCTACTTCTCGCCAGTAGTCTACTCACCCGAGGATAGGTGTGTTTGGCTGTCATGAAGACACTCGCCGTCCTAGCAGCTGTCCTCCTGCTCCTAGCAGGACTCCTCGCGCTTTTCGAGGACAATAAAGAAGACAAATAACACCACCTACAGACAAGGTGGACACATGACAACTCACACCTTCGTGACATGACACAAGACCACATTCACCCATGGATGAATAACGCATGGTATCGCTACGTACATGACAGAACTAAGGGAGAGCCTAACAACACTGCATGTTACGTCTGCTCCCACATGCCATGCACCTCGACACATCCCACCTTTTATGGAAACTACATGAATAAAACATAAGCCAAGTGTGCTGCCAGCTTCGCGGGCATTGGCTATCAACATAGGAAAATCATCATTAATGAGACCACATCTACCATCTATTCGCTTAACTTTCTTAGTGTGTTTCAGGGACCACCCCAATATGAGATAATCACCGTTGAAAACGCTGGATTTGACAACGGAACGTGTGACCAACTTTTCTGGATCAACTTCAACGTGACAAACCGGAACACATCCATTCACTTCCCAGTGTTCTTGGACCAAACCCCAGGGAAGAACCACTCCATGTGTTACCGACAAGACAACGGTAACAGACCCCTAGGCAACACCACCAACTGTAACCAAACCGCTGCCAACGGAGAGGGCGCACCTGTAAATATGTCCGCGCCCAGCAACGGCACCTATTGGGTGCAAGGAATGGCCTGGCTGTGTGGACAACGTGCCTACTTCATACTGCCACCCGGATGGACGGGCACCTGTGCCCCAATCTTCATTTCAGATCACACCTTCAGGATGTCAGCTGTAAATAGCTCTCAGACTATAAGACGACGACGAGACGTCTCCACAGTGCAACCACATGACCCCATCTATGGCAGTGATGTGCCAGAGGAATTTAAGCTTTGGACCACCGGACAAAAGGTCCTCCACTCACTGTTTCCATGGGTGGGCACCGGAAAGAACATGTTAAGAATTGAAACTTTGGACTACCGCTTTGGACTGTTCCTGAATGCCTCGTGCAAAATCAACAATCAACAAAATGAAGAGATTGATGCCCTCGCGATAACTGTGATGCAACACCGAGTCGCACTGGACATGATTCTGGCTGAGAAAGGAGGACTCTGTATACTCTTTAACAACACATGCTGTACATACATTCCAGATAATGTTCACTCTTCCAACATGACCGACGCCTTACGCACGCTAAAACAACTCAGGGACGCTCAGCAACAGGACTACGTCACGAACACTGAAGATTGGCTTACCTGGCTGTTGAGTGGTTCCTGGAAATCTCTTTTAATAAAAGGACTGGTTTTTGTAGGAGTTCTTCTACTCCTACTCTGTTGTTTTACTTCTTGTATCTTGCCATGTGTACAATCAATGATTAATAAAGTTGTTGCAGTTCATGTGCAGGCATACCTGACACTGCCCATGGACGAAGATGATGATAATCCCCCTGACACTGAAATGCTGTGATACACCAATGTATGACGTGCTGATTAAAAATGCGCTGCAAGAAATCATGCACAGATAATAAACCAATGGTGTTTTAACTAGTGTAAAAGTCAAACAACAGGAGGGAAATGTGAAAAGATTTTGTTTATTCTTCAAATATGCTTTGCTTGTAATCGTGTAAACTTTGAATGACGATTCACCCTGATAAACATGAAAAACAAGAAACCTTGCCTATGCTTTATCAAATGCCTGTGAAGACAAGTTCCTGTGTAAAAAGGAACGGAAAGTTCCTCTTAAGCAGACGTTTAGTATAGTATGAACAGAACATTTTAGCAAGATATGCATTTGTCTGTTAAGCAATCTACATTCTGAGAATAGGCGGAGACTGCCTCCGCCCTGTTGTGTTAACCGCATGCCTATATAACCTACAATAAAGAAGCATACGGTGTGACTCTCTCTCGAGACGTTCACCCATGTACATGTGATTGATTATATTGTCTCACTGTGTCTCTGTTTTACTTGGCAGCCTTCTATTTGGGAATTTCCCCCGAGAAGTTTGTAAAGGAAGTCTGGTCCCTTAAACCACATAGTGTCCATGAGCTGCAATGCAGGTACCGACCTGGTTGCTAGATCAGCTGGGTTTTGCTCCGATGTAACATAATGCCACTGTTCAGGGGATGTGGACTGGCGTATACGATGAACTCGATTATGTACGTAGACATAAAAGCGCTTTGAATCGTTGCAAATGTACCCAAGAACCACCCTGCTGTCACAGTAGAATTTGACAGTGTTTGGTTTGTGATCAAGTTCATCCAGAATGAGCTCCGCCATCTCCACCGCTAGAACTGCTCCACAAAGCTCAAGACGAGGTATTGTGGGTTCTGGTTGGGGTGAAAGTTTTGCTTTCCCAAGCACAAATCCAACTTCACATTGTCCCTCTGCATTGACTGTTTTCAAATATGCTACTGCTGCAATAGCCCAGCTTGAGGCATCACTAAAGACACACAGTTCAGTGTAAGCGGACTTGGAAAGTGAGGCTGGTACATAGCAGCGCGGCACTCTGAGACTGCTCAGACCTTGGAGGGACATTTTCCATGTTTCCCATGCGTCCATCTCCTCTTGGGGGAGAGAAGGATCCCAATCTTGGACTCCATTTGACATTTTGCGTAACAAGAGTCTGCCTTTGATTGTCACTGGTGATGCTAGTCCCAAGGGGTCGAAGATGCTATTAATCACTGAGAGAACCCGCGGCGGGTATAGGGTTTGTCATTGACAGCTACCTTGAAGGTAAATGAGTCAGTGTTAATGTCCCAGCACATTCCTAGACTTCTCTGGGCCGGTAAAGCATCGTCGCCGAGACTCAAGTCTTTGATGCCGGAGGCCAAATCCTCTGGCTTGAATGCTTGCATGACTGAGACACTATTTGAGGTGATTTTGTGGAGCTTGAGGTTAGACTCAGCTAAGGATGCACATGTGCGCTTGAGCAGATCGATGGCTGCAGACTCTGTGGGAACTGAAATCAGCCCGTCATCGACGTAGAAGTGTCTCCCGACGAAGTGTCTTGTGTCTGCTCTAAACTTTTGCCTCACCTTCCTGGATGGCTCTTCGAAGGCAATAGATGGCTACCGCTGGTGACGGGCTATTACCAAAAACATGTACCCGCATGCAGTACTCCTGCACCTCTTTTGACAAGTCATTGTCCTTGTGCCACAGGAACCTCAAATAATCTCTGTGGTCTGGTCTAACCAGGAACCCGTAAAACATCTGCTGGATGTCAGTAGTGGTTGCAATGAGCTCTTTCCTAAACCAAATCAGGACACCAAGGAGGGTGTTATTGAGATCAGGGCCCGTTAATAACACTGAATTGAGTGACACGTCAGACTGCTCGGCACTAGAGTCAAAGACCACCCGTATCTGACCGGGCTTCTGGGGATGATATACGCCGAAAATAGGCAGGTACCAGCACTCAGTGTTGTCATCAATGGGTGGAGCAATCTCTGCATGGTTGTTTTTAAACAGCTTGTCCATAAATTCTGAGAACTGCTCTTTCATTTGAGGGTTTTTGTTGTTGCGTCTCAGTGAGTTGAGTCTAGACAGCGCTTGGTCTCTGTTATTTGGAAGTGGCAAGCGAGGGGACTTGAATGGTAAAGGAGCAATCCAGTTATTGTTTCCATCCTGGTGGACTTCCTTTTCCATTATCTTAAGGAAGGTCTCATCCTCAAAGGACAGGGCATGCTGGTTGTCATACTCTGTGCGCTCAAAAACTTTCTCTCCAAGCTTTTCTTCTGCTGCGTTGGGTTTCGAACTGCGTTTTAAGAAGCTACTCTTGTGCTTCTTAAAACGCATGGTTTTTCTTTGATCTTCATGCTGTTAGGACAAGGAGTGAGGAGAGATGGACGTCCGTTGGAGAGCACGTGAGTTTTATAGACATTGACCGTTGGCCTGTGAGCATTGAGGCATACTTCCCCCACGATTACCCAGCATAGGTCTAGGCGCTGAGCAAAGGGAGCGTTGTGGGGTCCGTTGACTTGTTGTCGTGCCTTGTGGACTTGTATGATGTCTCTGCCCAGTAGAACTGCAATCTGGGCAGCTGGGTCGTGCTTGGGTATCAGAGGAGCCAGATGTTTCAAGTGGGCATGGGCAAGAGCGACTTCAGGTGTAGGTATTTCGTCTCTGTTAAATACTATCTCATCACATTCAATGAGAGGAGGAAGGTCTAGACGTGGGCCTTCACCTACAGGCTCAATTTGGAACCCCACTGCTTTCCTGCCGAGCATTTGAGTTAGACCAGCACATGTTCTCATATGGTATGTCAGAGGGCTACCCTTGATTCCAAATAGCTCAAAGAATTCCGGATGTGCTAGCGAGCAATTGCTCTGATCATCAAGAATGGCGTACATCTTAACAGACCGTTCTGGTTGACCTTTAGGGAAAACTCGAACTAGACATACCTTGGAGCAAGAACGCGGAGGACAGCCTTCACCGCAGATCTCAGTGCATCGTGACGTTACCTTGGGTAGAGTGTTGTCTTGAGGCTGCGGCTTGTTGGGAAATCAGTTTTACCCCGGTTCTTTTTTATTCCTCGGGCCTCCAGAGATGGCACCGGACCCAGTAGTCATTTTTACAAAATCTTTATTCATCTTTATTCATCTTCATTTAAGCATGCACTTCTAGAGGGGAAGACGAGGCCGGTGTCCCTCTGTAAAGATCTTCACCCCTTTGTCTGTTACAGCCAGCTTTATAGAGGCGACCCCATCATAAATCCCCCATGGTGTGCTCCAAACTCTGTCTCTGTGTGTATGCACAAGCACGTGAGTGCCTGTGTGTGCGCGTACCTGTGTGTATGTGTGAGTGCACATGAGTGAGTGTGCATGTGGATGTGTGAATGTAACAGTTTAAGCACTGTGTGTGTGTGTCTCTGTGTACATGACTTCCTAGGGGTCATAAAAGCCCATCTCCCTTCCAGACCACAATTATCAAGTTACAAATGTTGAGACCCCCACACAGGTATCCTCTGGGGAATTTCCACTCAGCATTAACTCCTCTTTGTCTTACTTTCACAGTTCAACTGGGGAGGGTCTCCTAAGATCTACTCCTAAGTTCATGACACAGTCAGGCCTTTATTTATATCCAGGGCAGTGTCAGTGTCTCTACCATAATTCTACATTCTATCTTAACACATTTCTAAACTCTAAAACAAACTAAACATTCCTACATGTCTAAACTCTAAAATAAGCTAAACATTTCTACAGGCTCTGGTTCAGGTGCATTTTCTGGCTGGTTTTTTGACCCGTGTCAGGGTGCATGGCAGAGCAATGTTTTTCACTTTGGCACTCCTCACACGTGACCTTCAGGTCACAGTCCTTTATTGTGTGCATGGGAGAACAACAGCAAAAACATCGTTTGTGTTCTTTGAGTATGTTTCGTCTTTCTTGTAGTGGTTTGATCCGGAAAGCTCTACATTTGGCTAGAGGATGCGTTTTCTTGTGGACTGGACAATAACGTGTTAGAGCATCCTCTCTGATACTAGCAGAAGCACTTGCATCAACCTCTGTTCTGTTCACAGTTAGAGGTGATTTGTAGCTAGTTTGTTTGAATGGTGGTCTGTCACCTTTGTTGAGGGGTTGGCTGCTGCATGACACAAAACTTGGATCGTTTCTCGCTTTTGCTTCCTCTTGGACAAACTTTACAAAGTATGAGAATGGAGGGAACGTCACATTATATTTTTGTTTGTATTTTGAACCAGTGTGGAGCCATTTATCTTGTAAGCTTGGAGGCAGCTTTTCCACTATGGACTTAACCCCACGTGGTGTGTCAAGGTAAGCGAGGCCTGGGAGGTAGGCTTCATCTTTAGCAACCTGCAGCTCTAGGAACAAATCTCTTAGTTCCCTAAGTTTAACATTGTCTCTGTTTGTAAGGCGAGGAAAACTGTCCAGTTTTCTAAACAAGGCATTCTCTACTACTTCGGGTGTAGCATAACACTCCTCCAGCCTATCCCATGACAACTGGAAGGCAGCTTTGGGGTTAGTGGTATAAACAGCCCGGATTCTTTTAACATGCTCTGAGGACTCTTTACCCAGCCACTGGACTAGGAGATCTAACTGCTGGCTGTATGTAAGATCAATGCCTCCAGTTGCATTTAAGAATGAAGACTGCCATGCTCTAAAATTTTCAGGAGTGTCATCAAACTTAAAGAGCCCTGTTGTGATCAACTCTCTGCGTGCAAGGAACCTAGCGAAGTCAGCCATAGGTGCATCACTATTGTGAGGAGCATGGTGACTGTTCGGCTCGACATACTCTCTTGGTGGGCCAAAAGTTTCCTCCTCTACGTACATTTGTGAGAGTACAGGTGGAGAGGAGGTTGGTTTCCTTGGAGTGAATGATGGCGCCTTTGCTGTCAGTTCGACTTGAGGTGTTCCTTCTTCAGCCGGATGTGACTTTAGCTGGGTTTGATGTTGCACGTACTCCATAGTTCTCTGTCTGATAACTTGTGGTCGGACTGAACTTTTTAAACTTTCTCCTTTTTCTTGTTCAACAGCTGCGGCAGCTTCCAGAACCTCTGCTTTTGCCGTAGCAGCTGCAGCTTTTTTCTCTATCTCTAACATCTGTAAATCCATTTCCAGATTTGCTTGCTGCTTTTTAATTTCCAATTGTCTCTTACTGTACAAGGCTTTGGCGTTTGTAGCTTCAGAAGAAGCTCTTGCAAAGATGGCTGCTTCCAATACACTGGACCTTGAGGACAACTTGGAAGATGAGCGCTTGGACCCAGAGTGTTTGGATCGGGAGCTAGTCTCTGATGATGCTTTGTCTCCTGAGTTAGCCATTTCTTCTGCCTTCTCCCCACGTGCATCCATCGCTGTGGCATAAACTTTATCTTCCACCAACTGCTGACTTGGCTTTTCACTGTACTGTTATCGCTACATGTTGGATACACTGTGTGTGTTAACGCAGGTCAACAGCAAGCCAAACTCAATTTTCATGAGCCAGGAAACTGAGCGTCTTGCTCCTTTATTACGGTCTTCTCGACAGCTTACAATCTTTTACAATTGTGGCTTGAATAGCTCAATGAAAGTGCTGAGTGAAACTAAAAAATAAACCAGAAAATAAAATATCCTTTAGCTCTTTGACATGTGAAATAAATGCACAAAAAGAAATATCTAGTGATAGAAAACATGTATCAAAGTTAGTCTTAGCTGCTAAGTAATGATAAACAGTAGTTTTAACAAAACTCTGATATGCAAATTAGATCGCTAGCATCATTGCTATGTTAATAGACCATGCTCTAAGCAAAATCCGCTTCTGGGATAAGGCTAATTCCTGGTACAAACACATTCACAAAACGATCACTAAATCAGCTGTTATAAACATATAAAACAAACCAGAACATGTAATAAACTTACAGCCATTGCTTTCAATGGTGTATATACAGATTCAGGGCACAGGAGATGAAGTTTTTTGTTTTGTTTTTGTTTTTGTCTGTCCCATTTGGTTCTTTAGCCGTCAGAATTGTTGTCTGAAGACCAACAAGGATACCAAATGGATTTATTCTGCCAAATGGATCATCATGGCATTGCCGTATTGGTCCATTTGATCAAACTTTGTTGTTATTATTTATTTTATTTTCAGTTGTTACAGATGGGACAGACATGGGGGATAGGAAAGGGAGAAAGAAAGAGAGGAAGGAAAAGAAAAACAGAAGGGAAAAGGGACAGTGAGAAAGGGCACTTACAAAGACAAAGAGAAAGGAAAAAACAAAAAAATAAAAAAATAAAACAAGATACAGAAAAACTAATGCTGACTGTATAGAAAAATATTTTTTAGCTAAATGACTCTCTTTTTCAACATAAATTACCACAGATGAAATATGACATTTTTATCACCAAATTATTATGAATCAATTTTAATCTTTTACTTGGGACAGAACAATCCACATCCTTCAGATTCTTTAGCTTAACTTTCTCATACTATGACTGTGAATATAGAGGATTGATGCTCAAGTTAAATATTTGAATGTTCAGTCTCTGACAGCACATTTGGAGTCATGTAGACAGTTCAGTGTTGCAGGTGGGGGATTTGTGTTTTATTTCCAGCTTCTCATACACAAGGCACATCATATTCTAAAACAATCAAATTATTTACGTGATAAAACACTTCAACTTCAGTGTGATATTCCAAGTGTATGACACAAGTACCAAGTTAAAGTTTTAGAAAATCCACAGATTCAGTCGACTGCAGGTTTCCCCAACCTATTTAAACAGTACATTTACAAAATGACTGAAACTACCATCACTGGTGAACAATGGCTGTGAGGTAAATTTCTTGCTCCTTAGTATGCAAATTCTCATGGCCATTGATCAACAACCATTTATCAATGACTATTGATGTGTACGTCCACCAGCCACCAGTACCCACACTGGAGTTCCCTGACACAAGAGCTCAATGAGCATTAATGTGTACGTCCTCATCATTGAAAGAGAGGCCACTGACCTGTACGAGTTTCTGTAAACGTTTGTCCTACTGAAAATGCTACGTCCAGATGAACAGAATCAACTTTTGGGGATTTCCTTACCTGGATGATTGAGCACGCATCAAGGTATTTACAGAAGCCACAGATTCTATTGAATTTTACTATTTCTCAAATCAACAGGTTTTAAGGTAAAGGGCCTAACAATTACACCATGTAAAAAGTGGACTTTATCAATCACTTACACAAGCCTTAATCTACCCCACCAACTATGACCAAGCAAATTTTTCCTTGTTTTGTAAAAGTGTAAATGATGAAGAAGTTCACTGAGTTTTATCAAACCTGCCTCTGCGTTAACTTTTAATTAACTTTAAATTAAAATGAAATCATAAAAAAATAAAATTAGCATCCAGTATATCAGAAATGTTCATCTTAAGGCTTCAGAATGATAGTTGAGAAGTGAAAGAGGGATTGAACAGTAGCTACAGCCATCTTTAGCTGTTAGCAAGGCTCTCCGCTTTCTCTGTAAAAACTTGCACTGTGAAGTCCGGGGTTGTTCACATTCCATGCAGTGCTGAAGACACTGGTGTTGCAATCATAATGTCCGTTGCCTGGTGGCATCGACCAGCCAAACATCTGGGATGAGTTGTGGAGGGTCCATTGAGGTCCAGGGACAACATTGCCCACAGCATGAGGATAGTGGGCCTGATTATTTGCACCCATTCTCATGAAGTTGATGTCCAGTTGCTCGCTGAGTGAGGACGCTCCCTGAAACTGAATCACAGACACATGCACAGTCAGTAAAACCACAATGCAGAGTTCTTGTGTTAAATTATAATCAAAACATTTCATCAAATTAAATGAATTCCCCAGATAATGACTGAATTAAAAACAGTTCTGTTTAATAATTGGAGATACTTACTTGAAGTGGAACGCCCTGAATGAGATGCTGATGATCTGGACTCCTCCTAAACTTTCTCCTTCGGTTTTGAAACCAAGTCTTCACCTTAAGATGGACGAAAACAGAAAAAAATTTAATGAGTACAATAAACCCAAAATTCAAAATGAATTCAGTTTCTTATGTTCTAGTAACCTTGAAAAACACTCACCTGTTTGTAGGTCAGTCCTGTCAACTCTGCCAACTCTGTCATCTCCCGTGGATCAGGGTAATGTTTCTGATTAAAGTGATAGACAAGATTTTTTAGCTGGCTGTCTGAGAACAGCCCACGGGTCCTTCCTTTGACCACCTTGGCCTTTTCTTCCTTCTCACACATAGTACTTGTGGCATTGTTGCTGCCCTCCTGGTTTCTTGGGGCAACAAAAACCAGTTCCTCCTCTGTGACGCAGCTGGAAACAGCTTCAGCAGTCTCAAACATGTTGTTGCTCATCTCCTTAGCGAGAGCTGCCTCAGCCCATGCAGCAAGTTCTTCCAAGGGAAGACTCCCTTCAAGGTTGCTGCCAGAAAACCACAAGTCTGTGAGGACAGAAAGACAGAGGCCAAGTAAGCACAAGTATATATGGTCCACAGGGGTCACCGTGGTTACTGATATGTTTTGGCACAGTTGAGTTTTTTAAACAGAAAATAATACAAAAAGGATAAACTGATGAGCCTTAATCAATTTCCCACACACACAATTTCACTTGATTTTACTTGCTGAATTATTAAAATGTGCCACCAGATGTTGCCAATTACAAAGTTTAAAAAATGGCTCAAAGCCTGGATGGTCCTGAAGTGGACTCTCTGATCAGCTGTGGAGGGAGAAATGGTGACTTCTGCCATCAGGACTTACAACACAGAGTGAAAGAGTATTTTTGCTCAGAGTTGTCTTAGAGGTTAGCCAACTCTGTTCATATTAGCTCACTAGGCAACAATGCTGAGTACATACCTGGAGAAAAGTGCATCCCATAATCTTCCATCTTTGAAATCCCAGTGATTAAAACAGGAAAGCTAGAATAAGTATCTCTGCTGAAAGAGCTCCAAACCAAGCAGGAATGTGCATGTGTCCTAAGACTGACCTGACTTAAGAGCAATTCTGGGCTTTTAAGGAGGCTTGTGGGTGTGGGCAGGAATGTGGGGGGTTGAGCTTTCATCTTTTGTGAGTTGCTTTACAAAGCTGTCAGGCTATTTCTACCAACTGGCATCATTTACATTTCTTTAAAATGCTGTTTCTCAGGTCTGAAAATAGAAAGTACAGTTAGAAAGCAGCCGTACAAATGAGCTTTACCAAATCCTTCCAGCTCACACTTTATAAAATATGAAACAATGCCTAAAATTACTTCATCCATTTGATCAGTGATGCTTCAAGAAATGACAAAGTCTAATGTCACAGACTCAGATTCTTGGTGTCATGGCTGTTTGGGGGATTTTATTATTACACATTTTGTAAACCAGAGCTGTGTTTAACTCCAGTAACATCATTAGAGCGACTTAAGAACAATACTCCTGAGTCAGCTTGTAAAGAGTTTTGTGGAGGTGGGTGAGAATTTGTGGGTTTAAGTCATTTTTCATGACTTTTTAAAGAACATCAATTTATCAAAGTCAAAACGACTTGATATTTTACATTAGTCCTTACTACCAGCTTGCTGAACATAAGGATTCCTTTCAGGTCGTCATGATTTGGTCTTGTTCTGATCAACTCCTAAATGTTATGTGTCAAAGATTTGTTTGTTGCTTTAGTCATTATTTGTGTAGTTCTGAGGTCTTATCAGGAGAGTATTTAATTTCATACAAAGTGAATTTGATGGTTCTGTTGAAGTGGGTTTTATTTTTGATCCTTGTCCTCTTTTTTACAGAATGTATTTAGGATTGGTGTGTTTCATAGTTTCTCCCACACACTTCCATTCACTATATCATATAAGAAAATATGATGGAAAAATACAAAGTATGTAATGATGTTTGATTTATGAAGTCACTTTCACTTTTTTTAAAAATTGCAACACATTTTGATATTTTGCCTTTACTGTAAGTAATGTGAGTCATCCAGGATACTTTGTGATGTGTTATCACTCCAAGAAGTTTTCTTTCAGATATTTTTTTCTAATTCTTAGTTATGTATCACCACTTTACTAATGATGGGGTTTTTTTTACGAAGGCCCAAATATTTTAAATTCATTATATTTACTTAATTATAGTTAAACCAAGTCTTCTGAGATTACTCTCACAGCAGAGCACTTTATGGTTTGACGATAAATCCAAAGAAGAGAAGAAGTCTAAGTGGAGGCAAAGCCACTCACTTTGTTGTTTGTGTTTGTCTGCAAACATGGTTTAAAAATACATTTAGCTGCTTCATTTCTGGACTTTATGCTTTAAGTTAGACATGTCAACACAAACACCTTTACCCACATTTATCTCTCATGGCCCTGGTGCCATCTGTCTGCATTGACTTGATAATTAATCAGAGGTAGCAGGGTGTGATACAGGAACTCTAAAAGACACATTAGCGTATGTTTAGTGGTCACTGGCTGAACTGGGTGTGTCTCTGATTATGAATGAGCCAGAGGGGGCCAGATGTATGTGTCTGTGGGGTTTATGGGCGGCGTTGGTGTGGAGCATTAACCTTGCTATTGTTTACATTGACTTATGTGGATGTTTTATAATTTCAGACACTTTTACAATGTAGGTGCTTTTCAAAGAAGGTGAAAGCTACCGTAAAACTCTAGAAA
Organism: Oreochromis aureus; assembly: GCF_013358895.1. Lineage (NCBI taxonomy): Eukaryota > Metazoa > Chordata > Actinopteri > Cichliformes > Cichlidae > Oreochromis > Oreochromis aureus. The sequence goes on from NC_052950.1 coordinate 12,870,508, forward strand.
ATTCTCCAAATGACCTGCAGCAAAGAGATCTATAGATCTAATAGAAAGTGAAGTACAGATCAGTGCTCAGATCAGAGATTAGTTTTGACCAGGAACATAAATGTAGTTTGCATGAAACATGTCAACAGATGTGGTTGACATGAAAGTAGAACAGGCTGAACTCAAGTATCATTTGTTATTACAGTGAGTGAAAGAAGTGGGTCAGTGAGAAATATCCATAAAGAGCATGATTTAGCACTAGCTGCAGCTCACAGTCAGCAACTCGTCAGTTGTGTTGATTATAATAAATGAGAATTTCCTCTTCAGGCTCACAGCTCACAGAACTGTACAGTTTCTGAGAAAAGTCCAGATTACAGTACTGTACTTCTAATACTGTCATCTTTGAACTGATATTACAGGAAAACTCTTAGAAGTGATGCAAATATTAGTTAAACAAGAATCAAAATGTAATTGAATTACATTCTGTTTTGTTTGGTGAAAAATAGATAAGAAGTTTAAAAAGTCACATGTTTTAAACTCCTATATAAGTTAGTTCCAGCAGGAAACTGTATGGGACTTTTATTGGCTGAAACAATTTTGGTTTATTTCTATAGGACTAGATTGAGCTACATGAAGAGAAGAACGATTTTTCTCACAGAAAACCTGATATGCTGTCAGTTCAATCGTTGTTTCTCCCTGGCATCATTTACATTAGCCGTTATTAAAGCAGCATTAGCTGTTGGCAACACTCTCCACTTTCTATTTCCAAACTTGCACTGTGAAGCCCAGTGTTGTTCACATTGATAGCAGCTCTGAAAACGCTCGGGTTTAATTCATGATGGCCGAGGCCTGGTGACATGGACCAGCCAAACATCTGGGCGAGTTGGGGAAGCTTGACTGTGATTCGGGCACAATGTTGCCCACAGTGTACAGATAGAGGGCATGATTATATTGTGGGTCTTGGTAAAGGTTAAGATTAAAGTGATGGAGAAGAATTTTTTCGTCTATGTGAGAAAATCCCCTTGGCCTTTCCTTTATCCTCAAATGTAGTGCTTGACATCTGTGGAGTATGCAGAGTGACAGTGTTGTTGCCATAATGGTTACTTGAGTCTTTTCCCCTCCTCTATTTATTGATGAAGACTTAAAAAATAAGCAGTAAGTTTAAAAGAAGTAACAAAGATGTCAGCTTGTGCTGAGAGCATGGGCCTATTCCTGTATCTGGATCCATATTTGCTCACTTTTTCCTCTCCAGCCTTGATGTGATGCTCCATGTAGAGATGCTTCCTCAAATAGGTTTTTGTTAGCAAATTGGAGCGACTTCAAGAACGAACTAAACGTCTCTGAGAAGCTGAGACTGGGCCAGCATACTTGTGTGGAACCTTCTTTAAGTCTCAGTGATTCACTGAGATAGAAAACAACTTGAAATAGTGAGTGATGAATGAAAACAAAGAAATTAAACAAACTTCATGCTGATAGGAAGGCAGCAGAGACTAAAAATAACCACACATTAAAAGCAAACTGTACAGAAGACCATCTCTGAGAGCACAACATGTCAGAACATGAAGCACATGGACTAGAAGCAGCAGAAGACCACACTGGCTACCACTATTGTCAGCTAAGAACAGCAAACTGAGGAAACAGACTCACAAATATTAGACAATAAGAGATTGGAGAAATGTTTCCTGGTCTGATGAGTCTCCATTTCTGTTGTGACATTCTGGGTCAGAGGCTAAACACAAGATTTTATGACTTCCAAAGTGCAACATCCATGCACTTTTTAACATCCTATCAAATATTGTAGATTATCATTTTAGAAAGTAAAAAAAACCATGCAGGCAGTATTTAATCCCAGCAAAGTCGTCATTTGTTGGAAGAAAATGGATGGCACTGACTGAAACATTTCCAATATATATAAAAAGTTGACTTTATCAGTCTCCTACTCGAGCCTTCATCAACCCCACCGACTCTGGGGAAAAAAGCAAAAACAGGTGTACATTACATGTTAATTCTTTCTTGTTGTCTTTTGTTTGTTTGTTTTACTTTAACTGATGCAGAGATTCACTGAGTCACATCAAAGTAGCCTCTGTTTTATATTTAAATGGCAAGAAGATAAAATCTACAAGAAATAAAACAGTAAAACAGTATAAAACATGCATGTAGCTTCCATGTTGAAAAACTGCAGATGAGGTGGAAGTGTTTGAAATCTTTGTGAAAACCACCAGCATGTGGTTTGGCAAGACCAAGATGGAAGAAATCCTCATCTGAAGCTTTGCTGAACATAAGGATTTCTCTCAGGTCATCATGATTTGGTCTTTATCCTGATCAAGTTCTAAATGTTGTGGGACAAAGATTTGTTTGCTTTATAAATTATGTGTAGAGTTCTGAGGTCAACCAAGTCTTTAAATTTAAGAGTATTTAATAAAAAGGCTAAAAAGTGGACTTGGTGTTTCTGTTGAAGTGTTTTTATTTATGATCTTAAGTCTGTTATTTATCATCAGTTTATTAATGATAGAATTTGTACGACTCCCAAATAGTATGAAATTTGCTTTGCTCAGATTCAGTGTTAATTGATTATAGAAAAAGTCTTCAGTTGTTTTAAAATTCATTTTCTAGTTCATTCAGAAGTTGTTCCAAGTTACTTCCACAATAAATTTGTGTCATCTGCAAACAGTATGACTTCTGTCTCTTTGAAATTACTTCAAATTAAGACATGTCAACACAAACACCTTCACCCACATTGATCTCTCATGGCCCTGGTGCCATCTGTCTGCATTGACTTGATAATTAATCAGAGGTAGCAGGATATGATACAGGAACTCTAAGAGACACATTAGCGTATGTTTAGTGGTCACTGGCTGAACTGGGTGCGTCTCTAATTCTGAATGAGCCAGAGGGGGCCAGATGCATGTGTCTGTGGGTTTATGACGGGCGTTGGTGTGGATCGTTAGTCTTGCTGTTGTTTATATTGACTTATGTGGGTGTTTTAGTGTCAGAGACTTTTACAATGTAGAAGGTGAAACTACCATTTGCTACCTTATAAACTCAGTAATGTTCTCCACATGATCACAAAGATCTAAATTAGACATGTAAGTCATTATTTGTATGTAATATTGGTATAATTTGGCTTATTTTAAAACATTTTACACATATCAGGTTTCAATACTCACTGAAATAATGCAGATTTCATGCAAAATATATTTAAAGAGGAGCTGTATTTGCTGTGAGACATTTGAAATTATAAACTATGTGCACAAATCTTCTGATAATAGAAAGTAAATCAATCATCGGTGCAAAGATCAAACTGGTGTCTTGTCTGAAACAACCAGAGCAGGAAGTTAAATCAAAATCATCTAACACAGATCCAGTTGACATAAAAGCAGAACAGGCTAAACTGTTCTCAACTCACCAGTGAGAAATATCCATAAAAATCATGATTTACACCAGCTGCAGCTCACAGTCAGCAACTCATCAGGTTTGGTTTTCTTTACTAAATGAGAATTTTTCACATTATATAGTCCATCATGTATTTCAAACACATGAATAAAGATGCAGAGTTTATTTAATTGATTTAATTTCAGTTGCCACTTTCAAACAGTTTCATTTAATAAAGTTAATAAAGACAAAATGAGTGGTCAGCGGTCATCGTGATATTCAGTGTCAGATTTTTTTAATGGTCTGTCCGAGTGTGAAAACCTTGTTTTTGCCTCAACAAGCTGCTGTGGGGGTTTACACAGAGGTGCAACTGCACACCTGCAGGTCAAATTAACGTGAGGATGCATTTGCAAAAATGCTCTATGTGAGTGGAAAGTTCTTTGGGTGATCTAATACTGCATTAATTGATGCAAACATGGAGTGAGTTCATTTCAGTAATTAGCTGCTAAGTGCTGCTCAAACATGAGCACACCAGTGAGGGAGCCAGTGATGTCCTCACAAAATAATTCTTGTGAGCAGTTTTAACATGTTTATGTGTGAAAACAGTGTGGCAGTTTAGGTCAATTAAAGGAGGCTGAAGAGGAATCAGTGTGGTTTTCTGAGGGTGGTGTGGTAGAGGACTTCATGTGTAGGTGACTGATAAAGTCCACTTCTTATATATGTTGTTATAACTCTTTCAAAGTCACCAATGCATTTATCTGCAATGAATTTTCCTCCAATGAGGACAGTGGTAGAATGAAATATTGCTTCTGTTAAATACGGTTAAAAAAGACTCAGAAATCTCGCTGTGTCATGTCACACCCACCAACCAAAGGAAGAGTTTGACCTGTTTTGAGCTCAAGTCTCTCATCACAGGCTGATGTGTGCTTCCTCCTGCACACTGATACAGCTGGTGGATGTAGTTCAGTAGAAAGAAAACAGTTCCCACATTAAAATGTTAATAAAAGTTTGTGGATTTCATTTTGAGTCAGGCATGATTTCTAAAAAGAGACTTTGCTGCTGAGGAAAACTTTTGTTACTCTGAGAAACACATCACAAGTCCATCTTGTTCCAATTTACTGTAGAGACTTATTTACAAACCTGGGCAACAATCTAGATGGATAAACAGAACTACAGTACTACTTCAGGACTCCAAAAATGTCACCAAACAAAACTGAATCCATTTCACTGACATTACAATTCCTGTGGACGGCTAAACTTAAGTTGGTTATTGTTGTCTTCGGGGGCTCTGTTACTTTTCCCTCCCCACAGATGGAGCAGAGAAGAAGAAAAAGCAGCTCAGGAGTCATCAGCCCCTCACCCCACACTTCAAGCCAGCTTGAGTAGATATTCTGGACCCAGGCTGGAGTTAACACTTTGTCATTTCTTGAATTATCAGGGATTTAAATGATAATTAATTGTATTTATTTATTTTAGGCATTAAGTGTTTAATATTTTATAAAGTGTGAGCTGGAAGGATTTGGTAAAGCTCATTTGTATGTCTGCTTTCTAACTGTACTTTCTTTTTTCTGACCTGAGAAACAGCATTTTAAAGAAATGTAAATGATGCCAGTTGGTAGTAACAGCCCGACTGTTTTGTAAAGCAACTCACAAAAGAAGAAGCTCAACCCCCCACATTCCTGCCCACACCCACAAACCTCCTTAAAAGCCCAGGAGAATTGCTCTTAAGTCAGGTCAGTCTTAGGACACACAGCACCTTCCTGCTTGGTTTGGAGCTCTTTCAGCAGAGATACTTATTCCAGCTTTCCTGTTTTAATCACTGGGATTTCAAAGATGGAAGATTATGGGATGCACTTTTCTCCAGGTATGTACTCAGCATTGTTGCCTGGTGAGCTGATATGAACAGAGTTGGCTAACCTCTAAGACAACTTGCAAAAATACTCTTTCACTCTGTGTTGTAAGTCCTGATGGCAGAAGCCACCATTTCTCCCTCCACAGCTGATCAGAGTCCACTTTAAATCCTTTTTGGTTTTAAAGAATGTACAAACATCCGACTCCTTTTTTTTCTATTTTGTGGGAAACTTTTGTGTTTAAGATTCATTGTGTTGATGCATGCTCAATCATCAGGTAAGTAAATCCCTAAAGGTTGATTCAGTTCATCTGGATATAATGTTTTCAATGGGAGAAATGTTTTGTCACTCATATGAGTGACTTCTTCAGTCTGAGACATTTTGTGATTTAAGACTCATAAATTTAACCTTTGTTTATTATTTCTGTTAGAAAGTCAGTCGTGCCAAAACATATCAGTAACTGACCCATGTGGACCATATAGACTTGTGCTTACTATCCTCTGTCTCTTTACCCTCACAGACTCGTGGAGTTACGACAGCGGCCCCGAAGGGAGTCTTTCCTTGGAAGAACTCGCTACATGGGCAGAGAGTGCTCTTGAAAAGGAGCTGAACAACAAAACTACTGATACGTCTGAGGCTGTCTCAGAGCAGAAACAAGATTTTGCTGTCCCAAGAAGCCAGGATGGCAACATCACTGCCACTCTGCACGATCCCAGCACTGCTCCAGAGAAACCTAAAGGAAAGGCCCGGGTGGTGTTCACAGAGAGACAGTTGAATGTTCTTGTCCGTCACTTTAATGTGAAACATTACTATGACCCAAGAGAGATGAAACAGCTGGCAGAGATGACAGGACTGACCTACAAACAGGTGAGTGTTTTTCAACTTGTGAGAATCTAAGAAATTGAATTTTGGCTCCATTGTACTCATGAAATGTTTTCTGGTTTCTTCCATCTTTAGGTAAAAACTTGGTTTCAAAACAGACGGAGTAAGTTTAGGAGGAGTTCACATCCTCAGCATGTGAATCAGGGCGTCCCACTTCATGTAAGTATCTCCTATTATTAAAAAGCACTGTTTCTGATTCTGTCATTATCTGGGGAATTGATTGTATTTAATGAAATGTAACGTCAATAATTTAAAAGAAGTATTCTGGTTTTACTGACAGTGTATCTGTGGTTCAGTTTCAGGGAGAGGGACAGCCCCCACTCAGGGAGTCGTATACCCAGCACCTAGAGATCATCACAAATGGTGCAAATTATCAGGCCCCCTTTCATCATGCTGTGGGCAATTTTGCGGCTGGACCTCAATGGACCTTCCCCACCTCGCCCCAGATGTTTGGCTGGTCGATGCCACCAGGCAACTGACATTATGATTGCAACACCAGTGTCTTCAGCACTGCATAGAATATGAACAACCCCGGACTTCACTGTGCAAGTTTTTACAGAGAAAGTGGAGAGCCTTGCTAACAGTTAAATATGGCTGTAGCTACTGTTACATCTCTTTCATTTCTCAACTATCATTCTGAAGCCTTAAGATGAGCATTTCTGATACACTGGATGCTAATTTTATTTTTTTATGATTTCATTTTAATGTAAAGTTATTTAAAAGTTAACGCAGAGGCAGGTTTGATAAAACTCAGTGAACTTCTTCATCATTTACACTTTTACAAAACAAGGAAAAATTTGCTTGGTCATAGTTGGTGGGGTAGATTAAGGCTTCTGTAAGTGATTGATAAAGTCCACTTTTTATATGGTGTAACTGTTGTAAAGTCAACATGAATCTGTAATGATTTTTCTTCCAATAAATGAGGACTTTGCTAAAATGGAATACTTTCTCCATGTGTCATCTTTATTGACTCTCAAACATAGTTTTTTGTTAAGTGTAATGAAATCTTGTGTTTGGTTTCTCATCACAGGTGGGTGTGTGCTTTATCCTACACACATCAGCCAAGGTGGAGAGCCTTACAACAGCTAATGATCAATATCACAGATATTGTAAATAGCAGCTAGTATCAATGACTGAGCTGACAGGATATCAGGATTCTGATCTGTTCTGTTTTCTCTACTTTTAGTAAATGATGGGCATGGGGTGAATATTAGGCCCTTTATCTTAAAACCTGTTGATTTGAGAAATATTAGAATTCAATAAAATCTGTGGCTTCTGTAAATACCTTGATGCGTGCTCAATCATCCAGGTAAGGAAATCCCAAAAAGTCAATTCTGTTCATCTGGACGTAACGTTTTCAGAAACACATACAGGTCAATGGCCACTCTTACAGTGCTGAGGACGTACACATTAATGGTCATTGAGCTCTTGTGTCAGGGAACTCCAGTGTGGGTACTGGTGGCTTTTATGATTTGATCCTTGTAGTCATTTAACTTCCTGTCCCCTCTTAGTTTCTCCATGACCAGAGCTTCTAGCTCTTCTAGCACATCAGTGGCCGTGCAGGCTGCCAGTTTCTTGGCTGCTGTTTTTACCCCACTGGTTGTGAGTGTGTAAATACCCCCACTAGTTAGCTTTGGCTGCAGTTAACTTGGGAGGAAGGGGTGGGTCTCCGATGACAAGATGAAAACCAATTATCTGGGATACATACATTTAATGATGCATGCAAATATATCTATCAATTAAATCTGGCTCTCGGTCTACCATTTTTAAAATTCAGTTAATTCTCTCAGAAATTTTGGATCTAAATTACAAACGTGTTACAGTTATACTGTCACTGGTTAGTGTAAATGGCTCATTGGGACATAGAAACCTTTAAATTCAATCCCATCACCTCATATCTGGTGTCAAAGGATATCAAAGCTGTACAAGTTGTTTACCCAATTCAATACATTTTTGGATACTAATGGTATTATGGAGGTTTTTCAATCTGGTTTTAAACATTTACATTCCACTGAAACAGCACTCTCACAGGTTTTTAATGACATCCATATAGAAAATGATTCTGGAACTAAAGTGGACGACAGAAGATTGAAAAATATTGCCTGGTCTGATGGGTCTCAATTTCTGCAACATTCAGATTTTAGTGCCAGAATTTGTCTTAAACAACAAAAGCATGGATCCATCCTGCCTTGTATCAGGAAATGCTGATAAACGCTGAGCAAGTGAAACCACAACTTTAAAAGATTATTTTCCAAAATGAATTGTTTTGACAGCTTAAACAGAAAACCAGAAGTTTTCATACCTACAGCAAGTTTGATAAAAAAATAAAAGATTTTTAAGATCTTATTTTTTCATAACTTTCAGGACAAATTTTTAATAAGCTGCAGGAACCCTGTTCAGTGTGAGTAGAGAACAGCCAAGTCTCCTCCTCTGATAAACCTCCATCTGTGCCACTGAAAACAGATCATCAGACTCTGACTGTAAACATGTTTCCATTTGTCACTTCAGTCTTTACTCTGAAATACAGGAAATGACATCATGGCTCAAAATCTTTGTCATTAAACTATTTCTTTATTTAACATTTTTTTTAACATTATTTAACAACTTTATATAACTTTATTTAACGAAATACATTCAATAAAAACTTGAGAACAGGAAAATGATTTTTCATCCAACTGCTGAAAAAAAGGTAACCACTGAACACAAATACTACAGAAGAACAGTTTACAAAGATTCAAATGGAACTACGGGAACATTTTAATTCGTAGCTGCCTCAGGTCTTCACAGCAGAGTTTATCTGAACTCTGTGGAGCCTGATCTCCAGGGTTTCAAGTTGGACTCTGAAACCAGAAGAGGATGTTTCTCTCTCTTCAGATTCGCTGTCGTCCTGTGATGGGAACGATTTCAGCCCTGTGTGATCACGCTGATGTTTGCACAGAGCAGATAATGAAGTGAATGTTTTGGCACATTGGTAACAGTGAAACAGTTTATTAGTAACGTGGGATCGTTTGTGTGCGGAGTATGAACTGAGATTACTGAAGCTCTTGTCACACTGCTCACAGCTGTAGTTTCCTTCCATGTGTGTACGTTCATGCTCGTTACGATTACCTGACTGTGAGAAGCTTTTGTCACAGTGTCTGCACTTGTATGGTTTCTCTCCTGTGTGGACTCGTTTGTGTGTTTTAAGGTCACTTGCAGTGGTGAAGGATGACCCACACTGATCACAGAGGTGCTTTTTAACCCCACTGTGAAAGAGTTCATGTTGTTTTAACTCACGTGATGTGGGGAAGCTTCTCCCACATTCTTTGCAGTATTTCAGTTTGTCTCCAGTGTGTTTACGTTGATGTATTTTTAGGCCGGCTTGCTGACTGAAAGTTTTTCCACAGATGTCACAATGAAAGTCTTTCCCACCACCACAGCGATGACAGGGTTGAGAAGTGGATCCATCTGTGTCGCTCTGCTTCTAAACAAAGACACAAAGACAGTGTAAGTCAGTACTTCAATACTTTTATCTAGGGCTGGGACGAAAAAACAACAAAACAACATGCGTCGATGCGTCGTCACTTTCAAAACAGACATGGCGGCAGCGAGTAGCGGCAACATGAGTGAGGCAGCCGCAGTCAACTTAAATCACTCCACCCGAACACAGCAGCTTCTGAAAAGGACAAACCACCGTAAGTTTTCAACTTTTTTTTACTAACGCTGGTTTTTACCCTTTAATTCATGCACCACCTGCTAAACGTAGCCGCCGTGGACACTATTACAACATTGTTAAAGTGCTTGGAAAAGCAAAATGACAACAAACTCTTGATTTATCAAGTTTAATGTCTTTCATCCTATTTGAACGCTGTTTTTATACGTAATGCTTCTCTAGCTTGATCTTATAGGTCAAAGTTATGCCATCTAATGACTAGAAAGCATTGCACCAGTAAAGGTGCCATCAGCTATGGCTGTTTAAACGTTATTTTTGTAAATATTCTTCCATAAGAGCTAGAGCAATAGAAAGGTCCAACGTAAGTGTCCTCATTGATTTGCTTTTTTGTAATGTAATAACACAATGATTGCATATCATAGAATGTTCAACATTGGTGATTATCATTAATCTCTTACTGTTATGCTATGAAGGCACATGGCATAACAGTAAGGCACATACATGATTTATATTTTTATTTATATATGTAACAACCAGATCCTTTTCAAATTATTTTGATATTATGCTTTCCATATAATTATTTTGTAATTATTTGAATTCATCTGTGTGCTGTGTGTGATTTATGATTTCAGGAACAAACAGAAAAGTCTGGAGGACTACTGTCAGAGAAGAAGTACACCATGCACCTCCCAGGAGGCGGCTGTACTTACTGAGAGTGTCTTATCTATGTTTTTAAAAGACATGAGACCACTTGCTGTGGTTGAGGGTGAAGGATTCAAAGAAATGCACTTTCCAACCAGGTTACACTCTGCCATCTAGGCATCATTTTACAAGCATGATGGAAACTTCAGTGGAGAAACTAAGGAATGAACTAAAAAAGGCCACATCCAAAATCTCCCTTACCACTGATGCTTGGACAAGTCTGGTCACAGAGTCCTACTTAGGGGTAACTTGTCATTTCATTAATGACAATTGGGACCTTCTCTCCTTCACTTTAGCAACACTGAAGAGCGCCACACTGCAGAAAACCTTGCCTCCTGGGTGGAGAAGGTGGCAGAAAAATTCCACATTTCCTTGCATAATATCCTTGCCATTGTGCATGATAATGCAAGTAACATAGTTGCAGCTCTCCACATCCTGAAAGAGAAGTTTGGAGTGGTGTCCTATCGGTGTGCCGGGCATACACTGCAACTGGTTGTAAACCATGCACTGAAAGACCCCAAGATTGATAAGGCACTATCAGCTGCACGGGCGTTGTAAAGCACATCAGGAAAAGTGAGCCAGCTAGCACCAAACTTAAGCAGAAGCAAAAACAGATGGGTACAGCTGAGCATAAACTAATCCAGGATGTCGCTGTCAGATGGAACAGTTCATACTACATGATTGAACATCTGTTGGAACAGAGATGGCCAGTGGTTGTGACGCTTTCAGATCCAGAAGTCACACAGCGTGGGAAACAGTACCTAGATCTGAAAAGTGATCAGTGGATTCTTCTGGATGAATTGAAGGAGGTGCTCAAGCCTTATGAGCAAGCCACTAATGTTCTTAGTGGACAGTCCTATGTCACAGTCTCTGCCCCCGAAAGGTCTCCTGAAATCCACCCAAAACAAATCATTCGATTCTGCTGCAGTAAACTCTTTCCAGAACAGTGCAGAAGAGGAAATCTTGTATAGGTGGCAGCCAGAGGTATCTGCATTTCAAGCAGATGGGAAAAATGTGTCACTCATTGCTGCTGCCCTCGATCCACGTTTTGGTAAACTGAAATTCCTTTCTCCAGAAGATGCTCTGAAACTGCAAGTAAGAGTACAGAGGGAGGCACTTGATCTCAAAAGGGAGCAGAGATCACAGCTACAGGAAGCCTCAGCAAGTCCCCCAACAAAGAAGAGGTCTGTATTGGACACTTTGTTGGGTACAGATTCTGAGGAGGAAGATTGTAATGAAAAAACTGACCAGGGTGAGGATGGAGAAAATGAGGCGGTGAGGAAAGAAGTACTGTTGTATTTTGGGGAAGCCCCTATTCTAAGGGATAATGACCCCCTTACATGGTGGAAGAATAATGCAACAAGATTCCCCACACTGGCTACTTTAGCCAAATCATATCTGGCTGTACCTGCCACATCAACACCATCTGAAAGGCTTTTTTCAGTTGCTGGAAACATTGTCACCAAAAAAAGGGCAAGCCTGACTGCTGAGCATGTAGAAATGCTAACATTCCTCCACTCCAATGCATAACTACATCATGTGATGAACGTGATTGAACACACACACAGAAATAGGAGAGAAGGCAGCAAAATTGATATTTTATTAACGAAGAGCACTTTTTTTGCAGAGAGCAAAGTGAATGTTACGTTTTATTTGTTCAAAGACGCCATTGCTGCTGTTTATATTTTATTAATTTTTTGCTATGATTTCCTTTATTCATATTTGTTTTGCACAACATTTAATTTTTTGTTAAAAACAGAAGATTGTACTACAATTTTATTGTGGATTTTGTTTTTATTAAATCTCCAATGCATAACTTGCAAAATTTGCAATTTTTTTATTGAAAGGTGTTCAAATGAAGAAATTTGTGTTTTTCATTGAGATACATAAATTAGTAAATGTGAAATTGCTATACAAGTCAAATAATGGGGAAATAATCGATAATTGAATCAAATCGAAATCGAATCGAATTGAAAAATTAATCGTTAGATTAATCGATGCATCGAAAAATTAATCGCTAGATTCATCGATTAGGAAAATAGTAGTTTTGCACAGCCCTACTTTTATCCTGAACGTCGCCTGAAATAAAGAGCATCTCTGCAGACGCCCAGTTACATTTTACTGTTTCGATTAATACACTCAGTTTACTGGGCTACAATAACTACAATACCACCACCACAATACTACAGTAATACTTATTTATTATTACAGTAACATCTCACTTACACTTAAGTACTACCATACTAATGTTTTTAGGGTACCCACATAGTGCTAAACTACTGTAACACTGCAATAATACTAATTCAATATTGCATTAATAACACTGTAATTGTGCAGCTATAACACTCAGCTGACCAGGACACAAGAAAAACACTATTACCCCCAATGACACTGCAATTATAACATTAAATGGGTATTTTAACACTAATGTTTAAAAGTACTGAAGCTATATGGAAGCAATGATACTACAGCTACAATACCATTACGTAACGATACAACTTTGTTAACCATATGAGAAGATTACTGAATGGTTTGGTTTTGTACTTAACTTAAGTTTTATATTATTCCATGTACACCTGACAGAGGAATGAGCCACTGTAAACCAAAGGCCATTTATACAGAAATAATAATAACACTATGATATACCATGAAACTGCTTGAAGAATAAATAACAGCATCATATCAGTTTTTAGTACTTTTAGTTTTTCATGATTATGTAAACAAAAATCATCAATGAAATGAAAATCTGAATAATCGCTCAGAGCTGCTTTTCCATGTAGTAGAAGTGCTAACATGCTAACACAATTTAATGAGCAGACTTGTTCCAAACAGTCAGACTGAACTTACAAGATAAAAATATAAATACATACCTCACAGTAACTGCACTTGTAGAGTCTCTTTCTGGTGTGGATCTGTTGGTGTTGTCTCAGGTACTGTGGAGCTTTAAAAGTCTTCTCACACAGGTCACATTGATAAGGTCTCTCCTCAGTGTGGGTAAACATGTGGCTTTGTAAGTGTGCGTCTGTTGTAAAGTATTTGCCACACTGATCACACCAGTACACATTTTCTCCGGAGTGAATGCGTAGGTGTATATTTCGGTACCTTAGCTGACTGAAGGTTTTTCCACAGATGTCACAGCTGTATGCCTTAATTCCAGAGTGGGTAACTAGATGTCTCTGTAAGCTGATCTTTTGAGTAAAAGTTCTGCCGCACTGATCACAGCTGTAAGCTTTAACTCCACTGTGGACGACTTGATGTCTTTTTAGGACTTTCTTCCAGGAAAACGACTTTCCACACAAGTCACAGCTGAACGGTCTCTCTCCAGTGTGGATGAGCTGATGTTGTTTTAGTTTAGACTTCCTTGTAAAATCCTTCCCACACTCGTCACAGGTGTATTTTTTCTCTCTCTTTCTTCTGTGAGGTTTGTCGGCCTCCTGAGAGCGCTGACTTCTCGGTCCATGTTGGTCCTGCAGAGATACAAACAGAGGCAGTGAGTGAAATGCAGTTTGTTCAATGAATGCATTGAACAAACAAATGCATTGAACAAACTGAAGCTTCAAACTCCCTCCATTAACACTAGTTTTAAACCTGAAGGTGGAGTGTGGCACCAAACACCTTAAAGGTCTCTTATCCCCACCTACTGGTAGTAGTAACACATTACATCCAACCTGGTGTTAAAGATAATTAATCACTGTTCAAACACTCTAAAATCATGCCCATCCCTCCTGCTTGTACACAAATATTAAAGCTAACACACTCAGAATAGTAATAAATGTTTACCAGGTCTGTACTTTTTTATATTTTTTATATTTCCTGTTGCTGTTTTCTATTATATATTTCTATATTTGTCTAATTTATTCAATGATAATGAACCAAATGTAACAGTTACTAGCTTGGTTCAGTGAAGGATGATGTCAGAGTCTGATTGTAACCTGAGGGTTTTTTAACTTTTACTCCCTACATTAAAAAAATATATATCTGTATTTTCTACTCCTTACATTTTCAAAACAGGCTTGTAACTTCTGGTTTAAGGCATTTGAGGGGAGTTATTTCATCACTGCGAGCAAAAAAGATCAAATCGATTTGAGCCTAAACAGTAACATGTGAAATCCAATCCTGATCATGTACTAATCATAAGAGATTAAAGAGGCAAAACTGTGTGCCATAGTCAGGAGTTACATTGGGCCAGTGTTTATGTTTTTTGGCACAGAACCTGAACGACTGCAGGTGCTGATAAATTGCAGTCGCTGTATTTCAACATCTAGTTAGCAATACAGAAGATGAGCGAGAATAAATGGAGTAATATTTTTTATGTGGCAGGTAATTTCAAATGCAGCGATTCTATCAGCTCAACAAACATCAGTAAACACACAAACTGTTTGTGTGCAGTTTGTCTCACAATGTGATTTAAAGCCTGCAGTAAAATCCTCTGCAGGTTAGTGCAGGATAAGCAGGTAAGTTTACTGTACTGTGATGGATTTAAAGTAAAGAACAGTGTGTGACTGGTGCACAGAGACTGTGGTGCTCATGGCAGAGTTAGATTACATCAAGTGTAGCAGAGATTAATTTAAACTTCAGATTATGATGCTGACATTCATGAGTTCCACCCACATACCAACAGTATAGTGTCTAATAGAAAGACATTGTACTGTCAGTGTAGAGGATGGAAATCAGCCAGGACAACTCATGAAACATCTGCTGACATCTGGTTGAATTCACAGAGAGCAGCAGGTCAGCTGATCACAGCCTGTACATTAAGAAAATCTACTGGAGCTCTCAATAGAAATTATTGTGAGCTGTGATTCTTTTCCCCACACTGAGCCACGACAGCTGATTTTAGGGTTGAATCCTGCTGAATCCTACTTTAACCTCTTCCCTGCTCATTTTAGTGCTCAGAGGCAAAGTCATGTAGGCATTGTATTATTAGATTATTATTACATTACATTAATATAGCACAAGGTTTAGTTAGTTTTGCATAAAACATGTATCAGTACTTCAGCTTTTAATGGAGTATTTCTTAACACTAGTTTCAGTCACCTTCTGTGTTGAGCTCATTGTTTTCTCTGCAGTGGCTGAGCTGAGTCCAAGTAGCTGAAATGTTCCTCTGCTGCTCCATCAGACTCTTCTCCTCCTGCTGATCAGCTGGGACACAAAACAGATCTTTGTTAGGCTCCACATTGCACTGAAGAGTCAAAGTGTCTCATACGTTCATCTGAGAACACAAAGAACAAATTTTAGCTTCCCTGAGTGGGCAACTTGTTTGAAACACACACAAAAAGTTTGAGCACTGATACCAAATTTAGCAGTATGGCACAATTTAGTTGAAAATGTACAATGACAATAAAAGACTATTCTATTGTATTCTATTCTATTTATCTTTGTTCCTCCATTTCAGATTTGTTTGCAAACATGAAAATGATCTCAACCTCCAAAAAATTATGGCGCTTTAAAAAATCAGCAGTACTTTGAAATGTGATAAAATTTGAACACAGATTCCCTCTTAGGGGCCGAAGCTGTATTTGTTTTAAAAACGTGTCTCTGGTATCTCTGGCCTATCATTATTATTTTGCTAACAGTTAATCAGACTCACTCGCTGAATACTGATCAGAATATATGAAATAATCTTTAAAATGATTCTAATAACAGCCCTCTCAGAGTGAGGCCAGTTTTTACAATCAAATGCCCTGTGGGCTGGCACAACTTTGCGCTGATAAGACAAAGGCAGCTGTGTTTTAGCCTGGAATACATTTATGTTTACATTTCTCATAAATGTATTTTATTATAGCACTTTTAATGCCAACATGTTGGAATTTTTGGAATGTAAGTTACCTTAAATGGATGAAGGGTGGGGCTAGCTAGCTTGGTTAGCTAGCTGCATTCATAAAATGATAGACACAGAGATGCTAACTAGCGCTTAGTAACAAACCAAAAAAATAATAGAAACTCTGATTACACTTAGCTCATTTTAAAGCTTTCTTCTAATAATAACACTGTTTTCGTCTCTGTGTTTCATTAGCATTTGTTGATATTTTCTTGTAAATTAGTTTATAGCAGCTTGACTTGATGTAGAGGTTTTTTCTTTCAAAGGGTTCACAAATGACTGACAACAGAGACCGAGGAGAGCAACAGAAAACTTCACTCAGGAGCTAAACTCAAGATTGACTGAACTCACATTAAAGTTACCTTAGTGCTTCACTTTAGATGAGCCAGAACAATGAACTAAAACACAAACGCAATGAAGCGGGAACTCTGCGGCTTCTTCTTCTTTTGGGTTTTTCTTTGGCGGTTAGAGCTTTAAGGTGCATTACCGCCACCTGCTGGACTAGATGGTTAATATCCTAAATGTCATCATTCCTTTTTTATGGCTTAAACTATTTCTCATGAAAGAAAAAAAATAATTGAGTCTCACTCTTTGTGAGCTAAAACTAGAGATTTAAAAGTATTTTAATAAACAATAAAAACTAAGACAAAATGTGTCAGTGTGTTTTATTCATTAACATAAACATCAGATGGCTTCAGCTTACCCTTAGCTCCATTTCTTTAAGAGGTTTTCCTTTCTGCAGGCTGCCACAGTAAATAAGTTTGTGTTGTTTTGCCTGATTTAATAAAGGTTACACTGACTCACTTCTCTATCACCAGATCCAAGTGTGACATTTAGCCATAATTTACTTGGGTTTGGAGTCACAGCAAGTTTTCAGGTTCAATTAATGGGTTTGAGTACAGCCTGAAAATTACAGGCATTCAGACTGTTTGCTGATGAACTTTGGAGGTAAAATTATAGACAGCTTTAGAAGGTTTTTCATAGGAGAAGTATAGATTGATACTTGTTCCCACTGAATAAGATTAGATCTTTTACTAGTTGATTGATGAACCTCAAAATAACTTGTGTCGCTTTGCAGATATACTCGGCCTGGTTGGTGCAAAAAGTCATTCAACTGCACCATGAAGCCATGAAATCTCTGGATAACGAAGACACATGAGACAGGAACATTTCTTTTGTCTTCCATGTAACAATCTCTAAATCTTTAATTAACCAATGTGACATTTTATCTTGGATGTCTAAACTGGCTCATCCCAGTGTGGTTGTTGCTCAAGATTTAGCACAAGTCACCTTCTGATCAGAAGCTTTGTGGTTTGATCCCTGGCTGCTCCAGTTTGCAAGCCACATATAGTTGGCCAAGATACTAATCCCAAGTTGCTTTCTGATGCATCCACTGGAGCGTGAATGTTTCATAGAATTTGTCAAACAGTTTTACGTGTGGTCACATTGTTTTGTTTTTGTGTTCGGATTGAAGCGCACACTTGTGAGTCCTCAAAAGTTACACAACACTCACTGAAGATGAAGACTTTTTTAAATCTTAGTTTGCACTTGTGGATCATACTGTATGCATTTGTAACACTTTTGAAACAGATTTCTAAATGAGCAGTGTTCCCTGAGTGCCTCACATACAGCTGCAGGACATTCAGTCAGCTTTCAACACAATGTTTCATACATTCTTCTCCCGTGTTGCATTTTGGTCAAGGGGAATGATTCTCGCTTCAGGTGAGAGGTCCCGGGTTCAACTCCCAGACGAGCCCATGTGGTGTTATATAAACTCTATGAAGACATTAAATCTTACATATTTCTAGGTCAGGTGCCATTTGAACCACATTCAACTCTTTAACAATAAGTCTGCACCTGCTTTGTCGAGGCAACTAATTGATTTGATAAGAACTTTCCAAAAATCTCATCCAATTAATTCTCCTTTACAGATTGTATGACTGTCACTTTTTACAATAAGAATTCTCCAACAAACTTTTGGAAGAATTCTTTGTCTTTCATTTGTTTTGACCCCAAACTAACCAAATGTAATACTGCTTTTCATCAGCACAATAGTTTTCAGTTTTCAATTTCACGTTGGTCTATATTCCCCACATCCTGTTATGTCCTTATCCTCTTTGGGAATCACAGATATGAATATAATCAATTGATTAATTAACAATTGAATTCCACTGATGTGTTCATCCACAGCAGCTGGACAATAAAGTTTATTGTCCAACTTTCTGTGAGAAAACACTCAACTTCTCCCAGCGTGTTGAGCTAATGATTAGTTGGTGTTTTTCTCCAAACACTCTCTCACTCTTCTCTCAACGTGTTCACATTAAAGTGTGAACAGACACCGAGTAGAGCAGCAGAAGACCTCATTCAGGAGCTAAACTCAAGATTAACTGAACTCACATTAAAGTTTGCTCGGTGGTTACCTTTAGATGAGCCCACGAACCGAGAGATACTCTACTGTGGCAACACCACCAGTTTATAAAGAAAAAGAGACGACAAAAGAGAAGTTTTTATTTTTTCCCAGAAAGAGCAGCAAAACAAACTCAGTGAGGAAGAGGGAAACTTCTCAGACAGACCCAGACCCCTGCACAAAGTACTTTTCAGACAAACTCATGCAGGATTCTCAGCCTCCATCTGGGGGAGCCCCATCTGGTGCTTCTCCTGCTGGGATGGACAGGTGGATGTCGCTGAGATGTGTGGCCTCAGGTCTTTGTTACTCTTGGAGGTGCCGGATGGCCCGGTTCTTCTGGATCCATCTCTGTCTGCCTCTGGCTCCTGGGGGCCGTTATTGCAGCTTCCCACCTTCATAATCAAGTACAACTGTGACAAAGAAACACACACACACTCATACTCTCTCTCTCTCTCTCTAAAAGACACACCACAAGATGATTGCAGGATTATGCATCTGTGGATTTATCTTCATGTGCAGCGGTTATTTGTAAAAATAAATAAATCAGGAGACATAGTGAGGCGTAGACTGTGAGCTTGACACGGTGTCTCATACTGTGATTGTGAGTATAGAGGATTGTAGCTCAAGTTAACATGGAAAGATAGAGGTCTAAAGTCTCTAAAACATTTGGATGTTCAGTCTCTGACTGAAGGATTTGAGACATGTAGAAAGTTTTGAATTGGTGAAACTAATATTGTATTTACAGTTTCTCATACACAAGGCAGATAATATCCTTCATGTCCATTATTTTTTTTTACAAATACTGGAAGATACAACTGAAACAAAACAAATTTTCATGACTTCATCTCTTAATATTTCTGGATAGACTAAAATGTATTTACAATAGCCAGAGTCGGCTAAATTCAATTTTTTTTTTAGTCCGATGATTAAAAATAAAGGGCCGAAAATTCACCATGTTCCTTTCATTTACTGAAAGAGACTGTTATGTTGAGCTACATGAAAAAAAGAAGATTAAAATGTAATACAAAGAATGCTGATATAAATGACAATATTTGTAGTTAAAGGATCATTAGCTGCTGGCAAGGCTCTCCACTTGCTCCTTCAAAACTTGTATTGTGAAGCCAGGAGTTGTTGTGTTGTGCATTCATATACCGGGGTTGAATTCATAATTGCGGTTGCCTGGTGGCATCGACCAGCCAAGCGTCTGTGGTGAGGTGGGGAAGGTCCATTGAGGTCCAGCCACAAAATTATCCACAGGATGAGGATAGGGGCCCTGATAATTTGCACCATTTGTGATTAAGTTTACATCCAGGTGCTGGGTGTACTCCTGCCTGAGTGGGGGCTGTCCCTCTCCCTGAAACTGAATCACAGACAGGTGGACTGTCAGTAAAACGAGAATACTTCTAAATTCTAAAATTCTTGTTTTAATTCTTGTTTTAAATTATTATCATTAAAATCTTGTTTCTCCTCTGAGACTGAGCTGGAAACTGCCTCAGACGTATCACTGGTTTTATCACACAGCTCTTTTTATAGAATATCTACTCAAGCTGGCTTGAAGTGTGGGGTGAGGGGCTGATGACTCCTGAGCTGCTTTTTCTTCTTCTCTGCTCCATCTGTGGAGAGGGAAAAGTAACAGAGCCCCCCAAGACAACAATAACCAACTTAAGTTTAGCCGTCCACAGGAATTGTAATGTCAGTGAAATGGATTCAGTTTTGTTTAGTGACATTTTTGGAGTCCTGAAGTAGTACTGTAGTTCTGTTTATCCATCTAGATTGTTGCCCAGGTTTGTAAATAAGTCTCTACAGTAAATTGGAACAAGATGGACTTGTGATGTGTTTCTCAGAGTAACAAAAGTTTTCCTCAGCAGCAAAGTCTGTTTTTAGAAATCACGCCTGACTCAAAATGAAATCCACAAACTTTTATTAACAATGTAGGAACTGTTTTCTTTCTACTGAACTACATCCACCAGCTGTATCAGTGTGCAGGAGGAAGCACACATCAGGCTGTGATGAGAGACTTGAGCTCAAAACAGGTCAAACTCTTCCTTTGGTTGGTGGGTGTGACATGACACAGCGAGATTTCTGAGTCTTTTTTAACAGCATTTAACAGAAGCAGTATTTCATTCTACCACTGTCCTCATTGGAGGAAAATTCATTGCAGATAAATGCATTGGTGACTTTGAAAGAGTTATAACAACATATATAAGAAGTGGACTTTATCAGTCACCTACACATGAAGTCCTCTACCACACCACCCTCAGAAAACCACACTGATTCCTCTTCAGCCTCCTTTAATTGATCTAAATTGCCACACTGTTTTCACACATAAACATGTTAAAACTGCTCACAAGAATTATTTTGGTGAGGACATCACTGGCTCCCTCACTGGTGTGCTCATGTTTGAGCAGCACTTAGCAGCTAATTACTGAAATGAACTGATTCCATGTTTGCATCAATTAACGCAGTATTAGATCACCCAAAGAACTTTCCACTCACATAGAGCATTTTTGCAAATGCATCCTCACATTAATTTGACCTGCAGGTGTTCAGTTGCACCTCTGTGTAAACCCCCACAGCAGCTTGTTGAGGCCAAAACAAGGTTTTCACACTCGGACAGACCATTAAAAAAATCTGACACTGAATATCACGATGACCGCTGACCACTCATTTTGTCTTTATTAACTTTATTAAATGAAACCGTTTGAAAGTGGCAACTGAAATTAAATCAATTAAATAAACTCTGGATCTTTATTCATGTGTTTGAAATACATGATGGACTATATAATGTGAAAAATTCTCATTTAGTAAAGAAAACCAAACCTGATGAGTTGCTGACTGCAGTAGCGGTTTTAGATACGGGCGACACGGGCGGTTGCCCGGGGCGGCATCGTGGTGGGGGGCGGCATCACGGGCATCGGCAAAAAAAAAAAAAAAATTGCTCGTACTCATGCTGCCCCGACATCATGCCAGCGCATATTGGGGATGGCATAGGCACCGATCGGTTTTCTATCGCCCAATTGCTGGGAGTAAGGGCGCCCTCCGTTTGCGGGGTATGCCTGCTGCTTGCGGCACAGGGAGGAGAGGGCGGGGCGGCGGGGGGTTCTCTGGCTGGCTGGAGCAGCATCTAATAACCAACTCGCAAAATAAAACAAAATAAAAACAAAGCAACAACACGAAAACACCAGACATTATGATACAGACTTATAATTTGCACCGATGTTTTTCTATATTTCCCTCGGGATGAATAAAGCATAATCAATCAATCAATCAATCAATACACGAAAAGTGAGCGCGAGAGCCCTCGGCCTGCTCGCTGCTGAAGTCAAAGTAAACTTTATTGTCATCTCCGCTACATACAGTCCAGTATAGAGAGAGACGAGACGACGAGGCTCCAGTTACAGCAGTGCAAGTAAACGAACAATAAATATTTAAGAGTAAAAAAATAAATATACACTTTAGGACCAGGAGTAAAGGGATCAATAACAATTTAAAATGTATATTTTATCCATCCATCTATCCATCCATTCGCTTCCGCTTATCCTTTCCAGGGTCGCGGGGGCGCTGGAGCCTATCCCAGCTGTCATAGGGCGAGAGGCAGGGTACACCCTGGACAGGTCGCCAGTCTGTCGCAGGGTGTATATTTTATATTTTGTTGATTTAAAGTCTCACACACAACCTGTTTTTAAAGTTTAAAAAAAGAGAAATGAAGAGGAGTGTAGCGACTTCCACAGTCGCTAGAGGCCGGGGACTGAGCCTGCCTATTTGCCTGACGCGCTGTGAACTTTACGCAAAAAATGCGAGAGGTGGAATTTCTTGCTTGTTTATTAAAGTGCTTGAAAAGTTTACAGAGCAATGTGATCGGCTCGCGATTCAAACTCTTAAAACATCACAGGCTCTAACGCAACAAGGGGAAACTCGTTGTGTTGCGGTCAACAAAAAATACAGCTACCCAGCCCTGCTCTGTCAAAATCAAACCAGTGAAAGACAGACTGACAACGCCCTCTTAATGTCACCGCTACCACCCACGTGACTCCGTTACACATCACCATAGCAACCAAACAAATGAAAACCCAGTGATCATTAAAATTCAATACATTTAATTATGGCTCCTACAAGGAGAAACGAGCAAAAGATACAGGTAAGCAGATGTGTCATTGGATAATGGCAGGTCATGTATCCTAAAACATTAAGAATCAGAATACTTTCTTAATTATGTGGGTTACAGTTCCTCCAAGAAGAAATGGTAAAAATAGTTACAGTAACAGACTAAACTCCAAACAATATATACAATAATATAATATTAATATAATAGTAATTAGTCAGTGTCAATTGTTGATTTGTCCTGTTCTCATTGTATGACGAATTATGATGTCTGTTTAGTAGCCGTTTGCATACTATATTTTCTCTGTCTTCATATGTGTGTGTGTGTGTGTGTGTGTGTGTGGGGGGGGCAGAGGAGTGTTCATGGGCGCCAAATAGGCTAGGACCGCCACTGGCTGACTGTGAGCTGCAGCTGGTGTAAATCATGCTTTTATGGATATTTCTCACTGGTGAGTTGAGAACAGTTTAGCCTGTTCTGCTTTCATGTCAACTAGATCTGTGTTAGATGATTTTGATTTAACTTCCTGCTCTGGTTGTTTCAGACAAGAAACCAGTTTGATTTACTTTCTATTATCAGAAGATTTGTGCACATAGTTTATAATTTCAAATGTATCAGAGCAAACACAGGTCCTCTTTAAATATATTTTGCATGAAATCTGCATTATTTCAGTGAGTATTGAAACCTGATATGTGTAAAATGTTTTAAAATAAGTCAAATTATACCAATATTACATACAAATAATGACTTACACCTCTAATTTAGATCTTTGTGATCATGTGGAGAACATTACTGAGTTTATAAGGTAGCAAATGGTAGTTTCACCTTCTACATTGTAAAAGTCTCTGACACTAAAACACCCACATAAGTCAATGTAAACAACAGCAAGACTAACGATCCACACCAACGCCCATCATAAACTCACAGACACATGCATCTGGCCCCCTCTGGCTCATTCAGAATTAGAGACGCACCCAGTTCAGCCAGTGACCACTAAACATACGCTAATGTGTCTCTTAGAGTTCCTGTATCATATCCTGCTACCTCTGATTAATTATCAAGTCAATGCAGACAGATGGGACCAGGGCCATGAGGTAAATGAGGGTGAAGGTGTTTGTGTTCACGTGTCTTAATTTGAAGTAATTTCAAAGACACAGAAGTCATATTGTTTGCAGATGACACAAAGTTATTGTGGAAGTAACTTGAAATAACTTCTGAATGAACTAGAAAATGAATTTTAAAACAATTGAAGAGTTCTTTTTTTAATAATCAATTAACACTGAATCTGACCAAAACAAAACTCATACTATTTGGGAGTCAAACAATTTCTATCATTAATAAACTGATGATAAATAACAGATCTCCAAAAGTTGAATCTGTTCATCTGGACGTAGCGTTTTGTGGGAGAAACGTTTAAATCACTCATCCAAGTGACTTTCTTCAGTCTCAGCTGACTGCAGGTTTCCCAAACCTTATAAACAGTACATTTGCATAATGACTGAAACCAGCCCACTGAAGGAACAATGGGCTGTGAGGTCAGTTCATTAATCATAATTATGCAAATTCCCATGACCATTGATCAACAATCACTGACCAAAACCCACTGATCAAAGAACACTGATCAATGGCCATGAGTCCCATTCACAGAGAGTTGGGGAATGGCTGCAATCACAGCGTTGTAAGATGGCGAAAGATGTACCCTAGGGCCCCTCGATTCAGAGATGGTCTTTCCTTTTCACGTAAATGGCCTCCTTGACTCCGCGCTCAAACCAGTGTTCTTCCCTGTCCAGGATGTGTACATCCTCATCATTGAAAGAGTGTCCACTGGCCTGTAGGTGTAAATAAACTGCAGAGTCCTGGCCTGATGAGGAAGCTCTTCTGTGTTGTGCCATCCGCTTCGCCAGAGGTTGTTTGGTTTCCCCGATGTATAAATCCTGGCAATCCTCCTGGCACTTAACAGCGTACACTATGTTACTCTGTTTGTGTCGGGGGACCCGATCCTTGGGGTGGACCAGTTTTTGGCACAGTGTGTTTTGGGGTTTAAAAGCCACAGAGACCCGGTGTTTAGAAAAAATGCTTCTCAACTGTCCCGATACTCCTGACACATATGGGATCACTACAGGTTTTCGCCTGGGTAGCGGTTGTCCTTCTCTCCTGGATCGGCTCGAGGTTTCTTTAGGTGTCTTTCCAGCTTTGACAAAAGTCCAGCTGGGATAACCACATTTACTCAGGGCCTTCTTGATGTGCCGTTCTTCTGCCTCCCTGGCCGCTGTGTCTGTGGGGATGGTGTTCGCTCCTTAGACGAATCAGTGCCATCCATTTTCTTCCAACAAATGACGACTTTGCCAGGATTAAATACTGCCTGCATGTTTTGTTTTACTTTCTAAAATGATAATCTACAATATTTGATAGGATGTTAAAAAGTGCATGCATGTTGCACTTTGCAAGTCATAAAATCTTGTGTTCAGCCTCTGACCCAGAATGTCACAGCAGAAATGGAGACTCATCAGACCAGGAAACATTTCTCCAATCTCTTATTGTCTAATATTTGTGAGTCTGTTTCCTCAGTTTGCTGTTCTTAGCTGACAATTATTGTATCCAGTGTGGTCTTCTGCTGCTTCTAGCCCATGTGCTTCAAGTTCTGGTATGTTGTGCTCTCAGAGATGGTCTTCGATTTAGTTTGCTTTTAATGAGTGATTATTTTTAGTCACTACTGCCTTCCTATCAGCATGAAGCCGTATAGACTTTTTCCTGTGACCTCTGACATCAAGACGCTTGTTTCACCCAGAGAAGTGCTGCTCACTAGATGTATCGCTGAGTTTTGCATTCTTTTGTGCACTTTGCATGAAGTTTGTTTAATTTCTTTGCTTTCATTCATCACTCACTCTTTCAAGTTGTTTTCTATCTCAATGAATCACTGAGACTTAACGAAGGTTCCACACAAGTATGCAGGCCCAGTCTCAGCTTCTCAGAGACGTTTAGTTCGTTCTTGAAGTCGCTCCAATTTCCTAACAAAAACCCATTTGAGGAAGCATCTCTACGTGGAGCATTACATCAAGGCTGGAGAGGAAAAAGTGAGCAAATATGGATCCAGATACAGGAATAGGCCCATGCTCTCAGCACAAGCTGGCATCTTTGTTACTTCTTTTAAACTTACTACTTATTTTTTAAGTCTTCATCAATAAATAGAGGAGGGGAAAAGCCTCAAGTAACCATTATGGCAACAACACTGTCACTCTGCATACTCCACAGATGTCAAGCACTACATTTGAGGATAAAGGAAAGGCCAAGGGGATTTTCTCACATAGATGAAAAAATTCTTCTCCATCACTTTAATCTTAACCTTTACCAAGACCCACAATATAATCATCCCCTCTATCTGTACACTGTGGGAAACATTGTGCCCAAATCACAGTCAAGCTTCCCCAACTCGCCCAGATGTTTGGCTGGTCCATGTCACCAGGCCTCGGCCATCATGAATTAAACCCGAGCGTCTTCAGAGCTGCTATCAATGTGAACAACACTGGGCTTCACAGTGCAAGTTTGGAAATAGAAAGTGGAGAGTGTTGCCAACAGCTAATGCTCCTTTAATAACAGCTAATGTAAATGATGCCAGGGAGAAACAACGATTGAACTGACAGCATATCAGGTTTTCTGTGAGAAAAATCGTTCTTCTCTTCATGTAGCTCAATCTAGTCCTATAGAATTAACCCAAAATTGTTTCAGCCAATAAAAGTCCCATATAGTTTCCTGCTGGAACTAACTTATATAGGAGTTTAAAAAATGTGACTTTTTAAACTTCTTATCTATTTTTCACCAAACAAAACAGAATGTAATTCAATTACATTTTGATTCTTGTTTAACTAATATTTGCATCACTTCTAAGAGTTTTCCTGTAATATCAGTTCAAAGATGACAGTATTAGAAGTACAGTACTGTAATCTGGACTTTTCTCAGAAACTGTACAGTTCTGTGAGCTGTGAGCCTGAAGAGGAAATTCTCATTTATTATAATCAACACAACTGACGAGTTGCTGACTGTGAGCTGCAGCTAGTGCTAAATCATGCTCTTTATGGATATTTCTCACTGACCCACTTCTTTCACTCACTGTAATAACAAATGATACTTGAGTTCAGCCTGTTCTACTTTCATGTCAACCACATCTGTTGACATGTTTCATGCAAACTACATTTATGTTCCTGGTCAAAACTAATCTCTGATCTGAGCACTGATCTGTACTTCACTTTCTATTAGAGCTATAGATCTCTTTGCTGCAGGTCATTTGGAGAATTTTCTAGAGTTTTATGGTAGCTTTCACCTTCTTTGAAAAGCACCTCTATGTTGTAAAAGTGTCTGAAATTATAAAACATCCACATAAGTCAATGTAAACAATAGCAAGGTTAACACTCCACACCAACGCCGCCCATAAACCCCACAGACACATACATCTGGCCCCCTCTGGCTCATTCATAATCAGAGACACACCCAGTTCAGCCAGTGACCACTAAACATACGCTAATGTGTCTCTTAGAGTTCCTGTATCACACCCTGCTACCTCTGATTAATTATCAAATCAATGCAGACAGATGGCACCAGGGCCATGAGAGATAAATGTGGGTAAAGGTGTTTGTGTTGACATGTCTAACTTAAAGCATAAAGTCCAGAAATGAAGCAGCTAAATGTATTTTTAAACCATGTTTGCAGACAAACACAAACAACAAAGTGAGTGGATTTGCCTCCACTTAGACTTCTTCTCTTCTTTGGATTTATCGTCAAACCATAAAGTGCTCTGCTGTGAGAGTAATCTCTGAACATTTGTTTTAACTATAATTAATCAAATATAATAAATTTAAAATATCTGGGCATTTGCAAAAAATTTAAAAAATAAATAAAAAAATAAAAATAAAAAAAATATCTGAAAGAAAACTTCTTGGAGTGATAACACATCACAAAGTATCCTGGATGACTCACATTACTTACAGTAAAGGCAAAATATCAAAATGTGTTCCAAATCTTTATAAAGTGACTTCATAAATCAAACATCATTACATACTTTGTATTTTTCCATCATATTTCTGTTAGGATGCCTGGGTCATTGACCCGGGGCTTTTGAGTTTATTATATTATTTATCATTTCTAGTCTTTGGGTTTCTTAGAGTTCCGTCTTATGGTTTATGTCTCTGTGTTCTATAGTTGCTCTGTCTCCCCTGTCGGCTGTATCCCCTTGTTAAGTTCGCGTCTCTGTGTTATGTTTCCTGTTTTACTTTGAAAGTCCGTGTTTCATATTTGTGTATCTGGTTTTGCTTTCCTTGTCTCGTTAGTCCTGATTTGCCCCAGCTGTGTTTCCCTCCTGTTGCCCATTCCCTGATTGCTCCCTCTATGTATTTAAGCCCTGTGTTTCAGTTTGTCATTGTCGCGATCTACCCTTATCTTGCTGTGTGTTTTGTCTATGTAAGTGTATTTTGTATTCTTAGTTTTGTTACACTTTTGAGTTCAGCATTAAAGCTGTTTTGAGTTCACGTCTGTCTCCGTAGTCTGCACTTTGGGTCCTTTTCCTGTCTGCACACAGCCTACACCTAACAATTTCCTTATATGATATAGTGTACAGAAATGTGGAAAAAAACAATGAAACACATCAGTGCTAAATACATTCTGTAAAAAAGAGGACAAGGATCAAAAATAAAACCCACTTCAACAGAACCATCAAATTCACTTTTTATGAAATTAAATACTCTTAAATTTAAAAATCTGATAAGACATAAGAAGTACACAAATAATGACTAAAGCAACAAACAAATCTTTGACACATAACATTTAGGAGTTGATCAGAACAAGACCAAATCATGACGACCTGAAAGGAATCCTTATGTTCAGCAAGCTGGTAGTAAGGACTAATGTAAAATATCAAGTCGTTTTGACTTTGATAAATTGATGTTCTTTAAAAGGTCATGAAAAATGACTTAAACCCATAAATTGTTCATCCACAAAACTCTTCACAAGCTGACTCAGGAGAATTGTTCTTAAGTCACTAATGATGTTACTGGAGTTAAACACAGCTCTGGTTTAGAATAACAAAATTCCCCAAACAGCCATGACACCAAGAATCTGAGTGTGAGATCACACTTTGTCGTTTCTTGAAGCATCACTGATCAAAAAGATAAAGTAATTTTAGGCATTAAGTGTTTGATATTTTATAAAGTTTGAGTTGGAATGATTTGGTAAAGCTCATTTGTATGGCTGTAATTTTAATTGTACTTTCTGTTTTCAGACCTGAGAAACAGCATTTTAAAGAAATGTAAATGATGCCAGTTGGTAGAAACTGCCTGACTGCTTTGTAAAGCAACTCACAAAAGAAGAAGCTCAACCCCCCACATTCCTGCCCACACCCACAAACCTCCTTAAAAGCCCAGGAGAATTGCTCTTAAGTCAGGTCAGTCTTAGGACACACAGCACCTTCCTGCTTGGTTTGGAGCTCTTTCAGCAGAGATACTTATTCCAGCTTTCCTGTTTTAATCACTGGGATTTAAAAGATGGAAGATTATGGGATGCACTTTTCTCCAGGTATGTACTCACCATTGTTGCGTAGTGAGCTAATATGAACAGAGTTGGCTAACCTCTAAGACAACTCTGAGCAAAAATACTCTTTCACTCTGTGTTGTAAGTCCTGATGGCAGAAGTCACCATTTCTCCCTCCACAGCTGATCGGAGAGTCCACTTCAGGACCATCTGGGCTTTGAGCCACTTTTTAAACTTTCTAATTGGTGACATCTGGTGGCATATTTTAATAATTCAGCAAGTGGAATTGTGTGTGTGGGAAATTGTTCTGATTAAGGCTCATCAGTTTATCCTTTTTGTATTGTTTTCTGTTAAAAAACTCAACTGTGTCAAAACATATCAGTAGCCACGGTGACCCCTGTGGACCATATATACTTGTGCTTACTTGGCCTCTGTCTTTCTATCCTCACAGACTTGGGGATTTCTGGCAGCAGCCTTGAAGGGAGTCTTCCCTTGGAAGAACTCGCTGCATGGGCTGAGGCAGCTCTCGCTAAGGAGATGAGCAACAACATGTTTGAGACTGCTGAAGCTGTTTCCAGCTCTCTCACAGAGGAGGAACTGGTTTTTGCTGCCCCACGAAACCAGGATGGCAGCAACACTGTCACAAGTACTACGCATGAGAAGGAAGAAAAGGCCAAGGTGCTCAAAGGAAGGATCCGGGGGCTGTTCTCAGACAGCCAGTTAAAAACTCTTGTCAATCACTTTAATCAGAAACATTACCCTGACCCACGGGAGATGACAGAGTTGGCAGAGTTGACAGGACTGACCTACAAACAGGTGAGTGTCTTTCAAGGTTACTAGAACATAAGAAACTGAATTAATTTTGAATTTTGGGTTTATTGTACTCATTAAATTTCTTCCGTTTTCTTCCATCTTTAGGTGAAGACTTGGTTTCAAAACCGAAGGAGAAAGTTTAGGAGTCGTCCAGATTATCAGCATCTCAATCAGGGCGTCCCACTTCATGTAAGTATCTCCAATTATTAAACAGAACTGTTTTTAATTCAGTCATTATCTGGGGAATTCATTTAATTTGATGAAATGTATTGATTATAATTTAAAACAAGAACTCTGTATTTTGGTTTTACTGACTGTGCATGTGTCTGTGATTCAGTTTCAGGGAGCGTCCTCACTCAGCGAGCAACTGGACATCAGCTTCATGAGAATGGGCCCACTTTCCTCATGCTGTGGGCAATGTTGTCCCTGGACCTCAATGCACCCTCCACAACTCACCCCAGATGCCACCAGGCAACGGACATTATGATTGCAACACCAGTGTCTTCAGCACTGCATGGAATGTGAACAACCCCGGACTTCACAGTGCAAGTTTTTACAGAGAAAGTGGAGAGCCTTGCTAACAGTTAAATATGGCTGTAGCTACTGTTACATCTCTCTTTTATTTCTCAACTATCATTCTGAAGCCTTAAGATGAACATTTCTGATATACTGGACAATAAGTTTATTTTTTCAGGATTTTATTTTAATTATCAAGTTTATTAAGTTAATTAAAAGTTAAAGCAGAGGCAGGTTTGACTGACTCAGTGAACTTCTGCATCATTTACAGTTTTACAAAATAAGAAAATACAAAAATTTGTTTGGTCAAATTTGGTGGGGTAGATTAAGGCTTGTGTAAGTGATTGATAAAGTCCACTTTTTATATGGTGTAACTGTTGGAAAGTCAACATGAATCTGTAATGATTTTTCTTCCAATAAATGAGGACTTTGCTAGAATGAAATACTGCCTCCATGTTTAATTGTTATTGCGTCTCAAAAATATTTGATGTTAAAAAGTGTAATGAAATCTTGTGTTTAGTTTCTCATCACAGGTGAGTGTGTGCTTTGTCCTACACACATCAGCCAAGGTGGAGAGCCTTACCAACAGCTAATGCTCAATATCACAGATATTGTAAATAGCAGCTAGTATCAATGACTGAGCTGACAGGATATCAGGATTCTGTTCTGTTTTCTGTACTTTTAGTAAACGATGGGCATGGGGTGAATATTAGGCCCTTTATCTTAAAACCTGTTGATTTGAGAAATATTAGAATTCAATAGAATCTGTAGCTTCTGTAAATACCTTGATGCGTGCTCAATCATCCAGGTAAGGAAATCCCAAAAAGTGGATTCTGTTCATCTGGACGTAGTGTTTTCAGTAGGACAAATGTTTACAAAAACACGTACAGGTCAGTGGCCACTCTTTCAATGATGAGGACGTACACATTAATACTCATTGATCAATGGTCGCTGATCAATGGTCACGAAAATTTGCATATTAAGGATCAAGAAATTTACCTCACAGCCTTTGTTCACCAGTGATGGTAGTTTCAGTGATTATGCAAATGTACTGTTTAAATAGGTTGGGGAAACCTGCAGTCGACTGAATCTGTGGATTTTCTAAAACTTGAACTTGGTACATGTGTCATACACTTGGAATATCACACTGAAGTTGATGAAGTGTTTTATCATGTAAATAATTTGATTGTTTTAGAATATGATGTGCCTTGTGTATGAGAAGCTGGAAATAAAACACAAATCCCCCACCAGCAACACTGAACTGTCTACATGACTCCAAATGTGCTCTCAGAGACTGAACATCCAAATATTCTTCAGACTTCATGCATCCAACTTTCTATGTCAACTTGAGCATCAATCCTCTATATTCACACTCATAATATGAAAAGTTAAGCTAAATAATCTGAAGGACGTGGACTTTTCAAGTGGCCCTCAAAGATACGAAAAAGCCTCCAAAAGCAGCCCCACTTTAATCACTTGAACTGTTGTTGCTGTTGTTGTTTTTATTTATTTTTAAATAGTGATGATATAGGAACCAAAATTGATTCAGCTAATAAAAGTGAATCTCATCCCATACCATTACCTGCTGGAATTAAGTTATACAGGAGCTTAAAAATGTTTTAAAAATATAACTGATCTAATTATTTTAACAAACAAAACAGAATGCAATTCAATTACATTTTGATTTCTGTTTAACTAATATTTGCATCACAGAGTTTTCCTGTAATATCAGTTCATGATGGTCCGTTTGAAGCTGAAAATCCAGCACGTGTCAAAGATAGCATCAGAGTGCTGCAGAAGCACTGTGTCGAGGCTTGGTACGTCTGTCCAGAGACCAGAGATCAGTGACATCTGAAGTTTCATTCAGTACGTCACTGCTTCAGTCCTTGATTCAATGGTTTATAAAGAAGTGAATCACTGGTGGGATTTGTGGTGTGTTTTACTGATTTTTTTTGCAAGAGATCAGTGTGAAACATATTGACAGATATGGAGTCAGCGAGGAAGAAAGGATGTTCTGCCCATTACCAAATAAAATAGAATAACCCTATATACTTTGTTTATATGTTACCAGTTCATAGGAATTTTCACCACCTAATTTATAGGCAATTCGATCTCCAAGGTCAAAAATATACATAAGGAAGCGGCCTCACGGCGGTAGCCTACTCCCAACCCTATAATAGGATTATATATAATAGTGTATGACACAATGTATTTTTTTGGTCTATTATGTTTACAAATGTCAAGAAGTCACAAGTGAAGGGAGACCACACCATGGCTCATGTTTAAACAAGTTTATTCATCAAATTTAATGAAACAGACATAACATTGTGTCACACAGAAAATACAGGTTCAAAGCACCACAACGTTAGCCTGATATCAGACAGAATTATCACATGATATTAAACAGAAGCTGTGACTGGGCAATGATAATGAAGCAGTTCATTTCAAGTTGTAGATTCAAGCTGCTCTTCATACTTCTGGCCAATACAAGCTTCAACACTTCAGAAAGCTTCATTTGGCCATCAGTAACAGCAGTACTTGTAGTCTGGAGTATAAGTAGACTAGAGTGCAATCAAATACACCTGCCTTCAATGAACCCAGGCCAATCACAGCCACTGGCTCACAGCAGTTGTGAAACAAACCCACTCACACCAGTGGCGTGTCTAGAAAATTTTTGTTGGGGGGGCCAGGTAGGGGCACAGATTTGGAGAAGGGTGGCAGATGTAATTGGCAGATAATGTTAAAAAAAAATTCTACCAACCGTTAACCATCATTCAATAACCCTGTAAACCTAATAACTGAATTTGCTTTTGACTCTTATTAGAATGAGGTTTTAACCACTACGGTGCAAAGTTTTTAGATACTGCGTTGATGAAGTACAAGAGATACAATCAGTGCTTTGTCAGTGTTTACTCAGCATTCAAGGACAGCAATATTTGCATAGTATTTTTACTGACCTATAGGGCACATATGTTTTGGGCAAAACATTTTGAATATTAAAATACAAACATTTTTAACATACAATTGCCAAATTAGCCAATGCAAAACTTTATCTGCCTATTAAAAAAAAGAAGATAATCTTCTTACAAACTGGTGTTTGATTTTGAAACAGGGAAAAAGTTGGGAAACAAATGAAAAGACTAACTTTTGAATGAAACCTGAAAGCAAGTAAATACTTTCTATGCTGCCTTATGGTAAACTTTGGTAATATTGATGTATAAAGAACAACACTGGCTGATGATGAAATACAGTCAGCTGGCATGGTGACACTGCCAGTATTAACCTGCAGGGCTGGACTGGGACAAAAAATTGGGCATTTTGACCAGAGACCGGCCCACCAGGTATTAAAGCCATAAAGCCTTTGAATGAAAACAAACGCTGTTGTGACAGTGATGTACACTGTCTTGTTGGTGTATGATTTCTATACATTTTACGTCAGATAAAAACTTTGTTCGCAAGATTCAGATAATTATTTAATAAAAGCTAGATATTTTAAACGAGAATAAGAAAGAAAAGTATTTCTTTGTGCCCCCCTTTCCCTGTTAATGCCCTACCTGACCCCTTGGCATAACTTTGCTAGACCCGCCCCTGCACAGTTACCAGCTGTCAGCTACGTAGAAAAGGATCCTGGTGTTATTTGTCTCTCAGAAACAGCTCATAACTTCCCTTCAACTCAT
Source organism: Oreochromis aureus (assembly GCF_013358895.1). Classification (NCBI taxonomy): domain Eukaryota; kingdom Metazoa; phylum Chordata; class Actinopteri; order Cichliformes; family Cichlidae; genus Oreochromis; species Oreochromis aureus. The sequence goes on from NC_052950.1 coordinate 12,904,794, forward strand.
TCATGTCACCTAAAAGGTAAACCTGTTTCTCCATCACCTGTTCAGCTCTGATGATTCCGTAAGGACATCTCCTGGTTTCATCTGCATCTTTCCCTCTCACCACATATCCAAACTGATATCATGACCAGCAGCTTTTACAGCTGTGGCTCCAGCAAACATCAGCTGATACTAGAAATTAATATTAAATAAATTCTAACAACAGCTGATCAAGCTTAAACGTGCTGCTGTTGTTTAGCACGACATCCGCTGGTTTCCTCTTTCTGGCGCAAAGTGGGCGATAAACAAACAAAAAAGAAAAGCCGATCAGCTGATCATTGATCAGTTTCATGATTGAAGTAGCAACAGGAGAGGAGGGGAGAGAATGAGAGAAGAAGAGGCAGCTGTGCAGCAAAGACACAGAATAACTCCAGCTTTGTGTCTTTTCATTCTAGCTTAAGTTCGGGACAAACTGCGTCTCTCTCAGCTCAATACGAAACCTGTAATATTGTCTCTGAATGAGGGACCATTCCATTTTTAAGGAGCAGTTGGCAACTCTACTAACTAACCTTATGAATAAAATAAAGTTCACCATCAGTAACATCACAGCACCCGCCCAGCTGTATAGAAACTCTGTCATGCTAGCTAGCGCAGTAAGAGTTATTGTAACTGACTGTAAAAAGTCAGCACAACGAAAATAAACTCCACCTAAACTTGGTTTATATCTGACCCAGATAGACTGCAGGTCATAACTTCTTACCTGAAGTTTAGTTCACCTGACACTCGGACTGGCGGCTGCCTCGGGTCTCTCCTCCTCCTGCCTACCCTTCCCTCATCCACCTGCTAGCCGCCGTGGAAGCTCCGCCATGCTCGATGGCCAGTCCAGCTATGTTAAACTGTTAATCTTTCGCGAAAAACTGTTTTCTGTGGTGCTGTCTTTCGTGCTTGGCTCTCCTACCTTTAACTAACATGATGCTCATAGCGCAGAAGCCGATGCTGCATTCACTTACACTCGGATATCTGAGCTTCACTGTGAAAACATAATCGTACATTTGATATTTCATTGGATTTTATTGTTTTGGCTTCGGGGTGGCACCTGGGGTGGCCAGTCTGGTTGGGGGGGTGGCCTGTGCCCCCCCAGTCCACCCCGCTGGACACGCCACAGACTCACACATTAGTGGCCATTTCCCACAGTAAATTTGGAGGTGAGTTAATATGCAGGTGATACCAGGCTACCATCTTACACAGCTGATTACAAATGTATAAATGACCTCTTGCAGCTCTCAGTTTGGTATCACTGGTATAAATGGAATACCTGCCACCCAAGACTACAAACAGGTCATTATCTGTGAGATTACACTTTTTTTTTTCTTCAGACATCAGTGGTTAAAATGATAAATTGCAGACAACGATGAATATTCAGAAAAATAAAGTGGAAAGTCTACGACTTCAGCTACACCAACTGTAACAGGGCAGCCCTTAGCGGCTGGAAACACAGTGAGAGGGACGAAGGCAAGTGCAGTGGAACAAAAGTATTTATTTGCCATACAGCTCTCCTTACAACAATTCACTTGTCGAGCTTCTTCACAGCACAATATATCCTCCTCTAATGACAACCAGCAGCCTTAAATATGTTCAGCTGTCACAGACCAAACCATTATTCCACTCTTAGGTAAATTCTTAAATCCCAACCTTCCACCACAATATATAATATATCAATTAGAATAAATAAATACATAAATACATTTCACATTTTCATATTAATAAATATTTCACACTTTAATTTTACACCAAACCCAATATTATAAAAACCCAGAAACCCAAGCACAAAATAGATTCACCACACTCTTTACCAATGGTCTCTCCCGGAACCTTTAAATGGTGGTTTAAAGGGAAACATTTGCCCAAACACCCTGAAGAGGACACAGGCAAGAAAGGTGAGTAATCATTATCTTACAAACACTTATTTGCGCCACTTTTCTTCCTAGATTTCACACACACTTGCATTAGTTTTCCTTACTGATAAACCTTAATCATAATCTCAATCACCATTCTTCTCTCCCGACAGACAACCACCACATTCCTTGATGAGGAGCAGCTGTGCAGGATCTGAATCAAGGCTACCAACTGATTTTAAAATTCCCAATAAATATTTAAACTTCTTGTATGCAAATGTTTTACTGTGCAAATGCATGCTTAAAGTGCAATGCTAAATAAAGTGCTTGATAAGGTACTTTTAATAAAGTGAAAGGTGTGCTCTAAAGTGCTATACAGATAATATAATACAAATAAATGTAGTAAGGGAGTCCTCTTCCTTACACCAACACAAGGGAGGAGGTGGCCTTTCTTTACTGCCCCACCCTCTTTAACTGACCCAGTGTTTGGATACAAACAGGAAGCTCCATCGCTGACAAAGGTGTTCAGGTAAGGCAGGACCTGCTCCTGTCGAGCCACAGTGCTGAAATTTCTCTAAATCATGTGCTGGTTTTCCTAAACTTCCTCCTTCAGTACTGAAAACAAGTCTTCACCTGAAAAAAGATGAGAGAAAAAAGGAATGATTATATGGTCCACACAAAAATAAGACATCCCAGATTTGAATTATTGAAATATTCTTATTCAGTACTTTGTTCTGTTAACACATAGCTGACTGTGGTAACAACAAAATCACAAAAATCACCAATGGCACCAAAAATTATCAATGGAAAGACATCAGTGTAATGTTTTAAGAATTTCTATCAGGTCCTTGCAGGGAGAGCTGAAGCTGTCTTTTAAAGGCCTGTGGGTCAATCTCAACACCTTCTTAACCAAACCAGTGCGGCTGCTGAGGGCCTTTTTAACTGATTGAGGTCAGAGTGGGTGCAATCTGCAAGATCTTCATCTGACTGGATCTATACCATATTGGTGTTGAAGTGTGCCAAAGATTTGAACAGATGCTCTACACCCAACCATCTGCTTCATGCTTCCCAACAGCTTAAACCAGTTTCTTCAAACTGGACTGAAGTGGACTCCCTGTTCAACAGTGGAAGGAGAGAGCAGTGTCCATATTTCAGTACACACACAATCATCTGTGCCCACGCACATTCAACTCTCAGCAATCAGCATCAAAGAATCCTCCTGCAGACAAACAACCCCAAACAGGACATGCATGCCAAATCCTTTCAATTAACATCAGGGCAGCTTATTGTGCACATCCACCAGTAAATGAAGCTTCTAACTTCACTTCAGCAATCATTTAACAGCCAGGGCCTACCTCCGTGTCTGGATCCATATTTGTTAACTTTAAACCTCTCCATCCTTGACGCCATGCTCCATGTAGAGATTCTTCTGTAGATGAATTTTTGTTGGCAAATTTTAGCAACTTCAGGAACAAATGAAAAGCTGCTGAGAAGGTGAGACTGGGCCTGAATACTTGTGTAACTTCTTTTCCAAAAACACTGATTCACTTTAAATGTTTAGCAATAAAAGAAAACTAAGGGAAACAAGTCTAAAGCAACGCACACAAAGAATCAAAAAACTCAGCAATCCCAAAACATAAAGCCACACATCAATCCTCTATACTCCAACTGACACTGCATGAACAGGTGCCTCAAATAAGCAATCAATACCGCCCCAATCACGTGACCCACCATAAACTATCACAAAATACTTTCAATACAAACCTCTTAAACATAACCATCAGAAATCACACAGTTAACAGCAGCATGAAATCTGTATATTAAGTTCAGACAGGCCTCCTACAATCATAATCTACAATATTTGGTGGGATTGTTAAAAAGTGAGTGAATCTTTCAGAAATCTTGCTGCCATGTTCTTCTTCTTTGGGTTTGGCAGGCTAGATGCATCAGTGGTGTGTTACTGCCATCTACTGTTCATTATTTCCCAAGTCAGTCTTCTTCTGATTAATCAGGCTGGATTCGAGCTAGAAGCACAAAGTCAGCCTCAGATCCCTACATTGTCTTATATAGACTAGCACTGTGTAGACATTGTAACCGTGTGTCCATGGAAAATTGTACTTAGTAGTCAGTATAAGCTTTTAATGATATAAGTTTGCATATGATAGAATACTACATGTTGACCTTTTGATGACTTAGACTGTTGTCCACTACAAGACTGTTTTATAAATTCTTTCTCACAGTGATAATAGCTGAACAAGTTATTATTATTTCACTCCTGCCAGGAAGAGGAGAGCTGGACACTTTTATCTGCGCTCCCTAACAAGAAGCGGGGCCGCGTCCTTCAGAACCACACACACATACACCTGAACCACTCTTATCTTCACTCCCTTCTGAATCCCACAACACACACATACGCACTAACATTCCTCTGTCTATGAATTGACGTATTCACTGTTGTATTATTTTTGTATATAAAGACAAGTGCAAGAACAGAGCGCTGATCACAGGGCCCCCACTCTGATGTGAGCGTTCTGTGACCGCCCTTGCAAGTAAAGATCTGCAGTGTGTGTCTTCACTCTTAGACTCTCAGCTGAAGAAGTGTCATTTAGAATAAATCTCTTGACACTGTGTCTTTGTTTTAGTGCAGCAGTCCAGGTTTAGACTGCTGCACTAGATAGTGCTTATACTTCTAGATATGACTGCTGCATTCGACACAGTGGATCACGACCTGCTGATCTCTCGATTACAGCATTGTTTGGGCATTTCTGGCTTGGCACTCCTGTGGATAAAATCATATCTCTCAAACAGGAGCTTCTGTGTGAAGTTGGGTTCGTCATCGTCCTCTGTGGCCCCTCTGCCATGGGGTGTACCACAGGGATCTATTCTTGGGCCATTACTGTTTTTGTTGTATCTCCTGCCACTGGGTGCGATTTTTCATAAACACAAAGTCTCATTTCATCTATATGCTGATGATTGCAAGCTTTATTTTCCTTTCAGTCGTTTTGATAGCTCCCCAATTAGACTCCTGCTTGATTGCCTTAGCAACGTTAAGTCATGGATGGCTCTAAACTTTTTAAATTTTAATGAACGTAAAACGGAAGCAATTCTGTGTGGCCCGAATCATTCCTCTGATATCCCTGATGTTGACCTTGCTGCTCTGACCCCTCACCTGAAGAGCTCGATTACCAATCTTGGGTTAAAAATCGACTCTGCACTTACTTTTGATGGCCACGTGAATGGGGTGGTGAAATCATCATTCTATCAACTCAGGCGTCTGTCCAAGGTTAAACCTTTTCTTTCAAGGCGTGATTTGGAGACTGTTATCCATGCTTTTATAATCTCACGCTTGGATTATTGCAACTCCCTTTTAATAGGGGTTGGACTGGAAACTCTGACAGGCCTGCAACTAGTACAGAATGCTGCGGCACGGTTTTTATCTGGTAGAAGGAAATTTGAGCACATTACTCCAGCTCTGGCCTCCCTGCACTGGCTTCCAATTGAATTTAGGATTCATTTTAAAGTTTTTATTGGTTTTTAAATCCTTAAATGATCTGGCACCTGCATATTTGTCTGATTTGCTGAAGCTCTATGTCCCCACTCGTTCGCTCTGATCCCTGAGCAGTTGCTCTCAGTCCCCAAATCAGGTGTTCTTCAGGTGATGGTAGAAAAGCTGACAATAAAATGATTGGGTTTTTTAGCATCACTACCAAGTAGTCAACATCAGACTTGTTAACAATTAAAATCAAACCCAACATTTACAGTCTTAGGCAGATAATCACAGAGGCAGAAACTTTCCACTGTATCATTTCAATTTTCTTAAAATGAAGTCTGAGGTACGGTTGTTATTTGAGGTATTCCTGGGAAAATCTTTAAGGTTCATTTGAAAGCTGTCATGAGACCGTTCAGGAGGCCGACGCGGAGGCCAGTGACAGAGACGAGAGAGGTCTGGAGGCCGACCACGGGGAGGGCAGCGGCGGCGACAAAACAGGTCCGGAGGCCGGCCGCGGGGAACAAAGAGCTGATTGGAGCCACGCAGGACAGAGGCTCTGCTCAGGCAGTAACAGCAGGATGCAGTCCTTAGCTGGCCAAATGAGCTCACTAGAGCTTCCAGCATAGAACGGAGGTGGCAGAGTTAACTCCCCTGAGCTCTCAGCAGGGACCAATCACTGAGACAACCCGATTGAGTTCCCCAGGAGAAACAGGTTGCGCTGGCTTCTTCGTGTCCAGAGTTAACTGAGGGCTGAAATTCAGCCTCTGGGGACACCCTGAGAGAGTAACAGTCTCTAAATAGGCCAGGTCTAGAGGAACAACAAAAGTCTTAGTAGGGCCATCCTCCTCCTTAGAATGAGTGGGTGGACATAGTGGCTGCACAAAATGGCCAATAGACTGTTGCTCCTCAGTGCAGTTCGGCTTACAGTCCTTTTTTTCTCCATTTTCTGTGTTTGTAGGATATTTGTTAACAAGCTGCAACCTGTGTAGTTAACTGAACTGCCAGCCACGCTAATGGCTGAGGTGCAGGCCGCGCTAATGGCTGGACTAGTGGCAATACAGGAGACTGGGCTGCTGAGGGCAACTGAACTGAGGGCGGCTGAACAGCTGGCTGGACTGGTGGCTGTGATGAAAACGGAGCTCCTGGCTGGGCAGCTGGCTGGACTGGTGGCTGTGATGAAAATCGGAGCTCCTGGCTGGGCAGCTGGCTGGACTGGTGGCTGTGATGACTGTTGAGCTGCAACGGAGCTCCTGGCTGGGCAGCTGGCTGGACTGGTGGCTGTGATGAAACTGAACTGAGGCGGCTGAGCTCCTGGCTGGGCAGCTGGCTGGACTGGTGGCTGTGATGAAAACGGAGCTCCTGGCTGGGCAGCTGGCTGGACTGGTGGCTGTGATGAAAACGGAGCTCCTGGCTGGGCAGCTGACGGAGCTCCTGGCTGGGCAGCTGACGGAGCTCCTGGCTGGGCAGCTGACGGAGCTCCTGGCTGGGCAGCTGACGGAGCTCCTGGCTGGGCAGCTGACGGAGCTCCTGGCTGGGCAGCTGACACAAAAAACACATAGCCCCAGAATAAACAGTCCCAAGGTCCAAAGAAACAGAAAAAGTGTCCTTTTCACTCTCCACAGCCGGCTGCTTTGACATCCTGAAGTCCGGCTGTGGGGTGACGCGCCGGTGGTCGATGGGTCGGGCAACTCCAAGTCCGGCGGGCCGGGCGGCATAGCCTTCGCCGAGCTGGGTAGGTAAGCGGTAGTGGCTGGGGGATGAAGATGAAGCTCATTAAGGAAAAAAAATCCTGTATGAGTGGGTGAAGAGAGTCCGGAGACCAGAAACCAGTCGCTGTAGCCAGTCAGCTACAGCACGCTGAAACTCTTCTTCCGGATGATCCAGCCACAGGTCACATAACTTATTCACAGAATAAATTATGTCCACCCGAAGCTCATCAGATGCTGCGGGGTCCATGTAGCGGTCGCATTGTTCTGTCATGAGAGGCTGTGTGGCAGGCAGGAAAAAGGACCCAAAATGCAGGACTCTCAAAGACGGGACTGGAACTCAAAACACAGCTTTAATGCTGGAAAAATCTCCTTAAAACTAACTCACAAAAAAACAAAACTTGGAACTGAAACACTGGAACACGACAAACACACAGCATGTAGAAAGTACAACGCGACAAAGACAAACACGGGGCTTAAATACACAATGGAGTAATCAGGGAATGGAAAACAGGTGGGAGACACAGCTAGGAGAAATTAGGGCTAATGAGACAAAACTGAATACACTGACAAAGGACTGGAACTATCAAAATAAAACAGGAAAGAAGAAACAATTTACAAAGACGCACACTTGACACAGACAGACAGACTTGAAAGAATGTAACCCGTAATACAAAATCAAACCAGCACAACTCTAGAATCAGAACATAAATCATCATCTAGAAAAACACCAAAATATAAGAAACAGAAAATGCTGGGTCAAAATGACCCAGAACCGCGACAAAAGCTCCAGAATCTCCAGATTGTTTGTCTCATACTTTGATTGTGACTATAGAGGATTGTAGCTCAAGTTAACATGGAAAGATAGAGATCAGACAGAAGGTTTGGAAACATGTAGAAAGTTCAGTTTTGAATGGGTGAAAATAATATTTGATTTAGTTTCTCATACACAAGGCAGAAAATATTCTTAATGTACATCATTATTACAAAAAATACAACAAAATGAAACAAAACACATTTTCATGAATTCATCTCTTACAAACCTTCTGATGGTGTTCTCTCTGATCTCCCAGTATGTATTTTTGATCGACTAAAATTTATTTACAATTGCCAGAGTCTACTGAGTTCAAATATTTCTAAAATCCAATGGTTAAAAATAAAGGGCCTAAAATTCACCCTGTTCCTTTAATTTACTAAAAGAGATCAAATCTGAGACTCTGTCATGTTGAGCTGCATGAAGACAAGAACAGTAAAACTTATTATATTAATATTTGTGATTAAATGAGCATTAGCTTTTGGCAAGGCTCTCCACTTGCTCCTTCAAAACTTGTGTTGTGAAGCCCGGAGTTGTTTACGTCCATTGAGGTCCAGGTGCAAAATTGCCCACAGCATGAGGATAGGGGCCCTGATAATTTGTACCATTTCTGATTAAGTTCATCTCCAGGTGCTGAGTTTACCGCTCCCTGAAACTGAATCACAGACAGGTGAACTGTCAGTAAAAACAGAATACTTCCAGAGTTCTTGTTTTAAATTATTCACATTACATTTCATTGAATACAATCAATTCCCCAGATAATAACAGAATCAGAGACAATTCTGTTTATTGATAAATTATTACACATGTTGTAAACCAGAGCTGTGTTTAACTCCAGTAACATCATTAGAGTGACTTAAGAACAATACTCCTGAGTCAGCTTGTGAAGAGTTTTGTGGAGGTGGGCAAGAATTTGGGGGGTTTAAGTCATGTTTCATGACTTTTTAAACCACATCAATTTATCAACGTCAAAAAGACTTGATATTTTACATTAGTACTTACTACCAGCTTGCTGAACATAAGGATTTCTCTCAGGTCATCGTGATTTGGTCTTTATCCTGATCAAGTTCTAAATTTTGTGGGGCAAAGATTTGTTTGTTGCTTTATAAATTATGTGTAGAGTTCTGAGGTCAACCAAGTCTTTACATTTAAGAGTATTTAATAAAAAGGCTAAAAAGTGGATTTGGTGGTTCCTTTGAAGTGGTTTTATTTATGATCCTTATTACTCTTTTTTGTTCAAAACATTCAAGGATTCAAGGAGCTTTATTGTCATTCGCATCACATGTTAACATGAGGTGGAACGAGATTATGTACACACGGTCCCAGAGCAAAAAGAAACAAATTAATACAGATAATAAAGATACAGAATTTAGGGGGGTTAGGAATAACAAGACAGAATAACAGAATAACAAGTAATAAAATAAATACGATAAATAATGCAATAAGTAGAGTGCAACAACCTGAGTACCAGTATGGAGTATGGGTATAGAGTGTAGGTAAAAATATAAATATCAGGGCTCGCAAAATCGCTAGCCCAACGTCCCGGGGCTAGCGATTTTTCCAGTCGGGCTACCAAAATCTAACTCAGCCCTGCCCGTCGGGCTATCATAGGAAGGAAAAATATGTGTCAATGCTTTTGCATTTTCTTTCGCAAATGTAGCTGAGTAAGTATGTTATTGGCATCGATGAGCCGCTGTCAATATACAATCGCGTTTGAATTTGCGCTTGTTTTTTGCTTTCACTTTCACTTTGCGATCGCGCGAACGGTGTGTAGAGAGCGGCAGCACTGATTGGTGAGTGACGATTAATTGCGCACCAATTCCTCTGACATCGTCTTATCACTCATTAGCTACTATTCAAACGTGACAAGTAAAATCTCCCACAGCAAGCTTAAACATGTGAGAGGTTGATTGCGCAGAGAATCGCTGACCGTTATGTGAGTGCGTGTAAAAGCAGCAGGATTTACGCCGGTATTTTAGTTCTTCTGAGCCAAATAAGACAGGTCAGGGTGAAGAAGGGGCAGCCAAATAAGCCTACCACAAAACGGAAAAGTTATGACAAATCAGACTATGAGGCAAAAAGAAAGCTCAGCTTTTTTGGTTTCATGGACAAAAGAATTTATGTGGCTGGAATATGACGAGCTAAATAACATCATGTTCTGCCGGGTGTGTCGTGAGTTTCATTTCATTTGAGTCGACAAGCGCCTTTGTAACTGGGACCAGTAATTTTAAGAAAGACCCCATCAGAACCCATGAGAAACGCAAGAAATGCATTATTGCTCAGTCTGCAATATCTTTCCCAGAACAAACAGCAATTGCAAAAAACATACTAAAAATAAACCAAGCACAAGAAGAAGTCCTGAAAAATCTTTCAAAAGCGTACTATGTTACAAAGAGTGAACCACCATTGGCCAAATTTAGCAGTTTTTGCAAACTTCAAAAAGCAAATGGCCTCGATCTTGGTTCCACTTACCCCTTACCCAGGGTTTTAATAGTTTTGCAATTTTCATTAGTTTTTATTTTTATTTAGTTTTGACTTCAGATTTTCAATTTTATATTAGTTTTAATTAGTTTTTACCATTCGTTTGCTAGTTTAGTTTAGTTTTTATTCTTTTGAAAATCCTTAGTTTCAGTTTAGTTTTGATTAGTTTCAGTTATAGTTTTAGTTGTGTTTGCAATAAAGTGTAACAAAATCCCAGTTTCATCATATCAGTCATTCTCTTCTGCTTATCCTTGGGTATGTTGCTATTCCAGCTACCATACCCTGCACCCTGGACAGGTCGCCTGTCTGTCACAGGGTTAACACGCAGAGACAGACAACTCACATTCCCACCTATGGGTTCTTTAAATAAATAAATTAGGGCAGATGAACAACCATTGATACCAGGCAACTATAAAATGTATATCTTGGCCGCAATGAGACTATTAAGTCTTGCAGCACCGGGTGTTCGTAATTTTGGTTCAAGTGAATTGATAAACTTTTTGAAGGTAATTGACTCACACAGTTATGTAGATATCCCAGTCCTGTTGTCCCGGGATGCATCATGCCGCCTTGCCTGGTGTTAGCTTCTGTTTCTGGGGATGAGGGTTGAGTGCGCTCCTTACCTTCTCAAGGTAAGCTAGGTTAGCTTTTCAAGTGCACTTTAAGGTTTGTGGGATTTTTTCCCTTTAGAAATGTCCTCATAATTTGTCTCGTTCCACTACAAGACACTTGCTTTATCCAAAACACAGTCATATTCAAAGTAATCCCAAATTGGAAGCTGGCGCTTTCTCCAGACTTTTCCTGACATGATTCAGCGCGTGGACGGAGCAGCAACACAGACGACTCGACTAACGTACTGCCACCTGCTGGCATAATGAGACACAGCAAGAAAAAAACCTGGAAACTAAACTTCTTTTTTACCCTTGACTATTGTATGACACACACACATCAACGAAAACTAAACACATTTTTGCTATAAATTCAGTTTATTTTAGTTAGTTTTGTGAACGCTCATTACAGTTTTAGTTAGTTTTCCTTTTTTTGTTTTTATTTTTATTTCCGTTAACGAAAATGTTTTTTCACTTCTAGTTTTCGTTATTTCGTTAGTTTTAGTGAACGATAATAACCTTGCCCTTACCCGTGACTTCAGTGGAAATTTCAGATTCAGGATCTGACACATACTGATTCATGTTCTACACAGTTCTTACACGTTCATAGAAATTTCTGTTCAATTAGAAACAAGTATTTGAGTTGATGATTGTAATTTTTATACAGTTGTTATGATTTGTATTTTAACAACTTTCTGATTAATTTTTGTTTCCGTTACAATATTATACTTTAATGTATAATATTGTAAAGGAAACAAAACATTAAAAAATTGCTCTCTTTTTTATTCGGGCTACTTAAATTTATTTTGGGCTACCAAAAACTGAAGAGTGCCTGCCCGAAGGGCTACCAGAGATTTTGAAAGTTTGCGAGCCCTGAATATATAAATACTTTTAGCAGCAAAGGTCATGATGCCAGCATTGATAAAGTGACAGTGTCAGTAAGTGTCAGTAGTGATTAAACATGAGTGTGTGTTTTATAGGTGACTGATATATTCATAATGTGGAGTATCCACAATAGTTTGTGATGTATTATCACTCCAATAAGTTTTATTTCAGATACTTTTAATTCTCTGTTATTTATCATCAGTTTATTAATGATAGAATTTGTACGACTCCCAAACAGTATGAGTTTTGTTTTGCTCAGATTCAGTGTTAACTGATTATAAAAAACAAGTGTTAAATTTGTTTAAATTCATTTTCTCTTTCAATATTTTTATTGCTTTTTGCAACAGCATACAAAGGTTTGTTTTCCCCGTAATATGCTGCAGTAATAGAAACCCTTTCCCCCACCCTCACCTCCCACCCTGCTCTCTACCAAACCTACATCAAACAAAAAAAAAAACAAAAAAAGAAAAAACAAAACACATAGAATATTTTTTTTTTTTAAAAAAGCACATAGAATATATATACATTTGTACAATATGTGGTATTTATACAACTTCAAGACATGAACAATAAAAAAAATAGCTAGCATATACTAAACCATTTTCTCCTCATCCACATTCCTGCAGGAGTTGTCCGATGTTTACTTCTTTTATAAAGTTTTTAAATGGCTTCCAAATTTCATCGAAATATGTTAACTTGTCTTTTAGAAAATACGTTATCCTTTCCATTGCCATACACTGTGCCAAAGAATTTATCCAAGCACCAATAGCAGGAGGATCTAATTTTTCCAATTTAATGCAATCATACGTTTTGCCTGTAATATACAATAATCCATAAACACAATTTGATGGGTTCTTAGTTTAAGATTTTTAGAATACACATGTAATAACAACATTTCTACATCTAAAACAATCTTTTTATTCAAAATTTGGTTTATTTTGTTCATCACCTCCTGCCAAAATGCACGGACAATTCTGCATTCCCATATACAGTGAAAAAAATGTTCCACGGGCTTCTCCACATTTAAAACATGTATCTGGAATTCTATTATTATATTTGTTCAATTTCACCGGTGTTATATATAATTGCATGATCCAATTGTATTGTAATAACTTTAAGTTACTATTAATCGATAGTTTTTGTGATTTTAAGCAAATTAACTTCCATGTCTCCTCAGAAATATTGATATTTAGGTCCTTTCTCCAAGCTACCAACTTAGAAACTGATGTTTCTAGAGAGGCAGATACAATCCAGTTGTAGAATGTTGAAATTAAACCTTTATTACCACCTTTTTTCACCATTAACTCCTCTAACTTACTTAACTGGGGAATGTTGAGAGACTGATTTTGCATGGAAGAAATGAAGCTTCTAATTTGTAAATACTTAAAAAAGTGTTTTTGGGGAATTTGAAATTTAGAAACTAAATCCTCAAATGAAACCATTACTCCATCACAAAAAGATCACCCACTTTCTTAACACCTTTTTCTGCCCAACCCTGGAACCCTACGTCCAGGTTTCCTGGTACAAATAAGGCATTTCCCAAATAGGACTAAACTGAGAGAGATTATTCTTAATATTCATCATTTCTTTTATTGTAAACCAAACTTCAATCATATTTTGGACTATAGGATTATTTGTTTCTTTCTTTAACTGTTTTGGCTGTGCAGAGTATAAATACAAATTTAATGGCATTTTAAGAATTTGCTTCCATCCCCACCCAAGACGGGGTATTTTGGGATGAAAAATAAAACATTATTGTCCTTAGTTGAATAGCCAGATAGTACCAGTGAAAATTGGGACATTTCAACCCCCTGAATCAAAGGGAAGATACAACAAAGACAAACGAATGCGGGATGCTTCTTGTTCCAAATGAACTCTCTAATTAATGATGCTAATTTGGTAAACAATCCAGCAGGAGGAGCCAGTGGGACATTTTGAAACACATACAACAGTTTAGGTAATACATTCATTTTAAGAACACTTATCCTTCCAATAATAGATAGTGGTAAACTTATCCAACGCTCCAAATCTTTGGAAATTTTCTGTAGAATTGTATTATAGTTAATTGCCACCACATCTTTTAATGAAGGAACTATTTTGATGCCTAGATAAGTGAGTTCAGAATTAACAGTAAAGCCAGATATATTCTGACATACGTTTGGATTATACCCTTGTTTAAGTAACATTAATGATGATTTTGTTACATTTACTTTATACCCTGAGAAGGCCCCAAACTGGTCTATTAAATCCTTTATAGCAGGCACAGAAATTTTTAGTTGCTTTAAAAATAATATGACATCATCAGCAAATAAAGCAATTCTATGCTCCTTTCTACCAATCCTAACACCTTGAATTTGTCCACTGGTTCTAACAGCTATTGCCAGAGGTTCAATAGCTTAAAGGAATAAAAGTGGAGATAAAGGTGAACCCTGCGGGCACCCTCTTTTAATGTCAAATGGTTCAGAAATTATCTCATTTGTCTTAACCTGAGCCACAGATTGACAGTGTAGTAGCTTGATCCAATGCAGAAATAAATTACTAAACCCAAATCTAACGATGACATCAAAGAGATATGACCGTTCGATTCTATCAAAAGCCTTCTCCGCGTCGAGCGAAAGAATGGCTGTATCTTCCTGTTCACTTTGATTATGAAGAATGTTGAGGACTCGTCTTACATTATGAAAACCCTGCCTATGTTTAACAAATCCATTTTGATCATCTCGTATAATAACTGGAAGAACACTTTCTAATCTTTTTGCGAGAATTTTACAGATAATTTTAGTGTCTGTGTTAATTAAGCTTATAGGACGCATATTTTCACACTTGTTATTTAGTTTTCCAGGTTTAGGAAGCAATATTATCAGGGACTCCCTTAATGAGTCAGTAAGATTACCAGTATTAAAACATTCTATATACATATCTAAGAGGGGCTGTGCTAGTTTATCTTTGAAGTATTTATAAAGGTCGATTGGCAATCCATCTAGACCGGCTGTTTTACCAGCATTTAAAGAATTTATAGCATCAATAATTTCATCTATACTAATTTGCCTGTCAACATTTTCTTTGTCTTTGTCTGAAATTTTTGGTATATCAAGTTTATCTAGAAATAAAGATTGAATGCTAGCTGCATTATTGGATTCAGAGTTATATAACGTTTCATAAAACACTTTAAATGCATTATTTATCTCTAATGGGTCTACTATAATATTTCCATTTGAAGTTTCAAGTTTTGTAATTGCCTTTTCAGATTCCTGCTGTTTTATACGCCAAGCCAGGAGTTTGCTGGGTTTTCACCTTGGTCATAGAATTGTTGCTTTTATCTCAATAAATTTACAGCTGCTTTTTCACTTGTCATTTCATTATATTGCGTTCTCAATAGTAATAATTCTTTTACATTATACTCATTATTTTGGCCTGATTGAAAACTGATCTCTTCTAACATTTTTATTTTTTCTTCCAGATATTTTATCCTTTGATTTCTTTCTCTTGTTTTCTTACTAGAGTAGCTTATAATTTGCCCTCTTAAATATGCCTTAAAGGCCTCCCATCTCACACTTGCCGATGTTTGATCTGTATTGTGCTCAAAATATTCATTAATTTGCTTGCCTAAAAACTCAAGAAACTGTTTGTCCTGCATCCACTTCAATTGAAACCTCCATACAATTCGAGTTTTGATCAGTTTTGGCTCTATGAAAGTCAAAGTAACAGCTGCATGGTCAGATATTATTATTTCCTTATACTGGCAATCTTTTATATAATGAGCCAGCTCAGTTGATACCAAAAAGTAATCTATTCTGGAATACACTTTGTATGTACCTGACCAACAGGAATATTGTAACTTGGTTGGGTTTTGATCTCGCCATATATCAGTTATATTTAACTCCTTCATAAATTGTCTGATCACCTTTCGTGTTCTATTATGGGTGTTATCCATGCCTGAAGATTTATCCTTCTGTGGGTTTAAAGTACAATTTAAGTCCCCAGCAATATATATTTACCTTGCAAGTCTGAAATTTTAAGAAATAAATTGCTATAAAAGTTTGGGTTATCTTCATTTGGGCCATAAATATTAATTAAATTTAGTCTAGTAGATAGTAGATTACTTTGTAGTATTAAAAAACGTCCATTACAATCCTTAAGCACATGCTCAACGTGAAAAGGTATCGATTTGTGAATCATTATCATGACGCCCTGGAATTGGAGGAGTAAGGTGCTGAAAAGATCTGGCCTGGCCATCTACGTTTCATTCTTTTTTTGTCTCGCTACCTAGCATATGGGTTTCTTGTAGGAACACAATTTTGGCTTTTAATTTCTTAATCCTACTAATGACTTGTTTTATTTTTACAAGCTTACGAGACCTCTGCAGTTCCAAGAAACACAGTCAATCAATACTTCTGCCATATATATTCACATATGTTAAAGCTGTACTATTAAATAAATACACACATATATATACAAAAGAAAAGCATTGTACCATGTTAAGAATTTACTGATTTGAGAGAGCAACCCTTCCCACATCCCAGCCTGTGTAAGAACATACAGGCATCCCTTAACCCCAAAAATACTTCCGCCCTCTTCTTGGAACATGTCCACCCTAAACCGAGGAGCTATTCACCCGCGTTTAGCAACAGTTGTTAAAGTAATTACAATTAAATAAAAATATTTAACTAAAGAAACTAATAATAATAATAATAATAATAGAAATAAATCCACCTTATCAAGTTTTTACTCTCACACATTTGACACAGTAAGTGAAATTACTATAATTACTATAAAATTCATTTTCTAGTTCATTCAAAAGTTGCTACAAGTTACTTCCACAATAACTTTGTGTCATCTGCAAACAATATGACTTCTGTGTCTTTGAAATTACTTCAAATTAAGACACATGAACACAAACACCTTCACCCTCATTTACCTCATGGCCCTGGTGCCATCTGTCTGCATTGACTTGATAATTAATCAGAGGTAGCAGGATGTGATACAGGAACTCTAAGAGACACATTAGCGTATGTTTAGTGGTCACTGGCTGAACTGGGTGCGTCTCTAATTCTGAATGAGCCAGAGGGGGCCAGATGCATGTGTCCGTGGGTTTATGACGGGCGTTGATGTGGATCGTTAGCCTTGCTAGTGTTTACATTAACTTATGTGGGTGTTTTAGTGTCAGAGACTTTTACAATGTAGAGGTGCATTTCAAAGAAGGTGAAAGCTATCATTTGCTACCTTATAAACTCAGTAATGTTCTCCACATGATCAAAAAGATGTAAATTAGACATGTAAGTCTTTATTTGTATGTAATATTCGTATAATTTGGCTTATTTTAAAACATTTTATACATATCAGGTTTCAAAACTCACTGAAATAATACAGATTTTGTGTAAAATATATTTAAAGAGGAGCTGTATTTGCTGTGAGACATTTGAAATTATAAACTATGTGCACAAATCTTCTGATAATAGAAAGTAAATTAATCATCGGTGCAAAGATCAAACTGGTGTCTTGTCTGAAACAACCAGAGCAGGAAGTTAAATCAAAATCATCTAACACAGTTGACATGAAAGCAGAACAGGCTAAACTGTTCTCAACTCACCAGTGAGAAATATCCATAAAAATCATGATTTACACCAGCTGCAGCTCACAGTCAGCAACTCATCAGGTTTGGTTTTCTTTACTAAATGAGAATTTTTCACATTATATAGTCCATCATGTATTTCAAACACATGAATAAAGATGCAGAGTTTATTTAATTGATTTAATTTCAGTTGCCACTTTCAGACTGTTTCATTTAATAAAGTTAATAAAGACAAAACGAGTGGTCAGCGGTCATCGTGATATTGAGTGTCAGAGTTTTTTTAATGGTTTGTCCGAGTGTGAAAACCTTGTTTTGGCCTCAACAAGCTGCTGTGGGGGTTTACACAGAGGTGCAACTGAACACCTGCAGGTCAAATTAACGTGAGGATGCATTTGCAAAAATGCTCTATGTGAGTGGAAAGTTCTTTGGGTGATCTAATACTGCGTCAATTGATGCAAACATGGAGTAAGTTCATTTAAGTAATTAGCTGCTAAGTGCTGCTCAAACATGAGCACACCAGTGAGGGAGCCAGTGAGGTCCTCACCAAAATAATTCTTGTGAGCAGTTTTAACATGTTTATGTGTGAAAACAGTGTGGCAGTTTAGGTCAATTAAAGGAGGCTGAAGAGGAATCAGTGTGGTTTTCTGAGGGTGGTGTGGTAGAGGACTTCATGTGTAGTGACTGATAAAGTCCACTTCTTATATATGTTGTTATAACTCTTTCAAAGTCACCAATGCATTTATCTGCAATGACTTTTCCTCCAATGAGGACAGTGGTAGAATGAAATATTGCTTCTGTTAAATACGGTTAAAAAAGACTCAGAAATCTCGCTGTGTCATGTCACACCCACCAACCAAAGGAAGAGTTTGACCTGTTTTGAGCTCAAGTCTCTCATCACAGGCTGATGTGTGCTTCCTCCTGCACACTGATACAGCTGGTGGATGTAGTTCAGTAGAAAGAAAACAGTTCCTACATTAAAATGTTAATAAAAGTAATAAAAGAGACTTTGCAGCTGAGGAAAACGTTTGTTACTCTGAGAAATACATCACAAGTCCATCTTGTTCCAATTTACTGTAGAGACTTATTTACAAGGAGTCAGGAGTCATCAGCCCCTCACCCCACACTTCAAGCCAGCTTCAGTAGATATTCTGTACCCAGGTTGGAGATCACACTTTGTCATTTCTTGAAGTATCAGTGATTAAAAGATAAAGTAATTTTAGGCATTAACAGTTTAATATTTTATAAAGTGTGAGCTGGAAGGATTTGGTAAAGCTCATTTGTACGGCTGCTTTCTAACTGCACTTTCTTTTTTCAGACCTGAGAAACAACATTTTAAACAAATGTAAATGATGCCAGTTGGTAGAAACAGCCTGACTGCTTTGTAAAGCAACTCACAAAAGAAGAAGCTCAACCCCCCACATTCCTGTCCACACCCACAAACCTCCTTAAAAGCCCAGGAGAATTGCTCTTAAGTCAGCCTTAGGACACACAGCACCTTCCTGCTTGGTTTGGAGCTCTTTCAGCAGAGATACTTATTCCAGCTTTCCTGTTTTAATCACTGGGATTTCAAAGATGGAAGATTATGGGATGCACTTTTCTCCAGGTATGTACTCAGCATTGTTGCCTGGTGAGCTGATATGAACAGAGTTGGCTAACCTCTAAGACAACTTGCAAAAATACTCTTTCACTCTGTGTTGTAAGTCCTGATAGCAGAAGTCACCATTTCTCCCTCCACAGCTGATCAGAGTCCACTTTAAATCCTTTTTGGTTTTAAAGAATGTACAAATATCCGACTTCTCTTTTTCCTACTTTGTGGGAAACTTTTGTGTTTAAGACTCATTGTGTTGATGCATGCTCAATCATCAGGTAAGTAAATCCCAAAAGGTTGATTCCGTTCATCTGGATGTAACATTTTCAATGGGAGAAATGTTTTGTCACTCATACGAGTGACTTCTTCAGTCTGAGACCTTTTGGGATTCAAGACTCATCAATTAAACCTTTGTTTATTTTTTCAGTTAGAAAGTCAGTCGTGCCGAAACATATCAGCAACTGACCCATGTGGACCATATAGACTTGTGCTTACTACCCTCTGTCTCTTTACCCTCACAGACTCGTGGAGTTACGACAGCGACCCTGAAGGGAGTCTTTCCTTGGAAGAACTCGCTACATGGGCAGAGAGTGCTCTTGAAAAGGAGATGAGCAACAAAATTACTGATACGTCTGAGGCTGTCTCAGAGCAGAAACAAGATTCTGCTGTCCCAAGAAGCCAGGATGGCAATATCACTGCCACTCTGCACGATCCCAGCACTGCTCCAGAGAAACCTAAAGGAAAGGCCCGGGTGGTGTTCACAGAGAGACAGTTGAATGTTCTTGTCCATCACTTTAATGCGAAACATTACTATGACCCAAGAGAGATGAAACAGCTGGCAGAGATGACAGGACTGACCTACAAACAGGTGAGTGTTTTTCAACTTGCTAGAATATAAGAAATTGAATTTTGGGTCTGTTGTACTCATTAAATGTTTTCTGTTTTCTTCCATCTTTAGGTAAAAACCTGGTTTCAAAACAGACGGCGTAAGTTTAGGAGGAGTTCACATCCTCAGCATGTGAATCAGGGCGTCCCACTTCATGTAAGTATCTCCTATTATTAAAAAGCTCTGTTTCTGATTCTGTCATTATCTGGGGAATTGATTGTATTTAATGAAATGTAATGTCAATAATTTAAAGAAGTATTCTGGTTTTACTGACCATCCACCTGTCTGTGATTCAGTTTCAGGGAGAGGGACAGCCCCCACTCAGGGAGTCGTACACTCAGCACCTAGAGATGAAGTTAATCGCAAATGGTGCAAATTATCAGGCCCCCTATCATCATGCTGTGGGCAATTTTGCGGCTGGACCTCAATGGACCGTCCCCACCTCGCCCCACATGTTTGACTGGTCAATGCCACCAGGCAACGGCAATAAAGGAGGCTTGAAGTATGAGACAGATAATCTAAAGAATCTGGAGCTTTCAAATGGATCTCAAAGATTTTCCCAGGAATACCTCAAATAACATCCCTAGCTCAAAGCCCTAGCTTTGAATACTTCATCTTAAGAAACCTGAGATGATACGTTGAAAAGTTTCTGCCTCTGTGATTATCTGCCTAAGACTCTAAATGTTGGGTTTGCTTTTAATTGTTCACAAGTCTGATGTTGGGGGTAAAGCCCCAAAATAAACATTTTATTCTCACCTTTT
Source organism: Oreochromis aureus (assembly GCF_013358895.1). Classification (NCBI taxonomy): domain Eukaryota; kingdom Metazoa; phylum Chordata; class Actinopteri; order Cichliformes; family Cichlidae; genus Oreochromis; species Oreochromis aureus. The sequence goes on from NC_052950.1 coordinate 12,925,456, forward strand.
CTACTCTCTGCCCTATGAAACTGAAGTCTTGAAATGAAACGTGCAGTGGTTTAAAATCCCCTTACTGAACACCTGAAGTCAGCTCAATTAAAGTGTAGGATGCTGCTGATGGCCATGTATGTTTGTATCATGGCTGTGTTGGGGTCTGTCGGGGGATGTTACGGATGGGGCATGGTGGCTGGAGGTTGCCAGGTTCTTGCTCACAATGCCACGGATGATCATGACTGGGAAGTGTACCAGCAACCAGGCACCATGCAGCAGGAGCACAGTGGTGTCCAGCAGAGCCTGAGTGGAGCTGTCAGAGCAGCAAAGCTGCAGGAATGAAAAATCAAGTCAATAAATGAGCGGCACTGAGTCTAATAATCCATGTAATGTTGCCTTTGAGAGTTTCCGAAAAGCATTATGCCATAAGGTGTTTCTCCTGAATGTGAGCAAAATACAAATACAAAGTGAATACAGATTAATGAATAAATCATTAACTGAATGAACGTGGATTGATATTGTACATTCAGCTTTTAGATGATGATAATACACCAGAGGTACCCAACCCAATCTAACACTGTATATCTGAAACTATGACAAGCAGGAAGTCATTCATGCCTGCTAAAAAAAAAATAAAAATTGAAGAAACCAGCTTTAGATGGTCGAAGCTTTGTGACATGACTTACCCTACTTGAAGCAGTCATCAGAAGATGGTACACAGTCAGTTCTGACCTTTCAAATGTCCCATCAGAAATGGAAACTCATCGCACCAGAAAACATTTCTCTAATCTTCTGTTGTCCAACTTTCAAAGTTTGTTTGAACTGTAGCTTCAGTTTCCTGTATTTAGCTGACAGAAGTGGTACTTGGTTTGGTTTTTCTGCTGCATCTTGCTGATGTGCATTCAAAGATGCTCTCCTGCACACCTCAGTTGTAAAAGTAGTTATTGTAGTTTCTGTTGCCTTCTTTCAATTCAAGCAGTCTATCATTCTCCAGCAGAGAATCTTAAGGCCCTAAATGTTCACTTTGAAAGTTGCTTATTGGCAAAACAAGAGACTTACTTATATTAACAGACTGAGACTTGGCTGCTGTGGATTTGTGAGTGGGAGCACCAATACAGTCAGGAACATCCTGAGTGCAAGAAGTATTTCCATCAATGAAGAAAGTTGTTCAGAGAGCTTGGATCAGCTGGAGAAACTGTGTTCAACATGCACACACTTCTGAACCTGGACTGCTGCACTAAAACAAAGACACAGTTACAATATCTACACAGTGCTAGTCTATATAAGACAATGTAGGGATCTGAGGCTGACTTTGTGCTTCTAGCTCGAGTCCAGCCTGTTTAATCAGAAGAAGACTGACTTGGGAAATAATGAACAGTAGATGGCAGTAACACACCACTGATGCATCTAGCCTGCCAAACACAAAGAAGAAGAACATGGCAGCAAGATTTCTGAAAGATTCACTCACTTTTTAACAATCCCACCAAATATTGTAGATTATGATTGTAGGAGGCCTGTCTGAACTTAATATACAGATTTCATGCTGCTGTTAACTGTGTGATTTCTGATGGTTATGTTTAAGAGGTTTGTATTGAAAGTATTTTGTGATAGTTTATGGTGGGTCACGTGATTGGGGCGGTATTGATTGCCTATTTTAGGCACCTGTTCATGCAGTGTCAGTTGGAGCGTATAGGTGGGGATTCAAGTTTTCAGTTGATAAGACTAAGACAATGTTTTTTACAAGGAAGAGGGTTAATGAGGAAATTAAACTGAAGCTATATGGCATAGGATTAGAAAGAGTGAGAAAATTTAAGTTTCTGGGGTTGTGGTTTGATGAGAGGTTAACTTGGGGTGCGCACGTTCAGGAATTGGTTGATAAGTGTAAAAAAGTTTTGAACATTTTGAGGTGTTTGGTTGGGAAGGATTGGGGAGCGGATAAGGAGTCCCTGAGGGCTATTGGTAAGGTCAACGTTAGATTATGGTTGTGTGGCATATAATTCGGCAGCAGACACTTCTCTTAGCAAGCTAGATTTGATTCAGTATCAGGTGTTGAGACTTTGTACAGGGGCATTTAGGACGACTCCCACTGTAGCCTTGCAGGTGGAAATGGGGGAAATGCCACTAGGGTTGAGGAGGGAACAGCTTACACTGACATATTGGGCAAACTTACAGGGTCAGGAGCCGGGTCATCCTACATTAGATGTACTTAGACCTTGCTGGGAGAAGGGCAGGAGAGAGTTAAAGAGCTTTGGATGGGTGGTGGGGGGAAGAGCAAGGGATCTTAAATTGGATCACTATATGTCGGCGAGTGCTGAGGCCTGCAATCCCTCCATGGATACTTCCTGAAGCAGCTGTAGATTTTTCTTTGTTGCGCCAGAAGAGTAAGGACGGGGCAGGCGGTCTAGACTCAAATATAGTTCAGGGTTTCATAGATCAGTATTATGGGTATGTGCAGGTATATACGGATGCTTCAAAGAATCCAGCTAGTCAAGTGGGGGTGGCAGTGGTAATTCTGGACTTTATGGTTAAAATAGGGAAGAGGATTAATAATGGATTGTCTGTGTTTACAGGAGAAATGATAGCGATTCTATTAGCAGTGCAGTGGGTGGAAGATTCGAGGCCATTGAAAACAATTATTTGTTCAGATTCCAGTGCAGCCTTGGTTAGCCTACCTACAGAATGGTCATTCGAAAGGTAGGTCAGACATTTTATTAGAGGTTCAGCAAACTCTTTACAGGATACATATGATGGGTCTATCGGTAGTGTTTGTATGGGTCCCGGCTCACTATGGGGTAAGGGGGAATGAAGCAGCGGACAGGTTAGCAAAGGAAGCCACTAATCATGAGACAGTTGATCTGGCGGTGAATTTTGGTCAGGAGGAAGTAAAGAGTATTATTAAGCTAGAAATGAGGGGTAGATGGCAGAAACAGTGGGAAGAAGACAGGAGGGGAAGGTGGTTATATAAAATTCAAAGGGGGGTGGGAGTGAGGAGAGCCACAAGAAGGAGTAGGCGAGAGGAGGTGGTGGTGTCAAGACTTAGATTTGGGCATACGGGTTTGAATTCCACACTGTTCTTGATAGGGAAACATGCCTCAGGGAAATGTGATTATTGTGGAGCGGTTGAAACCTTGGAGCATGTTATTTTGCAGTGTCGTAATTATACGGTAGAGAGGAGACGGTTGGTCCAAAATCTCAGTAGCATTGCTATGAAACTTGATCTTGTAGGGTTGCTACAGAAGGAGTCGGGGGATAAATGTTATCAGGCATTGTTTCAGTTTTTGAGAGAAGGAAGGTTGTTTTGGGGGATATGAAGTGGTTTTTGTTTTGTTTTTTTGAGCGTGATTTCTGTCCACACTCCATACCAGTGGTGGCGGTAATGCACCATGCAGTTGTTTCCCAACCGCCAATAATACGTAGAAGAAGTGTCAGTTGGAGCAGAGAGGATTGATGTGTGACTTTATGTTTTGGGGTTGCTGAGTATTTGGTTCTTTTGTGTGTTTTGCTTTAGTTTGTTTCCCTTAGTTTTCTTTTATTGCTAAACATTTAAAGTTCTTTTCTGTCTCAGTGAATCACTGTTTTTGGGAGAAGGCGTCACAAAAGTTTTCAGGCCCAGTCTCAGCTCCTCTGCAGCTTTTCATTTGTTTCTGACGTTGCTGAAATTTGCCAAAAAAAATCCATCTATGGAAGAATCTCTAGATGGAGCATGGCATCAAGGATGGAGCAGGATTTAAGTCAGCAGATATGGATCCAGACACGGAGGTAGCCCCTGGCTGTTAAATGATTGCTGAAGTGAAGTTAGAAGCTTCATTTACTGGTGGATGTGCACAACAAGCTGCCCTGTTGTTAATAGAAAGGATTTGGTATGCATGGCCTGTTTGGGGCTGTTTGTCTGCAGGAAAATTCTTTGATGCTGATTGCTGAGAGTTGAATGTGCGTGGGCACAGATGATTGTGTTTGTACTGAAATATGGACACTGCTCTCTCCCTCCACTGTTGAACAGGGAGTCCACTTCAGTCCAGTTTGAGGAAACCGGTTTAAGCTCTTAGGAAGCATGAAGCAGATGGTTGGGTTTAGAGCATCTGTTCAAATCTCTTTAGCACATTTCAACATCAATCTGGTATAGATCCAGTCAGATGAAGATCTTGCACATTGCACCCACTCTGACCTCAGTTAAAAAGGCCCTCAGCAGTCACACTGGTTTGGTCAAGAAGGTGTTGAGATTGACCCACAGGCCTTTAAAAGACAGCTTCAGCTCTCCCTGCAAGGACCTGGTAGAAATTCTTAAAACATTACACTGATGTCTTGAATTAAAGTTGGATGTTGGTTAGTTAACAGTTTGATTTTGTTCCTTTTCTCTCAGTTGAATTGATAAACGGCTTTTGTGAAAACTGTTACTGTGGGCTCTGCTTTGTTTATATCGTTAATAAGTCGGGTATTTCGTTCTTCCAACCAACATAAGTGATGAGCAGATGGATGAAGTTCATTCTAAGAATTCTCTGGTGTGGCCTCCCCTGGCAGACACTGCTTCTTTGGTTGAAGCTGGTGTTCAGTGCACATTGATTTGAATCACTGTGCAGTGGATGGAAGTGACCTTTTGTTTCTGGTCCCTGAAGAAACATAATTGCACTCATACCAAAGCAGGGAGATGTGGCCTGGTCTGAGTCTGATGCACTTTCTTTGCCAAAGGGTGGAATGATCATATGTGTGGGGATATGCTGTGCCACATCTGCCTGCTGATTGGGGAGGTATATGCACATCGGGGTTTTTTTTTTGGGAGGGCTGTTTTCTTAAAATCCACTACTCGTTGTCAATTTCTTTGTTTCTCTCCACAGCACCTCACAAGGAAGGCGCACACCCCCATCAAGAGCTGCTCTATGGCCACAGAATCTGGTCAGGAGAAGAGATTTTCCGGTGCCTACTCCCCTGGGTTCAGGTGGGTGAAGTTGAACAGGTACATCCTAATGCAGTTTATGAACACATGACTGGTTATCATGTCTTCAACTCGCACTGAGCTTACATCAGTGTGGTTGTTGATGCTGCAAAACAGGATGGTTTAAACAGATGCTTCGAAGCCTCTGCAACAAACCACCTGCTCCAGCAGAGATACTTAAACTAGTTTTCTTTCAGTCTGTGAAGCTGCAAAAATGGCTGAGTGGAAGACTTGGATGACTTTCATCAATTTGAATCTCTCAGAATCTCACCAGGTATGTACTCAGCATTGTTGCCCAGTGAGCTAGGTTCAAGTGCAGTCTGGTGGCAAATTTGAGGAATGCAGCCAAAATGTAGAGTGTTTGTGAGATGCTATTCTGTACAGGACTTCGTAATTTACCCTTTATTTGTTTTGGTATCATTTTCTGTTCTAAAGTGACTTGCACCAAAGCATAACAGTAAATATGCTGACCCATGATGACCATCTAGTCATAACCATCCCTTTTTCTTTCTCGTCTTTTTTCAGGTGAAGACTTGTTTTCATAACTGAAGGAGGAATTTTAGGAAAACCAGCACATGATGTAGAGAAATTTCAGCACTGTGGCTCGACAGGAGCAGGTCCTGCCTTACCTGAACACCTTTGTCAGTGATGGAGCTTCCTGTTTGTATCCAAACACTGGGTCAGTTAAAGAGGGTGGGGGGAATACAGAAAGGCCACTTCCTCCCTTGTGCTGGTGTAGCTGAAGTCGTAAAAGATAAATATTGCACAGTACTGTCAATATTTTCTCCTCTTGCCTTTGGTGCTGTTTATCCATCTAGATTATTTTGGTATGGGCAACCCACTTTTATAGTTTTCTCTGAGCTCTGTGTCTCTGAAAAGTAATGTTTCCATTCTAAAGAAATCCAGACTGTTACAGATCTACTGACCTTGTAGGAATTCTTTTCTTTCCACTGAACTACATCTGCTAACCATATCAGTGTCCTGGAGGAAGCACGTAAAGGCTTTGAACAAGAAGCTTGACTTCATGACAGGCTTCATGCTTCTTTGTAGTTGGCAGGTGTGGACACTGCACCAGATTTCAGAGTTTTAACAAATTCATGCATTTCAACAATACTTTGGATTAGAGAAGGTGGCAGTCAAGAAACAGGCAGTGCTTCATTTAACAAAGTCAATATTTATAGCAGAGGAGATGCAGGTCTAGATCATTGGCCTTAAAATATTAAAAACCCTGGACTAACCTCCAGCCGTAAAACATGTTTTAAGCATAACAATATTAACAGGTGTAATTAAGACATGTGTGCACAAAGTCTTTCAAATACAGCCTCTGTCAACAAACATGAACAGAACATTCAAAATGGCCGTCAGATAAAATTCACAGAAAACCTGGAGTAGCAGAGTTGTTGCCATCCTGGTTTCTTGGGGCAGCAAAACAGTGTTCCTCCTCTGTGACAGAGGTGGAAACAGCCTCAGAATATCTTCTGTTTTGTTGCTCATCTCCTTATTAAGAGCACTCTCCACCCAGGCAGTGAGGTCTGCCATGGGGAGACTCCCTTCAAGGCTGCTGCCAGAACTCCGCAAGTCTATATGGTCCTGATGGCTCAGCTCATCTGTGTTGCCATGAGTCACTTTAGAAAAGCCAATTATACCAGGGTAAACTGCTGAGTGGATTTTAAGGCCAAGAGTTGGTGTAGGCAAGAATGCACAGGACTGAAAGAATCATTTGTTTTTCCCCTCATGGATCCCCATTCATTGATCCATTATTTAGAAAACTGGACAAAGTGTTTTACACTGTCGTCAAGTAAATGAGCTCCACTAAAACTTTCCAGCTTACTTTCCTAAATATTCATCGCTGGAAGTCTGCAATTTATCATTTTCACCACTGATGTCTGAAGAAAAGAAAGTCTAATCTCACAGATAATGACCTGTTTGTATTATTGGGTGGCAGGTTTTCCATTTCTTTATACCATTGATATCAAACTGAGAGCTGCAAGAGGTCAATTATACACTTGTAATCAGCTGTGTAAGATGGTAGCCTGGTATCATCTGCATATTAACTCACCTCCACAATTACTGTTGGAAATGGCCACTAATGTGTGAGTGGGTTTGTTTCACAACTGCTGTGAGCCAGTGGCTGCGATTGGGCTGGGTTCATTGAAGGCAGGTGTATTTGATTGCACTCTAGTCTACTTATACTCCAGACTACAAGTACTGCTGTTACTGATGGCCAAATGAAGCTTTCTGAAGTGTTGAAGCTTGTATTGGCCAGAAGTATGAAGAGCAGCTTGAATCTACAACTTGAAATGAACTGCTTCATTATCATTGCCCAGTCACAGCTTCTGTTTAATATCATGTGATAATTCTGTCTGATATCAGGCTAACGTTGTGGTGCTTTGAACCTGTATTTTCTGTGTGACACAATGTTATGTCTGTTTCATGAATAAATTTGATGAATAAACTTGTTTAAACATGAGCCATGGTGTGGTCTCCCTTCACTTGTGACTTCTTGACATTTGTAAACATAATAGACCAAAAAATACGAGAATTTGCCTCCACTTAGACGACGCCTCTTCTTTGGATTTATCATTGAACCATAAAGTGCTCTGCTGTGAGACTAATCTCTGAAGACTTGATTTAACTATAATTAATTAAAAATAATAAACATACAATATTTGGGCCTTTGTAAAAGTTCCATCACTAGTAAACTGATGATAAATAACATGGAATTAGAAAAAATATTTTTCTTTAATCCCTTGAACTGTTTTTATTTATTAAATAATGATGGTATAGGAACCAAAATTGATTCAGCTAATAAAAGTGAACGTCATCCCACACCATTACCTGCTGGAATTAAGTTATACGGGAGCTTAAAGATGCTTTTTTTTTTTAAGTTTTCTTTTCACCAAACAAAACAGAATGCAATTCAATTACATTTTGATTCCTGTTTAATATTTGCATCACCTCTAAGAGTTTTCCTGTGATATCAGTTCAAAGATGACAGTATTAAAAGTGCAGAACTGTAATTTTGGGTGGACGTTGCTGTAACTTTCTCAGAAACTGCACAATTCTGTGAGCAACAGCAGTTAATGATGGTCCATTTGAAGCTGAAGCTCCGGCACATGTGTCAAAGATAGCATCACAGTGCTGCAGAAGCACTGTGTCAAGACCTGGTACGTCTGCCCAGAGATCAGTGACGTCTGAAGTTTCATTCAGTACGTCACTGCTTCAGTCCTTGATTCAATTGTTTAAAAGGGAGTGAATCACTGGTGGGATTTGTGGTGTGTGTTAGTGATTTTGTGCAAGAGATCAGTGTGAAACATATTGACATACATTATTGGTCCAAGGCCGTCATAAATAGTCAGTCTGATCCTTTCTTATGAGAGCATGACAAGTATTTTTCTTGTCAATTGGGAAGAAAATGACCTCACAATGACCTTTTGCTTCTTTTTGCTCTGTTTGTCTTTTCCTTTTCTTTTATAATAGAAACTGTGATCAAACCCACTCATGTTCACAGCATGTAACAATAACTGACAGTCCAGAGCATTGTTGTTTGTTGATGTTTACAGTGTAGTGTAAGCATTAGAAGATCATAAATAAAACGGTAACATTTATGTAAAAGTCAGTTTAATGAATATGAACAGGCACTTTATAGATTTTAAAAGAAAGAATCTGAAAACAACACTTTTAAAAACAGTATTTTGGGGTGTAGGTGCTCATCAAAATAGAAAACTGAACTTTTAACTTCCATCCATCTGTTCATTTAACTTAGGAGGAAGAAATGTCAGGCTGGTTAGGTGCATGTGCTCCCCTGTTATCTTTAAATGAGTTCACTTTGTGGCTGGGTGTTCTCTCATCACAAACCTGTTTTATTTGACATTTCTTTTGTGCATGAGTTTAAAGCTGGTGCTCCACCCCGCCGCTGCTCTCTCCTCCAGTGTCACAAGTCGTGCCACAGGCTCCATTCTAGTCCTACATGTGACATTGGATAATGGCCAGAAAAGTGTTGTACAGATTGTGATTTTTCCTGAGTGAAGTTTTATGTAGCACTTTTCTAGTTTTGCTGATAACTCGTGACACTTAACACTGCAACACGCATTTGGCTTTTTCATACATATTCACTCAGCACTTTCATAAATTTAAGCACTTTATTCAACTTAAATTAGGAGCTCTGGCACATTTTGAATAACCTTTTAATTAATCATGCTTTTCTTTGACTTGGGAGGAATCTGGTGGAACAAGCAAACTCTAAAGACCCTCAGCACACTGAGAGCCTTAAACCAAGAATTGCTGTGATTCAGCAGAAGAAAGAGTGCAGCATCATGCCCAGAATCAATCCTTGACATCTAGCATAAAAACTGCTCTTGCTTAATTATTTTGACATTTTAATTGTTTTTGCTTGTATTTAAATTCAGAAGAAAGCGACCTACCTGAGGTCACAGAGATCTTAACCATTGACTCTAACTTCCAAAGTCTAGTCAGTTGTTCCTTGAGGCCAAGCACATGTTTTTTGCCAAATTTAAAAAAATTCTCAGTGTCGTTCAAGAAAGCTCACATTTGTGGAAAAAACCATGAAAGGCATGGCTGTTGCTTGTGGATATTATTGTCTCCAATTGTGCTATTTTATTTGTTTGTCGCTGTGTTTTTTCCAAACTTTCCTACTGTGTAATGCACATGAACAAAATTACTAAGAGACACTCTGTATAATAGCAAAGTAAATAGTAAAGCTGATTTTTCTCAGGAGACATTCTGTGTGCAACACTCACTAATCGGCAACAGATGCCAAAATGGGACTACTGGGCTACAAATGCACATTTATTTACAAAATATGCACCAGATTCATAATATTACAGAGGTCTGATACATAATCCCATCAGTCAGGGAGTAACAAGAGTTTGTTGTTTAAAATTGCTGCCTTTCTCCACTCTAGCCCTGCTGCTGTTCTCCGCACTATAACCACTTCTTAGCCTTCTCTGTGCTGTTGATTCTTGGAACCGTTTTGCTGGATCCTGACAGTATGCTTACATGTTGATACACCTCTCTTGTTTAGAGAGGAGGAGAGTGGGTTTCATTCAAGTTTGTTCTTTGGTTTTAGTTCCAAAAGATGAAGAACGAACCCCAGTTGTATCACAATGTGTAAATAAAGCAGCACCCTTTTGTCTTCCTCCTGCTGTTGTTCATTAGGTTGATCCTGACATCGTGTTTTAAGTCTTATTTGTTTTTTTGTTTGTTCTTTTCATCAGTTTGGAAACTTTTTCCTTCAGCGTTGTTATATCCTGCTGCCATTTGGTTTTACTACATCTCTTCCTAAATAGGAGTTGGATCAGCGATAGCAGAGATATCTAAACAACCTCTGCATGTTCCATGGGAATTTCTAAGCCTGCACTTATTCCAGTGTTGAATACTCAAGTGTCAATTTAAAATCTTAAATCTCAGGTGTATTTGAGCCAAGTCAAACATTTCAGCCTTGTGCTCCTCATAGGGAGGCTGGAGGCTGGCTTACGTGGTCACATGGTGATTCACTTCCTGATCTCTTATACATCTATTTGATAAAATGACAGGGAAAAAAAACAAATGTAACTCTGACTGAGGTTACAAGTCTGTGGTGAATATATGCATCCATAGAGGAACTATTTTAACTAAAAATCCTTATTCAGCCAAATCACTGTCAAAGTTGTGATTTGCTCGCTGTGACAGTAACATTCATAGATTTCACCATTTACTGGAGAAGTTAAGCTGACTGGGAATCTGTTTGACTTTGTAACACGCGGCAACACTAAAGCGGTCGTGCCAAAACGTCACGCTAAAAAGAAAGATTCTTTAAAATACAAGGGGGAGCAAGCAAGTCAGATACCCAGGGCACAGAGATGAAGCAGGTCTGATCAGAAACCGTTTATTACTAGGCCAGGGATCACAAATAAAAACACCCTTAAAACACCCTTTTGGTTTTCAAACGATATTTTCCTTCCCTGGTTAGAAATTGAAAAAATGTCCTCAAAGGGTTTGTCATTACATAGCTATCTATGCTCAGCACCCTTTAAAACTTTAAAGAAAACTACTACTAATCCCTTTGTAAAAAACACTGTTGTTGTTTGGCATGAAGTACAAAAAATGTTGAATGACTCTCCAAGGTTGTCCTGTTTCTCCCCAATTTGGGGTAATGAACTCTTTGCTCCGGCTAAAAATGACTTGGGCTTTAAAGAATGGCTTAACAAGGGCGTTGCGAAATTACAGGACTTCTATGAGGAATACTCTCTAATGTCATTCAGTGAATTAAGGGCAAAGTTTAATATTCCACAGAAACACTTTGTAGAATTATAGGGATTATTTTACATAACCATCATCTTTGTCATTGCATTAATTATCATTTCATCCAAGCATTTATTGAAGTTGCTGGCATTATGTTATAATTTATATTATAGGGGTTATCCTAATCAAATATTAACATGTTTATTACAGGTGCAGTTATAACTACTTTAAAATGATTGAGTTAAATATATATGTATCATAACTCATATGCTGAGTATATTGTTACAGTAAAATAGTAGCTGAGTAAAGGCCTGAATGTATTCAGCTTCTTGTGGTATTTGAGTTTGCTTAGTTACAGGTGACGGAAGGATGTCCAGCCCATGGTGACCTCAAAGGCCTTAGGTCATCACCATATTCGGAAGAGTATGCCACAAGGAGGAACCTCTATGTTGCATTTAATTCTTAAAATACATGAATGTTCTGTACATGCAAATTATGTGCTTGTAAACGCAAGAAGGGGCGTTACAATACCCTGATGTTATAAAAGCAATCTAGAGTGTATTTTGGGCAGAGATGTACAACTGTTCTGCAGTTTGCACCTCTCCACGCTGCGTGCATTCATTAAAAATCAGTTGTTTGATTGACCTCTTCTGGACCATCATTGTTTTACTCTCATCCTCAATTTCGAACCCGTAACATTTGGTGCATTGGCCGAGGGTTGAGGGAGAAAACTTGGAGGTTGAGACTGAGAGGGTCCAAGGTGCTCAAACAGGCAGACACGAGTCAGTGGTCGAAGTGAGTGGACATAAGCCGGCTTATTCAAAGGTAAGGCACTACCTGTTGAATTATTTCCAAACAGTGCTGAATTGGTTCTGACAAAATTGAAAGTCTACTCACTGAAAATTACTGGTAAAGGTCTGTTTTGATTTTGGTGAAAATCTCATGAGAATTGAAGTTGAAGTAATGATAATGTAAGGTTAAGTGACAGTACTGATTAAAGGAAACGCAGTTGGACTGCTAAGGAAAGAGAATTTAAAGTAGTTGGACTACTAAATAGGAATAGGTAAAAGTAACGGAAATAGGAAAAGGACAAGTTAAAGTAGTTGGACTACTGAATTTAGGATATAGGTCATTTGAAATCTGTATATGGTCATACAGTTATAATTGAATATAAAGCCGGGCTTGGACACCGATATGGTGGGTTTATGATTTTTTGGTGTCTTCAAAAGTAATTAAATTGTATAGAACGGAACTGTGGACAGTTCTAAGAAGTGCATTTCTCGGAGGTGACGCTCCAAATTTCCTGAGGATGCTCGGGATCTTCCTTGGATAGGGATAGTCCGACTTGGCATTTCGTGGAGAACTTGGGAACCTCCAAAATAGGCCACTGACTGGGTCAGTTTACCGTCCGGGACGGTGGTTTGCACTTTTTTGGTCAGTAGAAACCGGGTTTCGGGCGTCTAACTTTTAACTTAAAACTTCGGGGAAGCCTGGGATGTGAAGTGTCCCCAAAACAGGGCTTTTCGGGTTGAGTTGGTTGACGCTTTTAAATTGTGTAGGGTCTTAGATATTTGACCACGGCCCGGGGCCGAGACTGGTTAAATTGATGACAAAAAACTCAGGGAGTTTGTCCCTTGGAGGGTTAACTTAAAAATTGTCTAAATTGTGTAGGTTTTGAAATGAGAGGCCTAAAATCTGTGCAGTTGTAATCATAGGACGTCTGTGTAAATATATTAAGAGACTTGTCTGAGTCTGTGAGTCAGGCTGGTATTATTTTTAGATTGTGTGTGTGTGTGTGAGAATGCAAATAAGGCAGCTGAGAGGTCAATAGAGTATGAGGAAGTTTATAGAGACTGCTAGACATGGCTGATGCATGTATTTAAGACGCTGGATTTGTTTATGACAATATTGTAAGTAAAGTTTTATTTCTTGCCAGGACTGTATGACTTTTGCGGGGTTTTGAGATAGGATACATAAACTGTTGATACTTAAGACCGTTACCTGGGTTCTGAGAACTGAAATTCAATTTGAGATAATTTAATTAATAAAGATGTCTGTAAGCGATGTGTGTTTTGGGGTGTCGAAGTAAGATGTTTTAGGATTTTTAGATGGGTTTTGTTTCAGTTTGAGATAATATATACAGTTACATTTTCTGTGTGTGTGTTGTTGAGTGACAACATGCGCAGTTTAAATTGGGCGCTGTTCCTTCCTCTTTTAGTTTCAAAACACAAAGGCTGTTAGATTAAAAATTACTTTGTGAGGAACGGTTTGACTTTTGACTAGGGAAATAATATGCTTACTTTTGGGTCTATGAAGATATTTGACCTTCAGTGATGTTATGAGAGGTTTCAGTTTTCTTTTTCTTTTTTCTTTTGACTTGCTCTTTCTGATCATGGAAGGCATGTCCAAGATACTCGTATGAAAGCGTATTTCGAGTGATTTTAATTGTGTGAATGCTGTCAGTATTTGATTTGAGTGACTGTGTGATTTGTCTGAGTAAGTGAAAAGGGGGAGTTAGAAAGAAAAGGAGTTAGATTAGTTTGAAGAACAGGAAATATGGCTCTGTGTACCGGGGCTGCAGCGACAGGAAATAGTGAACAGGAACTTTGCATGCCCATATATGGGAACTGAGTGTGTACAGAAAGAACACAGAGAGACAGACGAGGCCCATGGAGCAAATGAAGCCTTTAAGAAAAATGAATATATTACTAATTGTATGCTTTAGTGTGTCAATACAGGTGGACTCTCTCAACATTGCAACCTTGAGTTCAGCAGCAGAAAAGTAGATTAAAAGAATTGGGAGAATAAGCCAGTTTTTGGCTCGAAATTGTGCGGCTGGATCTCTCACTTTGTCCCTGAAGCGGAGAAGAAGTTCAAAGGACAGTCAATCGCCTGATGAAGACCGACAGAACATCGTGGACTTGAATACAGCAGGCAAACGACAGTGCCACTGATCCATTAACACTGATGACGACTGACGACCAGCAGCAGCATGTAAGAGTACTGCAACATGTACTGTGAAAATACAGGCTGGGCAGTTGAACAGTGGGATAAAGAATTGTGGAAGAGCACTGGACATTGAGTGATATTTTGCCACGCTGGGACTTAATCTGAAAGAAAGACTGTAAAGAAACAGAGAAGAAGACAACAGCTGAGTTGAGACTGTGTTTGCTGGAGCTTTGAAGCCCGAACAGGACATTGTGCAGAGAGGACCAGTGAGAGATGAAGCTGGACGAGTTGGACTGCGAGAATATAGGATATAATTGGATTGAAAGTTGAAAGCCTGAACTCATGACTGTTTAGGGATGTCCACCACAGCATAACAAAGAGGTAAACACTAGAAAAGGTGAGAATAATGAAAGAAATAATTGTCATTACCTTAAGGAATAGAAAACACACATACAAATTGTTACATGTGAGATTATTTTTGAAATGAATTAGAAGTGAGATAGTTTGAATCTAAAGCTCAGTGGTGAAATGCATAAATTAAATATGAATATATAGGATGCAATGAAGAAGCAGTTTACACTCAATTAACATAAAATGCAAGGAAGAACACGCTTACATGCATGGCATAATTGGTGTTTCTGATCAGAGATAGAGAAATGGGTTATTTAGGCACTTGTGATAATAATGAAAATGTCTTAGTTTTGTTATTTTCAGGAGTAAAGCAGAACCGGACAAATTCTCCACAGCAGCAGTCGGAAGAAAATTATAGGTTAACATCAATGGATATGTTAAGGCAAGTTTCTGGTTGAATTGTTCACAGAATGATGTGTCCAGGAACCTGAAAAGTAGCCCTAACTCCTGGCTGAAGACCAGGAGTGCTTTTATTTAAGGTGGGAGATCAAAAGTTTGGGCTAGTAATTGGGGAAAAAAAAACTGACTGCTTAACTGGAGAATTGGGAAGGAGTCTGGGAGACTGCGAAGCCATAGATGCAAAATACCACACACAAACAGAAAATGCATTAACCCTACAAAGACAAGCTCATGAAGCTTGTCTAATCAAAGCTTGATGCATAGAGACATTGATTGAAAACCCGGCTAAGAACACAAGCGTATGCAATGAAGATCAGCTTGCTGGTTGTATGAGTGAGAGAATGGTGTGAATGTTTAATAAAATAAATGGAAATTAACAGAAGAAAAGTGATTAAAGCAGTTTTATAAGAGTGAGTTAGGAGTGCTTTTGCACTGATTGATAAAAGTAAGTGATTAGTATAGAAAGAAAATGAAAATAATTCAATAAGGTGTTAAGGTTTCAACATGCATTTCTGTTGAAGGTGCAGATTTGGACAAGAAATTTATAATTTAGTGTTGACACATTGTTATAACGTGTTTATATTTTAGGCTGAATCTAAGTATGGTGAAGTGTCTAAGGGGACATGGTTGTGTGTAAAACGGTGCAGTTTGGACAAGGTTTTCAGTGCGTTGAATGGGTGAAATTTAAGATGGTTTAAGATTTTTGGGGCTGTTGTTTTCATTTTAATAGAGGGAGTTTTGATAAACATGGACATGTCTAAAAGGGCCCATAGTTTTTATAACAGTGCACTTAGAAAAAACCTGTCAGGTGATTTTGTTTTGTACTTTGATGAGCTAACAATCAGCTCTCTTTTTTCTCATTTTTGCTCTAAGCAGGCCTGGAAGAGAGTGAACTGACGGCGCGGACAAATTACCAAGTAAGGATTGCAGCGAGTCAATCCAGTCAAAAGTATAGAGAACTATTTTCCTAAAAGGAAAAACGAAATAAAACAAATGATTGAGCTCATTTTGCTGATGTGGAGCATCTGATGACGTGCGAGAAGGCTGCAGTATCAGCAAAAATATCATGTGTGAATGCATGTGAGTGAATGCGAGTGATCGGACCAAGAGGGGAAATAAATAAAAGGTTGACAAACAGGAGGAGTGGAAGACTTAATTCTGGGGATGTTGATGTTTGTTTTGAGAAAATTATTTACTGGGGTTGGATTATGTTACTACATTATAGAATGCCAAATGCTAAAAGGGAAACATTGTTTGAGGTAACTCAAGTTACCATTAACTGAGGTAACACATGATTAATAACTGTTCTGTTTAAGTTTATTTTGTGTTATAACACAGGTTGGATCATAAGTGGGGAAATTGAGTATGAAATGTGAAGTTCTGGTTAACACACAGGTTTTTGTTTCTAGGACGTTCCAAGGATGCAGGCTGTGGATGGAGCCAAGAAAAGATTTGACATGATGATTAATTTGATTTCATTCCTTAAAACAGGTTTGAAGGTCCGGAGCATGTAGACTTAATATGATATGACTAACCTTTTCTTTTAATGCCCTAACCTGAGTGAAGGATTTTGAGTTTGTAACACATGAGATGTGTCACAAAAGGGGGAGTTACAGGATTTAAGGTTTAATTTGAAAGGGGTTTTAGGATTACTTGATGATGTTTAGGTTTTTGATAATTTAGGTATGGTAAAACTGAGGCAGAAAGTGTCATTTTCAGGTTATTTTTGATTTCTAGAATAAGAGGTTATAATTTAGGCGTGCACATACAGATATGTCAAAGGAAAATTGTATATATGTTATTAGCTACATGAAATGTGTCTACGTGACTTTTACCTAATAACTTATGTGATGATAAAGTTGTTTACCGACTAGCAGCTTGCTCTCTTCTTGAACATACAGACTTAGAAAAGAGGAACTTCAGCTCTGAGTTCTGAGAATAACTCTGGTATTTTTGTAAGTAGACAGGAAACACGTCGAGACCGCCGTATATAGGGCAAATGTGTTAGAGCTTGTAATTAAATGTGGGCTTGAAAAGAGGAAGCAAATTTGGTACAGGACGTGCTTGAGATGATCAGATGAGAGAAGGGGAAGGTCAGGAATAGTTTAAACTAAGATTGAGAAATTAAATTGGGTGAAAGGGGGTGTAGCAAGTAGATTCAGGGCAGCTCACAGCCTGGCGTAAACGCAAGGTGCCGTCACACAGCTTAAGTTATTTGTTTGATTTATTTTATGACAAAATAATAAGGAAACATTGAAAACATACAACCTGTTGAGGAGACAGATAGGGTTGGGGAATTGAAAGGGTTGGTTTGTTTAGCATAATGCACTACAAAGTATACAAAGTTTATATAACATGATGCAAACACACGAATCAGAGACACGTAATGAGAAAACTGATTAGAATGTTCCTTACAACTACATGTTTATTGTATGCAATGATATTAACTATGGCTGTGTTGTTTATTGTCTATATTTTGCAGGGCACTCCGAACCACTTGTCTGAACACGGAGGCCAGTCCAGCCCAGCACTTCCTGAGACTGTAGTTGCTAAAACAGGATCGGTAAAAAAGACAAAAGCGCGAGGGGTCAGGTAAAGGTGATGAGTGTCTCAGCAGGAATAAGGGCATAGGGTTGAATTATGGTAAAGGGTCTACCAGCTCATTCCATTACAACCTGCTGAGACTCTCTAACCAAACCAGGGACGCCATGATGGGGTTCGCAGAACAATTAGGTCCGAGTTCACTGACGGGAGAGCAAAATCGAATTATCTAAAACCATGCATGAGCACTCAGGTATCGAAAATCTGCTGGCGTCCTGGATGACATCTGTGTTTGGACAATGGAAAGGTGTGGCTAAGTAAACTTGGCAAGTGTCAGTGATGTTTACTTTGACTGTACTTTTGGGAATATTGGTCATCGCTAGTTGTGGTATCATTCCTTGTGTCAGAGGATGGTTGGTAAAGATAATGGCGAGGGTTGCGAACCCTGCCTGGGTTGAGGGAAATTCTTTATTCCTATTATATAATCTGCATTATTATGATTGCATTAAGAACATGTTTTACAGCATTGTTTACCAGTAATATTGTCTACAGGGTTCATATTGTATTGAATAGGTTTGTCATCACATTCATTCTATTCACAGGTTTAGTTCATTTTATACACATTGCATATCTGTGCTTGTTTAGAGTTGATGTTCTATCCAAGAGGGTTTTAAGCTTCACTGGTGAGAGTGTCCAGGTGATACATGTTGAGGGAAGATGAGAACATAGTAGGTTAATTGCATGCATGCTTACAATACACATAAATCTAGTAGCAGGCCTGAGCGAAGGCCCAAGTGTCTTCTACTTCTTATTTGAGACCTGCGCCAATTCAGTTTACTTAGTGATTGATGACGAGGGTCCATTCCACTAGATTTCCACTAGAGAGGGACCCAGGAAAGGAGCAGAGACCACTTAAGCATGAAGTGTTTTCAAGTGGGAGCTGGCGTTTTATTACTGGACCACCTAGAGGACATGAGGTTGTCTGATTTGCTGAGTCAGGGGGCGGCTAGAGAGGGTCAGAGCGAAGGTAGTGGACCTGGGAATAGTGTAGTGACGTCTCTGGAAGAGACGTCAAGAGAGGGAATTGTAGAATTATAGGGATTATTTTACATAACCATCATCTTTGTCATTGCATTAATTATCATTTCATCCAAGCATTTATTGAAGTTGCTGGCATTATGTTATAATTTATATTATAGGGGTTATCCTAATCAAATATTAACATGTTTATTACAGGTGCAGTTATAACTACTTTAAAATGATTGAGTTAAATATATATGTATCATAACTCATATGCTGAGTATATTGTTACAGTAAAATAGTAGCTGAGTAAAGGCCTGAATGTATTCAGCTTCTTGTGGTATTTGAGTTTGCCTAGTTACAGGTGACGGAAGGATGTCCAGCCCAGGGTGACCTCAAAGGCCTTAGGTCATCACCATATTCGGAAGAGTATGCCACAAGGAGGAACCTCTATGTTGCATTTAATTCTTAAAATACATGAATGTTCTGTACATGCAAATTATGTGCTTGTAAACGCAAGAAGAAGGCGTTACAATACCCTGATGTTATAAAAGCAATCTAGAGTGTATTTTGGGCAGAGATGTACAACTGTTCTGCAGTTTGCACCTCTCCACGCTGCGTGCATTCATTAAAAATCAGTTGTTTGATTGACCTCTTCTGGACCATCATTGTTTTACTCTCATCCTCAATTTCGAACCCGTAACAACTTCTTTAAGTATTTACAACTTAGAAGTTTTATTCTGGCACACTTAAACAACTCAGTGCATCAACCCCCACTCTCCATCCTAGAAACTCATGTTACAAAAAACTATTTTGGTAAAAGACTGGTGTCCCAGTTTTATAGCATGTTAGTTGAAAACCATAAGGACAACTCTGATAGTAGAAGACGGGGTGGATTAGTGACTTACAAGAAGATATTTCATCTACTGAATGGAGTAAAATATGTTTAAAGCACACACTCAAACCATTAACACTCGTTTGAGAATGATACAATTTAACTGGATAATGCGAACATACATATCCCTGTGCAATTGAATAAATTTGATCCTAATATAATTGATCTATGCTATAAGTGTAATAGTCATCAGGGTACACTATTCCACTGCCTGTGGAAATGTGAAGAGATTCAAAAATTTTGGAGCTCAGTGTTACAATATATCTCTCAGATCACAACTTCCCCTGTACCGCTTTGCCCTAAGTTATGTATTTTAGGCTTGTACCCAGATGACTGTACTCTGTCGTGTGAGGAAAGAAAAATGGTCGATCTTTGTTTGCTACAGGCCAAACACTGTATTGCATTATGTTGGAAGAATGTTGGTTGCCCCTCTTTTAACCACTGGTTAAACAACTTAACATCAAGTTTAGCTCTTGAGAAACTGACCTATGTTGTTAGAAAGAAGGCTTCTGAATTTTACAACATTTGGAAGATATTTCTAGATCTACTGAGGAGTGGGGATTTGGGGGGGGGGCGGTGGGTGAATAAGATAACTAGATAATGATGAATAATGTCTGAATTGCTGTTGGGAATATACTGTGTAACCTACGTTATGATTTTTTTTTTTCCTTTGGGTTTTTTTTTTTTTTTTTTTTTTAAATTGTATTTATTTGCATTGTTTGCCATCTTAAATTATTTAATTATTCACTTATTTTGAATTTTTTTATGATTAACATTTCAATTATTATTACTATTACTATTATTATTATTATTATTATTATTACTACTACTATCATTATTATTATTATTTTAATACCTGCCATATGTTCATTATATTTTTGTGTTGGATACTGTTGAAAACAAAAAAAAACAAATAAACATATGTTTAAAAAAAAAAAAAAAAAAAAAAAAAAACACACAACACACCCTTAAAAACACACATGGGAAATATGTTATTGACAGCTAAAACTAGTAAAAATACAATTTTCTACATTTACTAAAATTCCCTGATGTCATGTCCCACAACCATGGATGTATTATGGGTCCACCAGCGGGCCAGAAATTCCTTTGCATGAGTTGGTTCCATGCCAGCCCTGTCTTAGGCCGACGGGGAGGAGCCTCCTATTCCCCTCTTGTCCTCTCACTGGGCCGCCCACATCCCAGCCCGGCTTCCATTTCACACCGGAATCCTCCGCGCAATGCCACCATGGATCCCCTCGTGTCAGCATCCTGCAAATACACAAATAGGGGCCAGGAAACACGTCCCGGAAGGGACCCTGGCTCATAGCCATGGCAACCCTTTCCCAGCTCAGCTGCACCCAGCATACGACAGTGGGAAAAGTGTTACTCACCTCTGCCCGGCGGTCGATAACAGGCAGCGTCTCCCACTGTCGCCCTTCACACTGTCCAACTGGGACGCTGTGTCCCGCTGGCCATCTAGCATTCCTCTTCCACTCTGGGCCTTCCTCCTTCAGTGCTCAGCTAGCCCTGCTTTTAAAAGGTCTTTACACAGCTGATAGGCCACCTCTGGACACACCCATGCCTCAGCAGGTGGTACCTATCAGCTAATTTGTCCCATGTGTAGCCAGTCCACAGTGGATTAAAACCATGTCATGTAAAACACTAAAAACCATGCAATAGAAACAGAATAAAACCATGCAAATAAAACGACACTCATAAATAAACACTAAAAATCAAAATAAAACAATATACAAGATAAATACAAATTTCCACTGTGTGACAATTTCATGATTGTGTTTGTCTGTGGCATGTTCACCGTGTGAATTGGGGGTTTTTATGCTGTAAATTTTTTTTGTTTGAGTTCTGCTCTGTAACATTTCACAGTCTCTCGTAGACCGGGACGAAACATTGTAGAGTCAGAGACAAGACAAGGTGGTAACTTGGAAAACATAGCATGTGTTTAGGAGCAGGTCAGTTGTATAATGTGTGAATGGATGAGCTAATGAATGAATGAAATCATGCTCTAACTGAAATGGTCAAAGTCTGGGAGCCAGTGTTAGTCAGTGCTTGTGTGGCCCAGATCACTGGGCACAGGTGTAGCTCACTGCAGAATACAGCACAAAAAACACAACAGCAACAACTAGCACCCAGGTGAATGCAGACTGATGGATGAGGATCTCTGGCTTATGTTTATGCTTCTGAAGATTGCTTGTAGATGAGGCCGGACGTCCTTTGTTTTGCTTGATTCAAAGGTTTCTGTGAGATTATCTTGACTTCGTGCACTTTTATTAAGCATATTTAGCATGTTCTTTACAAAACTGACAGTGGTCTACTTTGCTTTGTTTTGCTTAAGTGCTATCTTAATACAAGGAAAGCCCAAGAGCCTGAGCTAAACTGAACCATGAACCAACCACACAGTGGGTTGTTGGATTCAGGCTTCTCACCTAAACTAGACTACGCAAAACAAAGCCACAAATACTGCTGGTAACTCCCATCTCAACCTATACTTAATAAACAAAGCTCTAAAAGCAACATAGAGATAAAGTCAGTGGTGATGGAGTCAAGGTAGGAGGAGAGAGGGAGCAAGAAGCCAGCTGGTGACCATTAATGCTCTGCCATCTCTGGGTTTGTATTCATGCGGCGAGCCTTCATTAATCAATCACTGAGAATATATCTGAGATGTGAGAAAGAGGTTGGGGTGGGATGATGACTGGACCAGTGCATTGAGGTTGCATTTAATAGTGTTAAATAGAATGACACTCCTGCCTTTCTCAGTCCACCAGTCGTGTTTTAGTGTTGATCAGTGGAAGTTCTTTCTGACCTGTAAAATCTCTGTATCTGATATATCCTTGTTTCTCCATGGTGCAGTGGTTAACACATTCACACTAATCGAGCCATTGTACTCCTAGTGCTGTTCCCAAACCTCAATAAATGGGAAGGCTGTGTCAGTAAGAGCATGTGTCAAATTAAATGTGCAGATCCAAGGAAGCAGCCAAAATGGCTTTCGTCACTTCTGGCGGCGATTACAGGCAGTATACGTTAGTTATCCCTGGCCCAGGTCAGCTATGAGTTGACATATTTAATCTGCAGG